>NC_088362.1:57394625-57404625 GCF_034508935.2 Berghia stephanieae
ATTATTATTATTATTATTATTATTATTATTATTATTATTATTATTATTATTATTATTATTATTATTATTATTATTATTATTATTATTATTATTATGTTCACGTTGATAATAAAACTGACGCTAACGCATTTAAAAATTAAAATAGTAGGTTAACTCACCTTCTAGTTGGGAGTCCAGTGTGTAGAATCGAAGTATTTCTGTAAGTTCACTCCAACGCTTTAAGGTTCCATCTGAGAAAGTCTGGTGTTGTCTTTGTTTAATTCCAAAGAAACCCTCATATTGAATTGACCTGATGCTGTGATCATCGTTCACCTCTTTAACTGTAAAGTAGATACTAAATGAGTGGACCATACCGATCCTAGCACGACTATGAAGACTAAACTCAGAATCTGAAGAAAGTCCAACAACAGAGAGGAAATCTCTTGAACAAAAACAATCTTTAAAGGTCTTTCCCAACTCATTTTCTGTATTTTCAAGTAAATTTTTTCT
The DNA here is from genome assembly GCF_034508935.2 of Berghia stephanieae. NCBI lineage: Eukaryota > Metazoa > Mollusca > Gastropoda > Nudibranchia > Aeolidiidae > Berghia > Berghia stephanieae. Next base: position 57,395,115 of record NC_088362.1, read on the forward strand.
TAAGAAAAATTGATAACTCATCAATATCCTGACGCCTGTCTCTAAATTCACTTGTCGAATTTAATGTCTGACGAGATGGTGCTGTTTTTTCGCAAACAAGAAGGGGGTATTGTATTTGGCCATTTATTTGGAGGAATAGCAGGTGAAGGATACCTTGATTTCCGTCTCATAGGAGCATCATGATGCCAATGATTGGCACAGATACCCATATAGTCTGTAACATCACTCGAATCGATTTTATTTGGCATTGCATTAATCCATATTTGTCTCTCAATTGGATCCGAAGGAAATTTATATACAGTTTGTCTTTTCGCCATGTCTATAATTTGAAGTGCAATCAAAAACAGAACATTTTCGAGGCATTTTCGGTTATTATTGATAAAAAATGATAAAATTGTTCATTATTTGCTTAAAATGCATTGCCGAATCCATTGTACAGGGAAAATGAGCAATAAACAACGGCAATTCACAACGACAACAAAACTTAATGGTCACTCCATGAAAATGAACAACAGAATAAGGCGATTCACAACTACAAGTGGTCAATATGTACAAGCAAGACTGAATTCTTAAAAGTGTGACATATGGCACTACTTGACCTAGGTGATGCTAAGTGTGTGTGTGTGTGTGTGTGTTTAGTTGAAAGTTTTTGTAAATTTTTCTTTTTACATTTCACGAGGGGTTTCGTTTGAATATATTTAAAAAAAGGGGTAAAAAAGAAAAAGTTAGAAGTGTTAATTATTAGTAAAAGAAAAAGGTAAAAGAAAAATAGTGGTCCGGGGGTCGGGAATAAACCTGGAACTTCCTGAAAACAAACCCACATTCAACAGTTTTGGGAACAAAAATTTTAAAGTTTTTTTTTGTTAGGGAATGGGGTTTTTATATCCTTTTCCCCATGTGTCGAGGCATTTTTTTACATATGAGAATATGATTGACACAAAAAGCTGCTTCAATAGCAATATGAATTAAAAAAAGATAGTGGTGGTGACGATGTTGAAGACAATTGATAATATACGTTGGTGAGGTTGATGGTTGTGGTAGTGAAGATAATGGTGCTGGTGATGATACTGGTGTAACGATGATGGTGATAGATAATGCCGATTATGATGAAGGTGAAGTTGGTGATGACGTCGACAATAAAGCTGGGGTTGGTAGATGATGGAGATATGATGGCGATGAAGATGATATTAGTGGTGATGGCAATAAAGATGATGCTGTTAGATAATGACAATGGTAAAGAATGTGAACGTAATAAAGACGTTGCTGATAGATAATGACAATAATGATGAAAGTGAAAATAATGGTGATATTAATGCTTGTGATGGCAATAATGATGACACTGATATATAGTGACATAGACTACGAATGAAGATGATGATAATGATAATAATGATGCTAATAATTTAAATAGGACGGTGGTGGTAGTGGTGGTGAATAAAGATGGATATGATTATGATCGCAAAGACGATTATGCTGGTAGTGATGGAAAATGATGATGATGATGATGATGATGATGATGATAATGATGATGATGATGATGATGATGAAGGTGATGATGAAGGTGAAGATGATGATGATATTGATGGTGGTGAGGGCAATAAAGATAATACTGATATATTAATGGCAATGATGAAGAAAGTGAAGGTGATTGCGGTGATTGCTGATGCTAATATATATTGACAATAATGATTCTGGTAGATAATGACAAAGATGATGATAATGATAATGATGATGATGGTGGTGGTGGTGGGGGAGGTAGTGGTGGTGAATGAAGATGAATATAATGATGGTTGCAAAGACGGTGAAGTTGGTAGTGGTGGGACTGATGATGATGATGATGATGATGATGATGATGATGATGATGATGATGATGATGATAATGAGGATGATGATGATGATAATGAGGATGATAAATTGATATCCACAAAGAAATAGAGCTGATATAACAATTACTGTGACCTCAGTTTGTTCATCTTCCTTTATCCGACTGCTTCTTCGAATTGAAAATTGAAAATCTCTTCATAAATATATTGGACAGGCATAGAATAGCCTTTACAGGAACACACACATCGATTGCAAATGTCTCTGCAAAATTGCCAAGAATTACGGCTAATCTTGCCCTACATATTTTTGATTTATTGTTAACAAAGAAACAATATGAAAGGAGTGAAAATTCTAAAAACAACTCGCACGGTGAAGATAAACCATCCCTGTCTCTAGAATTAAAATACTCTGTTAACTAAGAGTTTGGCACAACACAAGCTCTGCTTCGTAGTTCCTGCTGTTGGAAAAATTTAGAATAGATGGTGAAATCTGCTACATTTTTGGTTTGTCGTGTAATTTTTCCTAGGGTGGACTTAGAAGGGAGATAAAGGTGACCACGTAAAGAAGAATATAGCACTCTTGACCTCGTGTACCACGAAAAAGCAAGAATTAAATCATCTGGACAGTAAATCCGTTGATTTTTCTGAGCATTCAGGAGCTGAATCTGGCGTTCTATAAATTTCTGGATAGCCTTAGACTTCTCTATTGACTATTCATTTTCTTCATCTGCAATGAAAAAAAAGTAGAAGATAATGAAATAGACGATACATGATTAAAATAATGAATTTTATTTTTAAAATGCATTTCAAAATTTTAATTTCGTGAATCTATAACGAATCAAAAACAACAGCAACACAACAAGGGTAATAGTTCTTCTTATCATCATCATCATCATCATCAACAACATCATTATTATCATTATCATTATTGTTATTATTATTATTATTATTATTATTATTATTATTATATTATTATTATTATTATTATTATTATTATTATTATTATTATCATCATCATCGTCCTCGTCGTCGTCCTCCTCCTCCTCCAACTCCTCCTCCCCCTTCTTCTTCATCTTCTTCTTCTTCTTCTTCTTCTTCTTCTTCTTCTTCTGCTTATCATTATTATTATTATTATTATTATTATTATTATTATTATTATTATTATTATTATTATTATTATTATTATTATTATTATTATTATTATTATTATTATTATTATGTTCACGTTGATAATAAAACTGACGCTAACGCATTTAAAAATTAAAATAGTAGGTTAACTCACCTTCTAGTTGGGAGTCCAGTGTGTAGAATCGAAGTATTTCTGTAAGTTCACTCCAACGCTTTAAGGTTCCATCTGAGAAAGTCTGGTGTTGTCTTTGTTTAATTCCAAAGAAACCCTCATATTGAATTGACCTGATGCTGTGATCATCGTTCACCTCTTTAACTGTAAAGTAGATACTAAATGAGTGGACCATACCGATCCTAGCACGACTATGAAGACTAAACTCAGAATCTGAAGAAAGTCCAACTACAGAGAGGAAATCTCTTGAACAAAACAATCTTTAAAGGTCTTTCCCAACTCATTTTCTGTATTTTCAAGTAAATTTTTCTTAAGAAAAATTGATAACTCATCAATATCCTGACGCCTGTCTCTAAATTCACTTGTCGAATTTAATGTCTGACGAGATGGTGCTGTTTTTTCGCAAACAAGAAGGGGGTATTGTATTTGGCCATTTATTTGGAGGAATAGCAGGTGAAGGATACCTTGATTTCCGTCTCATAGGAGCATCATGATGCCAATGATTGGCACAGATACCCATATAGTCTGTAACATCACTCGAATCGATTTTATTTGGCATTGCATTAATCCATATTTGTCTCTCAATTGGATCCGAAGGAAATTTATATACAGTTGTCTTTTCGCCATGTCTATAATTTGAAGTGCAATCAAAAACAGAACATTTTCGAGGCATTTTCGGTTATTATTGATAAAAAATGATAAAATTGTTCATTATTTGCTTAAAATGCATTGCCGAATCCATTGTACAGGGAAAATGAGCAATAAACAACGGCAATTCACAACGACAACAAAACTTAATGGTCACTCCATGAAAATGAACAACAGAATAAGGGCGATTCACAACTACAAGTGGTCAATATGTACAAGCAAGACTGAATTCTTAAAAGTGTGACATATGGCACTACTTGACCTAGGTGATGCTAAGTGTGTGTGTGTGTGTGTGTGTGTGTATGTGTGTGTGTGTGTATGCGTGTGCGTTTTAGTCTTAAAACTCTAGATTGCTTTGGTATGCGTGCGAGCGTGTTTGAGTCATGTAATTAATGCCATATCATGGAGGTAACCGAGGTAACTCAACTCTCGCCCCTTCCCCCAGTTAAAAAAAAAACCATGGGCCTTCCAGATTTTTTTGGCCACGGTCGCTCGAACTGCACGTCTCTAGATTGCTATGCTCTTGAGGAATTCACAACACGAGTAATCAAAATATCGGGTCATCTTTGATAATCAATAAAAAATAAAAAATTTTTATTCATCCCATAGGGAAAATTTATCTCTATGGTCTATTCCAAGGGAAGACTGGAATAACCCAGGCGTTAACCGCAGTGCAGCGCCGTAATTTGTGCTAGGGTGAGTTGACTTGCTCAGGACCACACAGCGCAACGGCGGGTGATCGAACTCGGTACTTTCCGGGTACGAAGCAAAGCCCGTACCCCTGAGCCACGCTGCCCCAATGGGTAATGTTAGCACGTCTGACAAGTAATCGAATGTCTATGATTCGATCGTTACCTTGTCAATCAATGCCGATTTTCAAAGTAAAAAAAAAATATATTACAATTGTTTGGGTGCACTTTTCCAAAGTCGCCTTTAAGATTTTTATCTTGCTACGGTATCTGCTGCCAATCTTTGTTGTACATTTAGTTGAAAGTTTTGTAAATTCTAATTACATTTCACGATGTGGGTTCGTTTGAATATATTTGAAAAATGGGTAAAAAAGAGAAAAGTTAGAAGTGTTAATTATTCAGTACAAGACCAAGTAAAAAGAAAAATAGTGGTCCGAGTCGGGATCAAACCTGAGACTTCCTGACACCACAGTGCACTGGATTGTTGGAACAAGAATTTAACGTTTCTTTTGTTAGGGAATGGGGATAATCTATATCTCTTTTCCATGTGCTCGAGGCAATTGGTTACATTGCAAAGTGTTCTCAAAATGACCTACTCATTGAAAAGTGTTCACAGTTTGAGAAATATCCAACTTCACAATTGGATTCAATAGGCTGATGTCACGTCGCCCACCTAGCGCGAGCAGTGTGGTTCTCAACAAAGAAAATCGGTACTTTTTATTCTTCATGCTTGCGAGAACTTTTCATGTGTCATGTGATCAGAATGTATAAAAGTCAAACCATGATCATATTTATAATGTTTTTCTCCTCTGGATACACTTTTATGCTCGTCGGAGAAATATTCCATTAGGGCGTCCGCCATTGTTCCGATAGTTTAGAGTCAGTTGCTAAGTTACTATGCGTCATTAAGATGGAAGTGACGTTACGACTGTTGAAGCCTATTTATTGGCCATTTTGCTCAGTATGACTCATGACTAGCTATGTTCACAAAACGGCAGCGTGTTTACATCTATTGAGAAATGTCCAATCGTTTTACAGCAACAAATCATGTGATCGATGACATGAAAACATGACTATAGATCGCTCCCATTGTTTTACAGTTTTTGTTGTTAGCAGAAAATGGATTTGAGTCCGAAATGTTTTCCGATGACGAATCCTGCTCTTTTTCTTTCTTTTTTTGTTTGTTTGTTTTAAAAGCTGTTCTTATAAGATTTGTGAAAGTATTTTAATCAAAATTTTTCATTCCAACAACAGCTAATACAAAAAAGCTATGTTATGATTCGGAGATAAAGATAAAGGGAGTATATCTGACTCATGAATGAACAACACAAAGCAAACGACGTTTCGGCCCTTGGCCTTTATCAAGTAAACACAGAATACATAGATATTTATATTAGATTGTCATAATAATATAGGCGAAACTTTGTAAATTTGTGTGTGCGTGTGTGTCTATGTATGTGTGTGTGTGCAATGGAAGAGAGAGAGAGAGAGAGAGAGAGAGAGAGAGAGAGAGACAGACAGACACACACACACACAGAGAGAGAGAGAGAGAGAGAGAGAGACAGACAGACACACACACACACAGAGAGAGAGAGAGAGAGAGAGAGAGAGAGAGAGAGAGAGAGAGAGACAGACAGACAGAGAGAGAGAGAGAGAGAGAGAGAGAGAGAGAGAGAGAGAGAGAGAGAGAGAAAGAGTGATGAAAAAGTATATATATATATATATATATATATATATATATATATATATATATATAGTTCAAGAATAAGGTAGATAGATAGGGGAAGGAAGGGGGGGGGGTAATTGAAGAATACTAGACAGCAATAGTGTTATTAGTGGTCCCCTACCTCCGCTGTTAAGATATTGAAAAAAAAAATTAATTTGGGCACCTCTATTTATATGTTATGATTCACTTCCTTGTGACAAAGCAATTCGGATACGGCATCCTTATGTAAACAGTTCCCTAAACACGTCTTTCAACTGACTCAACGGGGATCATTACAAAGTGACTTTGTCATTGTTATAAATAGTTGTGTGTATGTGTGTGTTTGTGTGTGTGTGTGTGTGTGTATGCATGCTTGTGTGTGTGTGTGTGTGTGTGTGAATGAGTATGTTTCAGTCAAAGTAATTTGTAATTTGAGCGCTTAGAGTCTCGTGTCGCGGAGTTATATAAGTTTTCAGCATTATTATTATTTATTATTAATAGCTTGTCACCAACTGACAATTAACCCTTTCTCAACCAACATTCTTTATGAATTGACTAAAGCAATTATATCATCATAATAAAAAAAAATCACTTTTGAAGAACTTGAATATGACTCGATTCAACAACTTCATTACTGAAATAAGAAAATAAAACAAAAACAAAACCAAAAAAAAACTTGAGATTTTATATGAGTCTTTTTGACAATCCATAAAAAGATGAGCCTTTTCAGGAACTCAATTACTGAAATGGGTCTTTTTCACACTCAATGAGACTAACCTATATTGCCTTTCCATGTGCTCGAGGTCATTGGTTCATAACCAGTAGATATTTGACCAATCAAAACAGGGTATTTGTGACACGTTTCAAACGTGCTCGGACAAACATTGCTTGGTCGTACTCCTGTGTAAAATGAGTACATGGCTCAGAGCGGGACTTGAACCCTGGACCTTAAGGTCCGATGGCAAATGTCATACCACTAGACCACATCGCCGCACTGGGGGTCCCGATAGCTCAGTTGGTAGAGCACTCGCTTCACAAGCAACGGGACCAAGATCAATCCCGGGTGCAGTCGAGGTTTTTCTGACCCCTCAGCAGTGAATGGGTAGCTGAGTCGGTTTGATTTGGCGGAAAGTACTTTGCGATAGACTAGCGCCCTATCCAGAGGATAACAAGAAATTGCTATTGTCCGTTTCACGCGATGGAAACCGGGATTAACTCCGGCTCTATGGGCCTAATGGCACTGAAGGACTGCCACATCGCCGCACAAGTCTGCAATCATGACACGCCTGACGCAAATTAATCTACGACATATTATATGATTAACCAAACAAACAACCCATGGCTCTAAGCTAAACAAAAAAGGATTACTAATGAAAATTGATGTTATGCGTTTAGATAAAATACTCACAACACCCACCAGCGGGATTTTAACATACCGACCTATGTGAAGCCCTAAACGTCTATAGTCGGATTGATATAATTTAGTGAGAACTAATCATTAAAATGTCTGTTTATAAACAGGTGACTGAGTTGAATGACGTCAAGTTCTTTCCTTCTATAGCTTGGGAAACCGATGCAGTCATCTAGGTCTTCGTCATAATAATAATATGCATTAGTAAGTGCTTCATTACGAAACAACATTTAACCGCAATTCTCTGGAGAAAAAAAAAACCATATTTAAAAATTTGGCCAGAAAATTCGTCCTTAAAATATCGATCGATTGAGATAACCCTCATCTTGGCCAAAACTCTCAAACCTGGTACTTCGCGAAGTCTTCATTAAAGTCCGAGAGGATTGAGCGGTTTTTGCCACGATTAGAGTAATTTAGATCGATCGATATTTGAAGGACGAGTTTTCTGGCCAAATTTTTAAATATGGGTCTTTCTAGAGTACGGCGGATTAGGTGTAAGAAACAATGCATTACACTTTCATTCATATTACAGTTTGAGTTTGATGACATTTTGGTACTTAACCAATTAACTGCGTACTCTGGAAAAATACGTACTTAAAATGTTAGCCAGAAAACTCGTCCTTAAAATATTGATCGATATAAATGACCCAACTCTTGGCAAAAAAACAAACAAAACAAGACAATAAACAAAAAAAAAACAAAAAAAACAACAACAACAACAACAAAAACACAACCAACCCCCCCCCCCCAAAACAACAACTCTCAAACCTGGGACCTCGCGAAGCTCGAAGCTCGAAGAAATAAATAATAATAGTCAAATGGATTGGAAGCTTTAATCTAATTAACGAGACAGATAAGATGGACGTTTCGGGTTTAGCCTTTGTCAACAAAATACGATGAATGAAGCACTAAAGCCGAAAAAGAAATGAGTAAGGTGAATAAAGAAAATAACGATGGGATAAGAATAAATAGACTGCTCCTTAGTAAGGAAGAATGAATTTAAATAGAACAATAAATATTTATAAAAGGTGTGCAATCTATTTTTTATAAAGGGGGCGAGGGGGTGGGGGGTGGGGGGGGGGGTTATGTCGTGCAGTGTTTCATTCATCGTATTTCGTTGACTTAAGGGAAACCAGAAACGTCAAAATAATCCATCTCATTAATTAAATGGCTGCTTCCAATCCATTTTTGTTATTTTATATGCTATCTGTTTAGATAGACTGAAGATGACGTCACTCAGGTCATTGCTATTGTTTGTTTGTTTGTTTTTTTTTTTGCCATCCACGTTTATGAGTAATTCTCACTAAACTGTATCAACCAGACTATAACCGACCAAGATTGCACATAGTTTTGTGTTTTGGTTCGTTACATTTCCGGATGGCAATGTTGTGAGTTTCTTAGCCAAGCGCGCACTATATGATTCTATAGTTACGTCACCTTTCGTTACAGATAAAGTTTTTATAATCTTCAAAAGACATGAGACACTTGTCTATCCCGCGTAGCAGTGGGTAGACTAACTGTTATACTATTATTATGATGTCAATGAGTCACCGGGCAAGTCATATCTAGACATAGCTAGTCAAATTGAAATCAGGATTTAGTATAGACGTCTATCTGCTTATAATTTATTATAATTTGGTAACGTGCTTCTTTCCCCTTCACTCTGTTAGTGTGTGTGAAAAAGATAACGAATCCAATAATTATAATATATTATAATTGTTATATCAGTTCAAAGGGCTATTGCCATCATAACAAGTGTGCTGTGTGTTGTTTGATATTTCGCATTTTGATAGAAGTTCGGTAAGTCTTATTTAGCTACTACCATAACCAATGGTATTGGCTATTTTCTTCCTTTCTCTTACTTAATGTTAATTATTACATTATTTTTGGAGTGCCACCACGTACAACATATTTACCCTAATTTACATTTTTTTA
>NC_088362.1:57407125-57447125 GCF_034508935.2 Berghia stephanieae
TGATCTATAGAAGTGTCTGTTATTTCTTTACAATTTGAAGGACGTATAACTGTTGTGATCGTCGACGATATAATAATATTTGTCCTAGAGTGAGTCATTGATTTACATACAATAGTAATAAAGCTTTTTAATAGAGCTTTAACATAGCCCATTATCCACTAAATGTGTTCAAAGCGCTTTACAAAGGACCCTGACCAACAGCAGCACGTCACTTTTAGAACGAGACATGACGCCTTGTTAGGGTTTATTACAATATTTTCCGACAGGGACAACGCTGTTGACGGCCAGGTATTCATTTTACACCTGAGTACGTGAGAGAATGTGAGTAAAGATTCGTTTCCAAGGACTCAACTATGCGCCGAGCGAGGCTCGAACCCAGGACTTCCGATCCGAAAGCGAGTGTCATACCACAAGACCACATAGCCGCACAATAAGAATTGCTTCTTAAACTTCTCTGTCGTCAATCTGGAGTTTAGGAATGTATTTAGTTATGTCTTTATTGTTTTTTTTGTTGTTGTTGGCTGAAGAAGGATTTTGAACCAAACACGATCCGTGTTTGGTATTTTGTTCTTTTTTTTTTTTGAAGCTGTTATATTCATTTTTGTTTATTACATAAATCAGCTCATTGTTTAAATTGTGGAAAATAATTTAAGTTTTCCTTAGATGATATAAAAAGACAAACAACAAACCTCTGAGTTTATTATAGCTTTATTATTGCTTTTCGTGCGGCTATGTGGTCTTGTGGTAGGACACTCGCTGTCGGATCGGAAGGTCATGAGTTCGAGTCCTGCTCTGCGCGGCGTATAGTTGAGTCTCTGAAAAAGGCTCTGACCTCATATCCTCTAACCGTTCTCAGGTGTAAAATGTGTAGTTGAGTCATTGGAAAAGGCTCTTTACTCTGGGCAGGGATTGGGGGGCGGGGGTGGGGAAGGGGGGGGGGGAGGGGTCACACAGAAAAAAAAAAGTTCTGCTTCACCCAGGATTGATCTCAGTTCCTTTGCGTGTGAAACGAGTGCTCTACCAACTGAGCTATCGGGTCCCCCCCGGTAAATAAATAAGCAAAAACTAACTATTTAACAAATTTTACCCAGACCACTTTTTAAAATACATACATGTTGCAACCTACCAGCTTTGAATATTAACTCGTTTATTTTTCGTTTTATGTTTTGCTGACTAGAGCAACTTCTTAACCAGATATAGAGAAATTCGTCAAGAAATGGAACGAGGATCAAAACCTCTCCAATAAAGACAAAGACGACGACGACAACAACAACAACAACATAAACAACAACAACAACAACAACAACAACAACAACAGCAACAACAACAACAGCCCCCCTCATCCCCAACAAAATCAATAAAACTATCACCTTACTTACAAAGGCAGCGACGAAGATAAACATGCCGCCACCATCAGCGAAACCAACGTTAAAAACATCATCATCATCACCACCACCACCACCATCATCATCATCACCATCATCGTCACCATCACCACCACCACGATCAATAACACCAAAGATGGCTAAGAACGCGATAGTGAGTAACAATATTAAGTCAACAAACAGTCAGACAGAATCTGGGGCTGATCAACAAATCAAACACATGTTTACGATTCATAACAATAACAACACATTGCATAATCCGCAAAACAACACATCAATTTTATTCTATACAAAAAATACAAAATTAGCAACGGATAGCTCGGCAGCGCCAGGTTCAAACCGGACCCCTAAAACTACCGTACCTACTACTGTCGTCACAAGTACACCATTGACTTTTGGAAGGACCAGAACTACCAGGACACGACAACAGTCAATAAAGATAAAGAAAGTATCTGGAGGAGACAAGAAGACAACAACAAAACGGAAGACGACGCTCACGACGACAGAGTTACCTTTGAACGTGACCACAGACGAGACCATGACTTCCAGGAATATAAGCGCGCCATTTCCAACAAAATCCTTTAATGGTATTGATCATAAAGGCACAGCTGGCCATTCACAGGCCGATGGTCTAATAGGAGGCATTGGTGAGTAATGTTACGAGTTAACTGCCGTACTCTGGAAAAACTCGTATTTAAAAGTTTGCCAGAAAACTCGTATTTAAAAGTTTGCTAGAAAACTCGTATATAAAAGTTTGCCAGAAAACTGGTAAATAAAGTTTGCCAGAAAACTGGTTTATAAAAGTTTTTCAGAAAAGTGGTATATAAAAGTTTTGTCAGAACACTGGTATATAAAAGTTTGCCAGTAAAACTCGTATTTAAAAGTTTGCCAGAAAACTCGTATTTAAAAGTTTGCCAGTAAAACTCGTATTTAAAAGTTTACCAGTAAAACTCGTTCTTCAAATATCGATAGATTTAAATGAACCTCATCTTGGCAAGTACTCACAAATCTAGGACTTCGTAAAATCCAAGATTTGAGAGTTTTTTTTCCGGCCAAGAAGAGGGTCGTTTAAATCGATCGATATTTAAAGGACCTTTTTTCTGGCCAAATTTTTAAACAGTTTTTTCAGAGTACGGTATTTATCTGATTAATATGATATGACATATTATCTGACCACTCATAAAACGTTGCCACATTGCTCAATGCGCTTCAATATGCTTCATCTCTTTCCCATCACCATCGGGGAATGTATGAAACCAAGTTTTGCTCTCCATTTCATGGAGTAGAAATTGACGGATTCGAATAGAATGTGAAAAGCAACCTGTGTCTAAGGACACAAAAACCGAGACCTACTGGTTGTCGTCTAGTGGATAGCTCATACGGTAGAGCCACGCTCTCCCCGGCCAGGCGGAGTTGCCGTCTGGTGGATAGTTCATACGGTAGAGTCACGCTCTCCCCGCCCAGGCGGAGTTGTCGTACCAGTAAGGTCGCGGGTTCCTGTCCCCATCGCCGCCACGAAATTTTTTATTCTGTATTGTCTTCTGGCAGTTTCCTACTCACTTCATTTATTGATGCTTATCTGTTAAGAGTTTTTTCAAGAGTAGCTCATACGCAATGCACTTTACAAAATCCCTTTTACAAGGCAGAAGTCTATACGTTACCATATTTCCATTTCCTTCGATACGCTTTGTCAGCTGGGCGCCAATTTTGTGGTAGGCTCTTATAACATTCATCACTGCCCGGTATCCAAATACTCATTTACTCATGTGTCGAGAAGGGCACTGTTTGAAAAAAAAAGTTATCCATGGACACAACTGCGGGGCCAGAGTCTTGACATCTTTGCCACCCCTTCGGTCACTGACCACGTTCCATACCGCTTGCCTTTATTTACAATCGAGACACAGTACAGCTCAGCTGCTTAAACGCTTACACCGTGCAGCTATGTAGTTTTGTGGTATGACACTCGCCTTCGGATCGAAAGGTCCAGAGCTCGAGGCCATCTCTCAACATAGTTGAGTCCCTGAAAAAGGCTCTGAACTCGATCTCATTCCCTCACCGCACTCAGGTAAAAATGAGTACATAGTTGTTAACAGCTCTGACTGTCGGATAAAAATTGTAATATCGCCTAACTGGTATTTGTCTCGTCCTGCATGTTAAGTGTTGCTGTTGGCATGGGACCCTTGTAAAGCGCTTTGAGCACGTTTAATGGATATTATTGCGCTATATAAATGCCTAATTTAAAGTAAAGGAGCAATTTCTTCATTTTTCATTACGTAATCTGCTGGTTATACCAAGATAGTGATAAACAATTTCAGGTCGTCCTTATTGATAACTACAAATCATTTAACCAATGATAAAAAGATGTCTCAATATTAACCAGTTAACTGTCGTACTCTGGAATAACACGTATTTAAAATTTTGGCCAGAAAACTCGTCCTTCAAATATCGATCAATTGAAATGATCCTCACCTTGGATGAAAAAAACCCCTCTCAATCCTGGGACTTTAATGAAGACTTCGTGAAGTCCCAAGTTTGAGAGTTTTGCCAAGTTGAGGGTAATTTAAATCAATTGATATTTGAAGAACGAGTTTTTTTGTTTTTTTTTTTGTTTTTTTTTGCCAGATTTTAAAATCGATACTGTGCGTTTAGAAAAAAATACTCAAATCTTCCGCCAGCCGGATATAACGAACCAACAACACACACATCTGTGTGTAATAACCTTGGACGTTTATAATCTGATTGATCTGATTTAGTAAAATGTAATCAGCAAAATGGCTGCCTAAAAACAATCATAAAGAGTCGAGTGACGTCAACTTCTTTCCATCTATACGTGCCTTCCAAGAGTACGGCATTAACTGGTTAATATGTTAAGTTCTTACAATATGCAACGAATGGATTCGCTCAAGGGTGCTTCCGTCACCTATGTATTTTACAGATAAAATATTAATATTCACTGATATATTATCTTTTGACACATCGGTCGATAAGAGGTGATATGTTTGTGAACAGTTGATAGAACAATTGTACACGATTTTACAGATAACAAAATAATAATTAAAAAAAAAAAATAGAAATCATCATCCACTTATGAAAAAGGAAGTGATAATATTGTATAGAAAGGAAAATTAGCAAATGTAGTTATGGAAATGAAGAGATTGAATATCAATGTTTTAGGATTATCAGAAGTTAGATGGAAAGGAGCAGGAGAACTTAATTATGATGACTGTAAAATTATATACTCAGGAGGAGGAGAACACCAAAGGGGAGTTGGAATTATACTAGATAATAAAACGGCGCGAGCAGTCAAAGGATTCTGGCCCATATCAGACAGAGTAATGGCAATCAAACTACAAGCAAAACCTTTTGATTTTGATATTTTACAAATATACGCCCCAACCACCAGTCACGATGATGAAGAAGTGGAAAATTTCTATCAACAAATAGATAAAGCAATGCATCAGTTTAAGTCTTCAGACATAAAACTCATCATGGGCGATTTTAATGCCAAGGTGGGCCGAGAAAGAATAGAAGATATTGTGGGCCCACATGGTCTGGGAGACAAAAATGACAGAGGTGATCGTCTTATTCAATGGTGCCGTCAACATGATCTGACAATCACAAATACTTGGTCAACAAACCACAATAGAAGGAAGTGGACATGGAAAAGTCCTGGAGATGGAGTGAGAAACCAAATAGATTACATACTCATCAGCAAACGTTTCCGAAACTCGGTTTTGTATGCCAAATCTATGCCGGGGCTGACTGTAACAGCGATCATATACCTGTGCTATGCCCCATACGAGTTAAATTGAAAATCTGCAAAAGAGCAAAGGCTAAACCTAAATACCAACTAGACATTCTCCGGGAAGAACAGAAGATACAAGAAAAATTTGAACTATCAGTAAGAAACAAGTTTGAAGTGCTTGGAGAACTAACAGATATAGAAGAGAAATATGAGCAGTTTAAAGACAGTGTTGCTGCATCACTAGAAGAAAATGTTCCAACCACACTTAAGTTGCAGAAGAAGAAGTGGATTACTCCAGAGATATTAGAACTAATGAATGAGAGAAGAAAGGCCAAAAATCAGGAAGAAAAATACAAGACTCTGAACAGGCAGATAAAAAGAAAATGCAACGAAGCTAAAGAAGACTGGATAAATGAACAATGTCACTATATAATGTCCTGCAAAGAAAAAAATGGCAAATTCTTCCATCAGAAAATCAAAGAAGTGACAAACAAAACTAAATCAGGTGCTAAAAGTGGATGCATCAAAGACAAGCGTGGAAACACCATCATGGACAAAGACTGCATTCTAAACAGATGGTCAGAATATATTGAAGAACTTTTTTTTGATAATCGAGGAGAAATGCCTATGATAAAAGAACTGGAAGGGCCTTCTATAATGAAAGATGAAGTTAGGAACGTCATGAAAAGCATGAAAAATGGAAAAGCTGCAGGACCTGATGCCATAACAATTGAAGCCTTGACTGGCCTGGGTGAATGGGGGATTGAATTCATCACAAACCTTCTAAATCAAGTGTATGACACAGGAAAAATGCCAACTGATATGAAACGATCCATTTTTATAGCACTACCAAAAAAGCCAGGGGCAGTTGATTGTGAACAACACAGAAATATTAGCCTAATGAGCCACCTCACAAAAATTCTTTTGAAGATAATTTTACTAAGAATAAGAAATAAAATACGACCTGAAATTGGGGAGATGCAATTTGGTTTTGTTGAGGACAAGGGTACCAGAAATGGAATATTCACATTATCAATGCTGATGGAAAGATGTATTGAAGTAAATAAAGATCTGTATATGTGTTTCATCGACTATTCAAAAGCCTTTGATAAAGTACAACACGAAAAACTATTCAAAATTCTATCATCTTTGGACATTGATGGTAAAGATTTAAGAATATTACGGAATTTGTACTGGGAACAAGAAGCAGCAATGCGTGTTGACAACGAGCTAAGCAGTTTTACACCTATTAGAAGAGGAGTTAGGCAGGGGTGTGTTTTGTCTCCAGATTTATTCAACCTCTATAGTGAAATGATATTAAGAGATATCGAACATAAGAAGGGGGTGTGTATTGGAGGAAAGAATGTAACAAATCTGAGGTATGCAGATGATACGGTTCTACTGGCAGAATCTGAACATGAACTACAAGAATTACTGGATGTTGTAGTCAGGAGTAGTGAAAATATGGGACTGGAACTGAATATATCTAAAACAGAATGTATGACGGTATCTAAAAATAATAACCCACCAGCCTGTGTAATAACAAGCAGAGGACAAACAATACAACAAGTTGAATGTTTCAAATATTTAGGCTTCAATGTAACATCCAATGGAAAATCAGATTGTGAAATAAAGAAAAGAATAGGTATGGCGAAGAATGCATTCAACCAGCTGCATACAATTATGAAAAACAGGAATATTAGCATGAAAACAAAAATCAAAGTCCTGGATTGCTATGTACTGTCTGTGCTGCTATATGGTTGTGAGAGCTGGACCATAAACAAGACCATGGTTAAAAGACTGGAGGCAGTGGAAATGTGGTTTTACAGAAGAATGATGAGGGTGTCATGGATGGAAAGGAAAAGAAATGAAGAAATTTTAGAAATGGCCAACAGAAAAAGATCACTGATAACAAAAATCATCAAACGCCAAATGGAATTTTTAGGACACATTATCCGCCACCCTGGTTTGGAAATACTCGCCTTGACTGGAAAGATGAATGGAAAAAGAATAAGAGGAAGACAAAGAATAACGTATTTGAAAGGGATAAGAACTTGGACAGATGAAGCTGAGAAAGGTGGCGCTGCTTTAATAGAATTGGCAAGAGATAGATCAGCTTGGCGGAAGATGACCTCCGACGTCTGCTTCAGATATGGAACTACATGAGATGAGAATATTGTATTGTATTGAATTCTCATTGACATTGATTGCGCACACACACACATACACACATACACACACATACACACACACAAACATACATATATTATAAACGCATATACACACGAGCACATACAAAGTTACACAGTCATACTCATACCAAAAAAAAAAACACAAAAAAACTATATTATATATATATATTAAACCCATGACCTCAAGAAGCCTGGGAGAGTAGCTCAAGATAGACATAGAGTTTGAAACCACTTTTTTTTTTTTTGTTTTTTAGAGTGGCGGATTGTTCATACGGTAGCGTTACGCTCTCCCCGGCCAGCCGGAGTTGTCGTATCAGTTAAGTGGCGGGTTCGAGCCCCCATCGCCGCCGCGAAAATTTTATTCTCTATTGTCTTCCTGCACTTTCCTACTCAATTCATTTCTTGTTATCATCAACAAAAGTGCCTGCTCCACCTGGGATAAGATCCATAAGACCAAGTCTACTTTCTTGAGTTGAATTACACACTCTAAATGCTAGGGACACCCACACAATATCATATTGTCATTATTTATTGTTCATGAGGCTGTGCATCGTGCTTTCATGCTTTGAACCCCCCCCCCCCGGCCAAAAAAAGAAAGAAAAGAAAATCAACAACAAAAAATATTAATAAAACAACAACTAAACTTTGCGTATTAAAAATGTTGACCAGAAAACTCGTCCTTCAAATATCGATCGATTAAAATGACCCTCATCTTGTCTAAAAAAAAAAACCCCAACAACTCTCAAACTTGGGACTTTGCGAATTCCAAAGGTAAAGTATCAGGATCGAGAGATCTTGACAGTTTTGCCATTGTGTTTGTGGAGGTGTTCGAGAGCCTTCAGATATTTGGGACGAATAAGTCAGTTTCATATCGCTCTTATTTCGTAGTGCAACGTGAAAAGCAATATCCAGTAGTAATGATATTAACAAATGAAGAATCAAAAAATTAATTTTGAGAGAATATTAGAGTTTAAAAAAAGAAGAAGCAAAACAGAATCAGAACAACCTGTTCCCAACCCCAAATAAAAAGACCCCCCCCAAAAAAATAAAAAATAAAATAAAATAAAATAAAACAATACTTAAACTCAAATAAAATACCAAAGCAACACCAATAAATTCTCACAACAACCAAAAAAAAAAAAAGAAAAAAAGAAAGAAACTAGACTCGAATGAAACGGCAGAGTGAAACAATTTTTGATGATCAAATATCATGGATGACGTAACGATGTGACCTTGTTGATTTTCAAATCTATGATATACGAGTATCAATGGTTTACTGTAATTTGATGGATTGATTGATTACTTAGCTTACAGTGTTCGAGAAGGTGTATAAAGTATGATCAAGTTGACATTGTCTGAGTGGGTATTGAGTATAATAAATTATAAATTAAATTAATACATATTGAGCGTTTATATAGCGCAATGTCCACTAAACGTGCTCAAAGCGCTTTACAAGGAGTCCCATACCAATAACTAGAGGTGCCTTAATGAGTCAATAAAATCGAGATAAAGATAAAGGGAGTAAATCTGACTCATGAATGAACAACACAACCACGACGTTTCGGCCCTTGGCCTTTTTCAAGTAAACACAGAATATATATATATATTTATATTAGACTGTCATAATAATATAGGCGAAAATTTGTAAACAAACAAACACACTTACACGCTCATTTACAAATTTTCGCCTATATTATTATGACAATCTAATATAAATATATATGTATTCTGTGTTTATTTGAAAAAGGCCAAGGGCTGAAACGTCGTTTGTTTTGTGTTGTTCATTCATGAGTCAGATTTACTCCCTTTATCTTTATCTCCGTCCCATACCAACAACAACACGTAACAGGCAGAACGAGACATGGCGCCCCTCACTTAATTTAAATCAATCATACTTGATATCATTACGCGTTACTATTTAGGGAGAGGGGTGGAATATTGTGTATTTATAAATTTCTAAATTGCCCGTCTATTTTCAGACCAAAACTACGTCATCGTTGGATCCATCTTGGGTGGTCTCTTTCTCATCGTCATCATCGCTGCCCTTATCTTGTGGACTCGAAAACATCGGAACAAGCTGTTCAAGTGAGTCGCCTATAGACAGGCTTGTTTACTATTACGAAGATATGAATATCGTAAAGTTACGATTATGAAAGGGGGCAACGTGGTTCGGCGGTACAGTCTTTTCTTCGTACCCAAAAGGTACCGAGTTCGATCACCCGCCGCTGCGCTGTGTGGCCTTGAGCAAGTCACCTCGCCTTAGCTCTATTTGCGGCGCTGCACTGCGGCTGGCGCCTGGGTTATTTCAGTCTTCCCTTGGAATAGACCCGAGAGAAAAATTTCCCCTATGAGATGAATAAAGGGAATCTTATCTTTATTTTTATTATTATTTTTTTTTTGGGCTCCAATGTCCGAACTTCATGATCATCTCAGAGTCAATAAAACTTAATAAAAATTCTGATCGTATTCTGAAAGTTGATGCTAGAGTCCTACATGATTTAACGAATGGTGACACGTTATGTAATCCTCTATAAAGTTAACTATCGCAACTATTTTTATCTCTTTAGAGCAACGAAATTTTAAATTTTCAAATAGACAAATAGGCGGCTATGTGGTCTAGTGATATGACACTCGCTTTCGTATCTGAAGGTCCTGGGTTCGAGCCTAGCTTGACGCATAGTTGAGTCCTTGGAAAAGGCTCTTTACTCACATTCTCTCACCGTAATCAGGTGTTAAATGTGTCCTTGGAAAACGTTCTTTACTCACATTCTCTCACTGTATTCAGGTGTAAATTGAGTACCCGACCGTTAACAGCGTTGTCTCTGTCGTAAAATATTGCAACAGGCGTCATGTCTCGTTCTATATGTTACATATTGCTGTTGGCCAGGGACCCCTTGTAAAGCGCTTTGAGCACGTTTAGTGGATATCGCGCTATATAAAAGCTAAAGTTATTATTTTTTAATGTCTTTCCAGCGTATGACAGTTAACTGGTTGAATGTATTTTTAAGTGTTACAGCTTTTCTTAATCTAAATTATCATAAGCAAGTATGAAACTTATTTCCTTTCAAGGGTTTTGTTATAGTTATCTAATTAAATTTATGAACATGGTTTAGTATCATAGATTTACTATTTGACTAGTGTTCCACATTTTGATGAAAAAATAAGAAATAAATTTCCCTCCATCTATTTTTTTATTTTAAAATTTCAGACGCAGACATTCAGGTTCCATGGACATCACAGCACCCTGCGGGTTGCCAGATAGCCCTTCCAGTCCGACAGTCAACGTCAGTGAGAGAATGGAACTGATACGCCCAAATTCAGCGGGAGGGGTGGTGTGTTTCAACAACAATGGCGCTGTGTCTTATCACAAGGATGAAGTATACCTGACCATCTGGGATGTGAATAAAAATGAAGAGCAACCGCAGCAACGCCAACAGCAAAACGAAGCAGACGACCATGTGGATTCCAACGTAAAAACTGATATCTCACAATCAGTTTCTCCCCCGACAAGTCGGCCACAATCTTCTCAGCAAAATGTATACAGCAATCACTCGTCTGGTCCTGATGAGTCCCCAATCAAAGGAGAAGCTAGCTCGATTGATTCTCAACGAGAAAATCATTCACGGCCGTCTTCAGAACAAAACGTCTACGCCAATTATACGCTTGATCGTACATCCCCTGGAAATGACAATCGAAGTTCTGATAACCCTCTCCTGGAGAGAAAGGCATCTGATGGTGATCCTGAATGTAATGTATACGTCAACTACTCGGCGAGTCAAAAAGAATTACGTGAGCACTTTGGTCAAGACAACGATGGTTTTGAAGGCGAGAAGGAAGGGTCGATAAAACTCAGCACAGACAAAGACCAAGATGTGACCAAAGGAAACGTTATCGATGAGACTGGGATCAAATCAGAAGACGCCGATGTTTCTACACATAGCAATAAACATTTGGGGCACACTCCGACTGCGTCAGAACATTTCTATGAATGTGAAGATTCTGAACCGGATACTGACCACCGTCCATCACAACTCTCAAGGGATTCTGGAATCGATGCTGACCAGGACATTGACAATTATTATGACGTACCCACGGCTGCTTTGGATCGACTACGACGAGGTCAAATTAAAAAATCAGATAATAAATCGGATGGCTCCTCACCAAATGCCAAATGCCAGAACCCCGAACTAAAAGTACCCGTAAGTGATTATTACATGTCACCCTCTTCAGATAATGAATGTGAAATATCGAATGAATCGGACTATGAGAACACAAAAAAGAATCGTCCAGAGACATATCTGTGTCCAGATAATCTAGACCTCACTAGTCCGACAGATGAAGACGAATTGTTAAAGATATACGACAATTTTGAGCTGCAAGCTCGGAAACTGTCAACTCCTAATTCTTGCCTTTACGAAACACCTAGTGAATTAGATCAAATATACGATATGCCTGCATCAGTAAAAGCTTCCGATCAATGCCCACAATCTCAACCAGCATCGTTTGAAAAATTTCTGAGCTCTTCTATGCCTGCCAGTATTGATATAAGAAAGAACAAAGGTGATACACTTAAGAAGTCTATATCGTGCGAATCAACAAACCCAGAAGTTGGACATCACCCTGAACTCGAAACACCCAAAATAACAAATTCCTCTATTGAACCACCGCAAGCAAATTACGTCAACACTCCAGAGACCAATAATATTTATTCTGTGGCATCAGATACACAAGACTCAGAGACTGAAGAGGCAGAGTACGACACACCAAAGGAAATATCTCAATCGCCCTTCTTTCACAACATAGACCAAAACAAAATTAAACTAGGAACCAGATCATTGCCACCTGCCTCCAAACCGCCTCCCCCACGCCTGAATAGGCCAAAACCTCTTAAGATTCAAAATCAAAGGGAACAAAGCAATACTCTTTCTCCAAAATCAAGCGAGGCCCATTCATATAGTCAAACACTTCCGAGGGCTGATGTGGAAAACAAACCAAGGACAACGCCTAAAAACTTTAAATCTCTCACCCTCGACAACCTGTCTAGAAAAGACAACCCACAAAGAATTGGAAGTGGAAGGAAAAGAGCTGTACTTCCTATAGACAAATCATCTCCGTTGATAGGCATTTCGCAGAAAATACCGGAAGATGATGAGTTTTCAGGTGTGTATTCGACTCCTCGTTCACCGGTCAAAGAAGCCAAAGCGCTCCCTGGAAATCAAGGAGGGAAAAGTTTAGAAACGACCAGAAATCCGAAAGACATCACAGGAAGAAGCCAAGCCGGCTACAGAAACGAAAACGGGCAAAAATTGGGGACACATGAAATATTATCCAAAACGCCAAAGAAATCATTCACCGGAAGTAGTAACAGTTTGGACAACGCTGGAAAACTTGATATGGGCGAATTGCAGAATGCCATGAAGAAGAAAGGGCTGAATAATTAATATTGAAACAAACAAACAAACAATCAAAAAGTGTAGAATTATTTTTGTTGTATTCAATTCGATGTTATCACCATATTATCTTATTATATTCACATAAGAATAGACATCAGTAGCAATAGAACTTTTAATTCGCGTCTACAGATGTCTGTCTATTAACCTGATCGCCATATTAGTAAACGGGTTTAAAACATCCATTTATTTTCGTCATATGCAATGTAATTCCAAACATTTGTAAATCGTGACGCCAAATCTCAAAGAGAGAAATTGGGCAGGTCCCATATATATCACATTTGTGAACTGTGCGCGTTCAACAACATTGTTTATTGGCAGCCACTAAGTACCTTCTTTTTCATGAATTGAAGCCAGAAAAATTATTACGGATTGCCCAAAACATAATTAAAAAATATATTGAGGGTGTTGATACATAATATTATATGTAAATGAATGCGATAAGGTCATTCGTGAAACGTGCATTGAGATTGAGCAGTTCGTTTGTTCTGTCGAATATGAGATCAATGTTTTAGCTACTAAAATTGTGAATATATGATTTGACATTTTAAGTGCGTGTTTCAATGCAATGGACGTTGTAGAAGTGTATATATTGATTCCCTTGTGTTTCGAGTGCAATACTGCCATACAATGACAAAATACTTTATTAACTTTTGATCACAAAAGAAGCGTTACTTCATGTATCGGTATAAGTTGATGCATTTGCTACCTAATTCAGTACCTACATTGATTGGTGACAAAATAATAATAGGGACAAAAAGTGCGACGTCACACCTGCCAAGCAATGGCTCTTTTGGCCTCACACTCAACAGAAAGAATAAAGCTGTGGTCTTTACTACGAACACAGTTGTTTTAAAAAAGAAAATCAAATTGGTCGAATTTTTCGTTGCTAAAATGGTTCAATAATTTGCACCATTGTCGACATCACTCGGAGATGGAGGACTGTCGGTTTTAATGATTTCCAAGTGGAATCACATTTGGTTGCTGTGAACGTTTTAAGAGGAAGTGACGTCACGACTTTGGAACCCTATTACAAGAATGAAAAATCATGGGATTGTCACCAAAGCGTTATTGCTAGTGCCTTTGAGTTGGTATGTGATTTGTGGTTTTCGTTCACTCTTTGAAACCATCAAGCAGCGAGAAATGTTGTAAATAAAATAGTATTTACTGTGTCGGACCATCGCCTTCGTAAACTCATGGCCTGATAGTAACGCAATGGTCGGACACAACTAATGGCCCGTTGAGACGTACAGACTTTTCGTACACGGTCCGACGGATTTCCACAAATTATGGATAATTGACCAAAAACTCATGAAAACTGAGCGTGTCAACGAGGAATTTCAATGTCGTCCGAGGGATGTCCGCCCAAACTCCTGATATTAGGAGCCGCATGATATTTTCTTGTCGTCATGTTGACGGATCATCGTGGGTGATTAGTTTTCACTGAAGTCCCTCTTACTTCAAACTATGGAAAGGGGTCTCTCTCTCTATTGAGTGAGTGAAGTCAATCATTTGTTTATACTGTGTGGTATAATCGCTTTCGGATCGGAAGGTCCTGGGTTCGAGCCTCGCTCGGCGCATAGTTGAGTCCTTGGAGAAGGCTCTTTACTCACATTCTCTCACCGTACTCAGGTGTAAAATGAGTACCTGGCCGTTAACAGCGTTGTCTCTGTCCCAAAAATTTGTAATATCGCCTGACGGGCGTCATGTCTCGTCCTACATGTTATGTGTTGCTGTTGGCCAGGGACCCCTTGTAAAGCGCTTTGAGCACGTTTAGTGGATATTGCGCTATATAAAAGCTCAATTTATTTAAAAAAATTTTATGTGGCGGTGGTGTGTGTGTGTGTGTGTGTGTGTGTGTGTGTTTGCGTGTGTGTCTATAGTCCCAGATCCGACGCTGAACAATTATCTCTACGTCTAAACGGAACTTCCTCTCGTCGACATCTGTCGATTCGCGGTGACCCACATCCACCATGTCGAATCATGTTCGTCCGACCGCGTACGAAATGTCTGTACGTCTAAATGGACCATAAAAGACAGATTCATTGGCACATAATGCATTCAGCATATTATTCCCATAATATTGATGCTGTGCGTTTAGCCAAAATGCTCACAACATTCGCCAGCCGGATATAACGTACCAACACACAGAACTATGTGTATTCTTGAACGTTTATGGTCGGATTGATAGCATTTGGTGAGAAAAATAACAAAGAGCTGAGTAACGTCAATTTCAATCCATCTATAAGACGATCACCAACATGTTTTAAAATGTCTTAAAATGGAGTTTTAGTGGTGTCTCTTATTTAACTCAAAGACTTTAAGACAGGCTGGGGGTCATCCTTAATCTACCGATATATGAAGAAAAAGTTTTCTAGTCAAACTGTAAAAATGAATTTCGTTATTGTAAGGTATAATCTCTGTTTTGACAAATCAAAAATAGATTGCAATTATATAAAGCACTGGCGCTTATTCACTGTAAACACCATGCTCTATGCAATTTACGTTTTTCTATCTCATGATGATGGAGCTGCGATCATTTAAGTTAAATAACACATATGACGAGGCATGCAGCCTATTAGGCGCTATCACAATTTGGGACAAAGATGACGCTGCTTTACAACCAGGGGACCCTCTGACCAATGTTTCCAATAATATAATGAGGACATGTTTGTAAAGAGGCTTTCCTAAGGGCGTGCCACGGGTTCGAATCCGAGGTCTTATTCAATTTGTGTTGATGTGAGTTTAATGGGTTTTTTAAAAAGGTGTTTTTTTTCCAACACTATTAGGCAATTTACAGCTGGGTGACAAAGAGAGAGAAGAGTAATATTAGTTTTCTGAGGTTATCTGATCAAAGAGATGAATGGCGTATCATGATCACCGATGTCTGGCACAGACTTGGTACTTGAAGAGAAGAATTAGGCAATTTCAGTTTTAGCTCCCAGATGCGAGTTTGACTCTACCTCTACATCACTACGGCAATAATTATATTATTACTTATCACACTGTGGCTTCAGTGACAAGGTGTCTCGTCTTGTGACAAGGTCAAGCCATGTTGAATATAGCGAGTGGCCGGGTGGGGGGGCTGTGATCTCTAACACACCTGGCGTTGTGTCCCTGGGTAAGGCATTTTTCACACATTGCTCCACTCCACTAGGGTGTGCTGACAAGAGTACCGGACAACTGGCACCTGGCCAGTCTCAGCAATGGATGATGTAAGAATGCTAGCGTTATATTTATATATCTTAACAAGAAATGAAATGAGTAGGAAAGTGTCAGAAGACAATAGAGAATAAAATATTCGCGGCGGCGATGGGGGCTCGAACCACTCCAGTAGGAATGGTGGTTGGCTCATACGGTGGAGTCACGCTCTGGAGTGGTGGATAGCTCATACGGTGGAGTCACGCTCTGGAGTGGTGGATAGCTCATACGGTAGAGTCACGCTCTGGAGTGGTGGATAGCTCATACGGTAGAGTCACGCTCTCCCCGGCCAGGCGGAGTTGTCGTACCAGTAAGGTCGAGAGTTCGAGATTTTTATTCTCTATTGTCTTCTGGCACTTTCCTACTCACTTCATTTCTTGTTATTATCAACATAAGTGCCTGCTCCACTCACTTTTCTATATCTACTAAAACGCTTTACAAAGTGTCCTTAGCCAACAGCAACACTTAAGATGTAGGACGAGACATGCCATTTGTTAAAAGGAGAAATTATAAATTCTCCGACAGAGAGAACGCATCAAGTACTCGTTTTACAGCTGAGTATAGTAAGAGAATGTGAGTAAAGGGCCTTTACCAAGGACTCAACTATACACCTATCAGAACGGGACTCGAACCCTGAACCTTCCCATCCAGAGGTGATTGTCATACTGCTAGACCACACAGCTGCACACTGTGAGAGGGCTGCTACAAAAAAAGGGCACTTAATAAGTGATTTTGACTGTATTATACGGAAATATAGTTCCATTGGGTCTGCTGAGCTAAGAAATGAAGCATAATGAAGCCCATAGAGCATGGTGAAACTTTGGAAATGTATTCACTATAATAAATGTGTATTTAAGCATGTGTACCATTAAAATACATCTCGTTAAACTTTTATTATGAAGCGACTAATCTATAATTATAATTATAATGAATAATTGTTTTTTTGTTTTGTTTTTAAACAATAAAGAGTGAAATTAAATCCTCTAGAATTGTTTTGTTTTCATTTTCAGGTCGTATAGGCACTTTGAAAAAAATACAAGGGAAACACTTGTGCGATTCATTTGTTATTGTTTATGTTTTGTTTGTTTGTTTAATACTGTAAGAAACAGCCAATTGGGACTACCTCGTTGGACAAAAAAACAAAACAAATAAAAAAGCTTGAGCTTTTATATAGCGCAATATCCACTAAAGGTGTTCAAAGTGCTTTGCAAAGGGTCCCTGGACAACAGCAACGCGTATGGTAACATAAGTAGGACGACACATGACTTCTGTTACTGTAAGGTGATATTACAACAAAAAAAATTCCGACAGAGACAATGCTGTTAATGTTAACGGCCAGGTACTCATTTTACCCCTAAACAGGATGAGAGAATGTGAGTAAAGAGCCTTTTCCAAGGACTCAACTGTGCATCGCCCAGAATGGAGTTCGAACCCAGGACCATCCAATCCAAAGACGAGTGTCATACCACAAGACCACATTGCCGGAAAAAAGACGGCTTTATTATCCAGCGGTGGATATAAAACACCTGATCCAGCTATCCAGATTGTGTTCATGTTAAGGGTTTGATTCTCCTTCCTAAACTCCACACGGAACCGATACTAATTCAGATAGGGGAAATCATGAATAGTTGTGAAAATATCAAATTAAGAAATTAAGGAGCAGGCACCGGTGTAAGATAAAGATCTGAACAAGTGTGTATGAGAGATGCCAGACATAACAAGGAAGAAAAATATAAGATAAAAAAAACATCCCAAAAAAATCAGTCGACCTCGACTGGGGATCGAACCTCAGACCGTCTGATTACCGGTACCCATTGTGATGTCATTTGATTTTTTTTTCTTTTTGAAAAGTCTACAGGGAACCAATCTAAGTCTAAGCAGTGCAAGCAAAGCCGTTGTTTGTATAGGTATAAGTTTAATAGAATTCATTGTATAATATCAATATCAAATACAAGACATGAAAGTTTTTACATGATATTAACAGTATATGATTATAAAACTAAAGTAAAGTCGATATATAAAAAAAATCCAGCACATCCCGGTCCTTATTCAAAATGTTGCATGAAAATTAATCTTTCTTACCACAAACGTCCTTTAACATGGCGAGGGTTCCAAAGCCAGTCTTTGATCTTTTATTTTTCCATTGCTAGCATCTGGCCCAATTCATAAGCAAAAAGATTGCTCAATACAGTTGTAGAGTGTGCATAACGAAACTATGAGAAGAAATGCTTTGTTATTTGGTAAAACAATATCATAATGCAATCTTGGGCATATCCCTCTAGTCAAAAAGAAAAAAAAAGAAAAGAAAAAACAAAACAAAGAAAAAATAATTGCAGATCAGAAACACTTGGATTGTTGAAAAAACAGAGTTATGCCCAAAGTCTTGTGTTTTGGGTTAATCGATGCATAGAAGGTACTACCCCTCCATATCTTGGGGAGTTGATCCAGAAACATTTAATTTAAAAAATCTAACATTCTGCTCATAATTCTATCGTATTAATCGTCCCCTGTATGAAGAAGAAAAAGAAGAAGAAGAAGAAGAAGAAGAAGAAGAAGAAGAAGAAGAAGAAGAAGAAGAAGAAGAAGAAGAAGAAGAAGAAGAAGAAGAAGAAGAAGAAGAAAAGAAGAAGAAGAAGAAGAAGAAGAAGAAGAAGAAGAAGAAGAAGAAGAAGAAGAAGAAGAAGAAGAAGAAGAAGAAGAAGAAGAAGAAGAAGAAGAAGAAGAAGAAGAAGAAGAAGAAGAAGAAGAAGAAGAAGAAGAAGCAACGAAGACAATTTAGACTTACTGTGGACCATCTCCCATTCATATTTAAAATGAGAAATGACTGAAGTCTTTTAGTGAAGGGGTTTGTCCCACGTATAAGTATGCATTTCGATATCATTATTGTTGTTGTCGTCATAATAATAATAATAATAATAATAATAATAATAATAATAATAATAATAATAATAATAATAATAATAATAATAATAATAATAATGATGATAATAATAACAATAATAATAATAATAATAATAATAATAATAATAATATAATAATAATATATTATTATGATTGTGATTATTATTATTATTATTATTATTATTATTTTATTGTTATTATTATTATTATTATTATTATTGTGATTATTATTATTATTATGAATATTATTATTATTATTATCGTCAATTTTGCTATTATTATACCAAAATGATAGAATGTTTGTATTATTGTGTACATTAATATAATGATCTATGAGTTTCAACTAATATATGTGGCGATAAAAAGAACTTTATTGAATAAAAGAGAAAGAAATAAAAAAACCCAAAACAACAAAACGAACAAAAGAAAGCGAATAGTACTGGGAAATCAAGTATTCTGCCTTGATCAAATCAGTCCAAAATATGTACAACCCTCCCCCACCCAAAAAAAAACCCCACAAAAAAGCAAAACAAAAGAGATCATATATCCTCTGAAACAAATTTTAAAATCTTATCTCGGTATTTTGTACATTTTACCTCAATGTGGACTAATGTACTTAATACCTTCGTTATAATTTTGACTTCAGTATAATTCATCGTCAACACGTATCACAGTTATCTACAATGAACCCTTCTTCAAACATTTAGCAGTGATGGAAGGGAAGTAAAGGACTGGAGAAAAAAAAATGGAAAAAAGACGTTAATAAATTGTCCAAGATATTTGCTTCATTGTGGCTGCCCCCCTTGACATGGCTCTTTCTTCTAAAGCAATCCTAGAGTTTTCTGTGGAGAAAGATGAAAAAAGATAATTCATCATAACCCTCATCCACATCCTTCTCCAAAAGATTTTTTTAAAAAGTCAAAGCATCAAGAAAAAAAACAAACTAAAAAACAAAAAATGAAAACAAAAGGCATCAAACAATTAATGTTCTAATTTATCTGTGTTATCACTTATGTCCTCTCCTCCTTAAAAAAAAATAAATAGATATTTATAAATTACGCCCTTCTATGCAGCAGATAATAAATAATTAAATAAATTCCCTTTATTCATACCAAATTTGTCTCAAGACTGGAATAACCCAGGCATCAGTCACAGTGCAGCGCTGCAAATTGAGCTAGGGCGAGGTGACTTGCTCAAGGCCACACAGCACAGCGGCGGGTGATCGAACATGGTACCTTTCGGGTACGAAGTAAAGACCGTACCGCTGAGCCACTTATCTATCAAATAAATGTCTGACATCAAAAGGAATCACCCTTGTTGTTCATTGTCCAAAGGGGGGGGGGGGGGGGGGGGGGGGGGGGGGGGGGGGGGGGGGGGGGGGGGGGATTTCTCGAAGTGGCATCAAGATGGAGATTGAGGAAAGTGTGGATGGGTGAACAGTGGGTGTGAATATATTATTATGTGTAATTATAGAGAATAAAAAGATACAAATTTAGGGGAATATGAGAAAAGAACGTTTGTTTGTCTTTCAGGTCACCACTCGGCCACTTTAGCCAATATATATATATATATACATTGCTATACTGATTATATCTGTTTAAATGCCAGGCCAGTATAATTTTATTCATCAAAAAGAGTTTTACATCAAATTTCTCCAATGGACAATGGTGTGGGCTTCATTGAAAACTACAATCTGGTGTATTATTTTCTGGACAGTTTTGACAACAGGAGATGAATTATGGGTGCATCTCACACCATCACAGACGAAGCAAGACTTCATGATCTGGAGGTCCTGGGTTCGAGCCTCGCTCGGTGCATAGTTTAGTCCTTGGAAAAGGCTCTTTACTCACATTATCTCACCGTACTCAAGTGTAAAATGGCCATTAACAGCATTGACTCTGTTGGAACAAAAATCTAATATCGCCTAACCGGTGTCATGTCTAGTCCGACATTGTAAGCGATCCTGTTGGTCAGGGGCCCCCTTGTAAAGCGCTTTGATCACGTTTAATAGATATTGCGCTATATAAAAGCTCAATTTTATGACCTGGAAACACCCATCGTCATTGACAATCAACAACTTCCATCCTTGAACTTACCTGTAATTTTGGGACATCGACAAAACAGGAGTATCTTGAGAAGGGGACAAGCCTGGAGGAGGCAAATGACAGCGTCATCAGTGAGGTCTTGGCAACCAGTCATGTCTAATTCCTGCAAGATAAAACACATAGCTTGAGCTTGAGCTTTTTTAAAAATATAGTAGTGCAATATCCACTAAATATGGTCAAAGCGCTTTACAAAGGGTCCCTGAACAACAGCAACACGTAACATGTAGAATGAAACATGATGCCTTGTTAGGCTATAATACAATTTTTTCTGACAGAGACAACGCTGTTAATGGCCAGATACTCATTTTACACCTGAGTACGGTGAGAGAAATTGCGCTTCAGCCCAGGACCTTCGGACCTGAAAGCGAGTGTCATACCACAAGACCACAAAGCCGCACATTATATACATAGTTATACATAGTTATGGCAGAAGGTGCTATTTCAGTGCAGTCCTACGTTTGGCTTTCACTCACTGTGAAGGTTTTTATTATCTTTTAAAATATTTTCTGACACTTCTTTTCAATTTCCATTACTAAATAATGTAAATAATTACAACATTTCAATTAATATCCTTTGATCTCATTTTCTTGATTTTGCCAATTTTGGCTTCACTAATTTTTTTTTAGTGAAAATGAACTTTTCAATTCAGATGCTGTATCATAATAAAATAAACAAAAATAAAAATGAAATTCTCTTTATTCAACCCATAGGGAAAAAATTGTCTTCAGGGTTTATTCCAAGGGAAGACTGGAATAACCCAGGCATCAGCCATAGTGCAGTGCCGCAAATTGAGCTAGGGCGAGGTGACTTGCTCAAGGCCACAAAGCGCAGCGGCGAGTGATCGAACTTGGTACCTTTCGGGTACGGAGCAAAGACTGTACCGCTGAGCCACACTGCCCCCATGTGTACATGTGAAAACAATAAAATCAATTTTTTAAAATCATGACTGAGAAAATGTTTTCCATTAACTCAATAACTGCTTATTCAAACAATCATACCTCAGTTGAATTATGATTATCATGGTCTTATTTGCATATCAAAATATATTTATATCACCAGATGCATCTGTGTTGATTTCGATAATGCTTGTGGAACTAACCGTTAATTTCTGAGAACATTCTCCTTGACAAAACTCGTAAACTCCATTGTCTGTAACCTGAAGAAAAAATCAGAGTTGTAATTTTTAAACTGTCATGTGCATTGAAAGTTATCAATACAAAAAATATTATAATTTAGACTTAATGTTCTTCAGTCATGTTTCTCCCTCCCTTTGTATTTAAAATACAATCAAACACTACACAGTGACTGGATAAAATAGAAGGTTATAAATAAAATAAAATAAATAATGAAATAAAATTCCCTTTATTCATCCCATAGGGGAAATGTGTATCTAGAGTCTATCCCAACGGAAGACTGGAATAACCCAGGCGTCAGCCGCAGTGCAGCGCCGCAAATTGAGCTAGGGCGAGGTGACTTGCTCAAGGCCACACAGTGCAGCGGTGGGTGACCGAACTCGATACCTTTTGGGTACAAAGCAAAGACTGTACCGCTAAGCCATGCTGCATTAAGCATTAGTTCATACAGTGTTGGTATTTATTTATTACACATGGCTTAAAGTAATGACATTTACTCCAATTGAATCAGATTGCAGTTGCGTGACACGCACTGTCTTTCAGAGCCATTAGGCCCATGGAGCCGGAGTTTATCCCAGTTTCTATAGTGTGCAATGGACAATTGCATTTGCTTACTACCCTTTGGATAGGACACTAGTCTATTGCAAAGTACTTTCCACCAAATCTAACAGGCCCAGCTACCCAATCACTGCTGTGGGTGGACAAGGGGATCAGAAAAAACTCAACTGCACCTGGGATCGATCTCAGTCCCTTTGATTGTGAAGTGAGTGCTCTACCAACTAAGCTAATGGGACCCCCTGACAAGCACTGATAGATACTGATAGATAAATAAATAAATAAATAAATAAATGAAATAGATATGAACATATATATAGTGTATTTCCAAAGATTTACCACACTCAATGCGATTCGTAATGTTATATTTATTTCATCAGCAGGTCATATGGAACCATATTTCCAGTACAGACAGTACTGATCCGCCAGTAGGCATCCTTACAATATCTTACTATATCCATCACTGCCAGGTACTCGTTCACACACTTGAGTTGAGTGGGGTAACGTGTGTAAAGTGCCTTACTCAAGGACACAATGTCAGGACTGGAATTTTTCATGATCACTGTCACCCATCTGACAACTGACCAGGCTTAACCTCGCTTGACTTTTGTGACTATATGAGACACTGTGCTGCTGAACTAACGAGCTAGACGTCAGTTGCTGTGGCATATGAATATATATGTTTACATGTCGAGTGGGGTAAATATGACATTAATATTGTATTTGCATCCAGATGTGATACAGAGTACAAACAATCAAATGGGTATGATTAAGGAGAAAACAAACGAAACCTTTGTTGATATTATATTGAGTGATCGTAACTGCTTTGAATTCTGGCCTAGAGCTATCAATGACGCGTCTGTGAGTAGGTTACACCCGCCAACATTAAGCTCACGAAGCATGGGGCAGTTTTGGGAAAGGGCTGAAATGCCTTCATCTGTGATGTTGACGTTGCGTCTCAAGTAGACAATTTGAAGATGGGGACAGGATCTCGATAAACTGATTAAACCTGAATGGGGAAAGAACAATAAATATGGAGAGTTTTCGCTGTGTGCTTAAAAGAAACTCAAAAATAAGGCCTAGAAATTTGATTTCCTGGTCATATTTTATCATTATCTCATTTAACTTATTGAATATATTTATGCAGCATAAAAACCTATTTTAAAATAATCATCTTTTGTCAAGGGTTAGGCAATTTACACTCCTCACCACATTGGACTCAACATGGATGACTACTTGAATGGTATTGGTTGTGAATGATATTGGAAAAAAATAACTACAACAAAGGCACCAAAAACAGATCATGTTCACACAACAAAAAGAAAATTTGTTCTAATGTGCTGCTATGTGGTCTAGTGGTATGACACTTGCCTTTAGATTGGAAGGTCCTGTGTTCGAGTCCCGAGTGGAGCATAGTTGAGTCCTTGGAAAAGGCTCTTTACTCACATTCACTCACCGTACTCAGTTGTAAAATGAGTACCTGGCTGTTAACAACGTTGTATCTGTTCGAAAAATTGTTCAAATGCCTAACAGGCATCATGTCTCGTTAAGTGTTGATGTTGGCTAGGGACCCCTTGTAAAGCATTTTGAGCAGGTTTAGTGGATATTAAGCTTTATAAAAGCACAAGTTCTAAA
Organism: Berghia stephanieae; assembly: GCF_034508935.2. Classification (NCBI taxonomy): domain Eukaryota; kingdom Metazoa; phylum Mollusca; class Gastropoda; order Nudibranchia; family Aeolidiidae; genus Berghia; species Berghia stephanieae. Next base: position 57,431,428 of record NC_088362.1, read on the forward strand.
AACTCAAATTCTAATTAAACTACAGAGAAATAAAAGCATGTGAATCTCACTGGTGATAATGATAAAAATGCATTATATGACTTTCTAATTTTTATCAGTATTTGTTCATACATTGAAAGAGGATAAAGGGTGTCATACCATAACTGTCAACAGATTGTTTTGTTTTAAAAGTCTTCGTCCATATTTGAAAGCTTCATATTTTTCTTACACAGATACAGATTGTTAAAAAAGATTTACAAAGCAATTAACAAACAACCTAAATTTGAAACAAACCTGCAGAAGTAATCTCTGTTTTGGGTTCTTTGAAAGAGTTGAGATCAATTTTACAGAGATATTTCATACAGCTCAGTTTGAAGAGGCATTTATCTGTTACCTGGCTAGTTGCCAGGTCTATTGACCTTACCCTGTTAGATAACACCTGGAGAAAAAATAAAGAATCTGTGAAATTGAAATGGTTGGATACCTCTAAAAAAATTTGAATTGCTGTTCATATATTATAATTATTTTTGGATGGAGCAGATTAGCAGTTACAGCATTTGAAGATATTTCGTTGTCAGTTGAAAGGAAGATGATGGGATGCTAACCGATTATAGACCAAGAGGTGACTATCGCTTACAAACAACAAAGAAAATGTCAATGGACTAGCAACCTGCAACAAGGATAGATTTTGATAAACTTATAATTAAAAAACAAATTATTTTTTATCATGAATTTCCCCCCCCCCCCCCCCCCCCCACCTTCAATTCTTTAAAATGCATCAGAATCAGGCCCACTATGCTAACATTTATCTGATTTCTATAGCATAAAAGGTAGAGTAATGGTTGTAAAATGCTTTAGCAAAGGACCTAATAGCAAGGCAAGATTTTTGATACCATTATTGTCTATCCGGTTATTGACTACAAATGAACTTGTCTTGACTTTTTTTCCAAGATGAGGCACGATAATTCTGAGGCTCTGACACCATAAATATTGTAAAAGCCTTGCGTATACTAATACTAATATAACCATTGATAGGTATTATGCAAAAATGTTGTTATTTTCACGTTTATTCAATTCTTATTTTTTTAAAAAGGTATTTCATTTGATAGTTAGCAAGCTAAAGTTCTTTTCTTCTCAAAATTGTATATTGTTTGCAAATAATTCTTGAGAATAGTTGCGAACCACCTCACATTCTTTGTTACAGTTATATTACCTTATCAATGTTCTGATCAGTGATGAGACCTCTTTTGCTCATCAACCTTAATACAGCTTGCTTAATAGTGTCAGGTGTTTCCCACAGTTGGTGTTCATGTTGAGGCAGATGTTCAATCACTGCCTTTGTGGACCTAATAATATCACAATGAAAAAAAATTGACAACATTAACAAATCGTCTTCATGATTCTTGAAAACATATTTTGCCTGAAACAGCGATCTCTGAAAAAAAAAAACAAAAAAAAAAAAAAACTAGAAAATCAACTTTCTAAACCAAGTCACTAGACGTCTATATTATAAATAACATGTTCTTTATGTTAACAAATTCATTCAGAATTAAATATATCAATCTATCTCTAGAACTTAGTAGTTGTGATTTTCCTTATATCGAAATATTATTCAGATTTGACGCTAGGATTAAGTTGACGTCCAGTAAAGACCTTTCTCCTTAACAAGGCTATTTCACATATTCAAATTTCCAATTCAATCTTCAAGAAGTCACGTATAGCTGTCCAAATATTGGAAGTTTGGACAAGAGTGTACTTTCGGGAAATAAAGCATAAATTGATTCAAATATACTGTTGACAACATAACAAGAAAATAAATTTCGGTAGACATAAGAGGTCCATCATGACTCATTTTTCCTCACTCTTATCTGTCTGAGTCACTTCTATTTCTAGAGACTCACTTAGAGACTGACTTCTTTAAACTTCTTAGGTTTAGGCTTAGGTCTAGGTCGCAAAGAACAATAATGATATACAATACAAATTAAAACTTTTAAGTTCGTTTCTATTAGTGAGGCATATAATCAACTTTTCCCCTTTTGTTGAAAACAGAGGGTCCAACTCTTGACTACTAACGGACGTGAATTTTTAAAATGAAAATCAGAGATCACGTCCCATTCTATTTCTATCACGAGCCCCTCGAATTATCAATTGGCAAGAAGTATAATACAAGATGTCCTTGTTTGGAAGAATAAGATTAATGTGAATATTATAATACATACGCTGTAAATAAACTGGGAAGAGCAAAGACGTTTGGACCCTCAGTCGCCATTGTAAACAAACGGTTGGAGTGAAATATTCCTATCTGGCAGAGATAGGCCCCTCTGGCAATATTTGTAGCGAAACTACTTTTGCTCATTTTACCTGGATACCTGGATACCTCTGTATAGAGCTTTTAGACTTGGTGTAGTCTCCTTCGCTCCTCCTCATCTATTAATGATTGGACCAATTTTTATAATTGAACTTGTTTCCTAGGGTGTTGCTTATCTCCAACTCTGCTTTGAATTTATTCAAATTTTTTGCTGATACTGTGGTTTCTTTTAGTTTATTCCAGTTATTTACAATTCTAGATGAAAAAAAGTTCCTTCTTTCATTTGTTTTAAAACGTTCTTTTTTCAGTTTCTTGCTGTTTCCTCGTGTCTGAATGTTCTTGTTTGGTTTAAGGAATCCTGCCTCTACCCTGTCTATTCCCTTTACTATTTTATATGTTTGGATCATATCTCCCCTTCTTCTCCTGTAATCTAAGGTCGGGAGATTTAATTCTTTCAATCTCTCACAGTATGTTTTGTCTTTCAGGTGTGTGATAAGTTTTGTTGCTCTCCTTTGCACTCTTTCCAAACAGTCTTTGTCTCCCTCAAACTTCGGATACCATATGCAGTTAGCATATTCCAGCTTTGATCTAACCATAGTCTTGTAGATGGTAGTCATGTGTTTTGTTTTCAGATTCTTGAAATTTCTTTTCACTATTCCGAGTGTTTTACTAGCCTTAGATTGAACATCTTTAATTTGCTTCTTGAAGTTTAGCTTCCTATCAATAAATACTCCTAGGTCTTTTTCCCCATTGGATTTCTGCAGGGGTTTTTCTTTCATTATATAGTTTGCTTCTCTGTTGTTTTTTCCTAGGTGAAGAACTGCACATTTATCTACATTGAACTCCATCTGCCATATTTCGGACCATTCTTCAAGCTTTTTCAAATCTTGTTGTAAGGTGTTTCTTTCTTCTTCTGTATTAGCTACTCCATAGAGCTTAGTAACATCGGCAAAGATTTTACATTTAGATGATAGATTGTCTGGCAAGTCATTGATATAAATCAGGAAGAGAACTGGTCCCAGTACACTTCCTTGTGGAACTCCACTTGTTACCAGTCTCTCTGTTGATGCTGTTCCATTCACTATCACTTTTTGTCTTCTATCTTTGAGGAAATCTCGGACCCATTTGACTGTCTGATCATTTTTTGATACTGTTCCAATTTCTTGATTAGGCGCCAGTGTGGAACTTTGTCAAATGCCTTTCTGAAGTCGAGGTATATGACATCTAAATTGTTGCCTAATTCCAGTCTCTCGTCCAGTCATCCATTGTTTCAAGTAGGTTTGTTACTGTAGACCTTCCCGCCATGAAACCATGTTGATCTTTGCTGAATAGTTTGTTCTTGGTCATATGATCAACCATTTCTTCTCTAATCAGCTGTTCCATGAGCTTGCAGACGACAGATGTCAGGCTCACTGGTCTGTAGTTTTCTGGATTTTTTCTGTCTCCCTTCTTGAATATGGCTGTGACGTTAGCTTCTTTCCATTCCCTTGGTAGTCTTCCTTCTTTCATCGACTGGTTAAATATCTTGGTTAGGGGTTCTACTAGCTGCTCTGCTAAGTTTTTTAGGATGTAAGGATGAAGTTTGTCAGGTCCAGGTGATTTACTCTCCTTTAGGTTTTGTAGTCTCTTCATTACTCTCTCTTCAGTAATCGGCCATTGTGTAGTATCTATATTACTTCTTTTAGCAATATCTGGCAAGTTTTTCTGGTTCTCCACTGTAAAGACACTTGCAAAGAAGAGATTTAGCACCTCTGCCTTGTCTTCATCTTCAGATGCCCAAGTGCCATCTTCTTTTTTTATGTCACAGGTTCCCTGTCTTGTCTTCATTTTACTGTTTACATAACTCCAGAATACTTTAGGATTTTCTTTCGTTTCCTCTGCTATCTTGTTCTCATACTTTTGATGCACTTGTCGGACTATTTTAGTAGTTGCGTTTCTCACTCTTTTGTATTTGTCCCAATCCTCTTCCTTTTTGCTTCTAGAGTATCTTCTATTTACTGCCTTCTTCTTCCGTAATGCCTCTCTCACTTCCTGCGTCATCCAAGGTTGATTTCTTCTCCCAACCCGGTTCTCTCTGCTTTTCGGGATGTTTTTCTCGAAGCATTGGTTAAGTACTCTGGTAAATCTACTCCAGTTGTTTCCTACGGTGTCCTCGATTAGTATTTCCTCCCATTTGATATGCCCCAGTTCCTCTTTCATACTCTCTAGATCAGCCTTCCTATATCTGAGTGTCAGTTTTTCATCTACAGTCTCTGATGTCGCCCTCAGTTTTAGGAATATGGTCGCATGGTCGCTTTTTCCCAGTGGGTGGCTCAGTCTTAGGTCGATTATGTCATTTTCTTCCTCCATCAATATCAAATCCAATACGTTGGGCTTTTGGTTTTTTCTCTGTCTCGTGGGTTCTTTTATTATCTGTTGTAGGTAGCAATCTTCAATGGTTTCTATGAAACTTTCCTCCAGGCTTCCCTCTTTTGGTTCGTCCATCCCTTTCCACTCCAGTTCCGGCATGTTGAAGTCTCCCATAATAATTATCTCTGAATGCTTTTTTTGTGATGCTCTCCTTATCATCTCCAACATTCTCTCATTATTTTCTCCTGTGCTATTTGGGCTCCGATAAATCACTCCTACTAGTATCTGACTTTGTCCAGTTACTCCAATCGAGCACCAAGCGCTCTCCCTAAAGTCGTGATCTGTGAGTTCCTCTATGGGGTTAACCTTGAGGTTCTCTCTCACCAATAAGTATACTCCTCTGCCGGAAGTTTCAAAATCTCTGCTAGCTATTATAGTGTATCCCTCAATACCTAACTCTGCTATGGTTGGGTGTGTTGTTGCATTCTTTGGCTTAGCTTCTGTTATTGCTATCACATCAGGATCTTCTTCTTCTGCCATAGCCTTTAGCTCCTCTCTCTTATTCATCACACTGTCTGCGTTCGTGTACATGAACTTCAGGGTATTTTTCATATTCACGTGCTGCCCCTCCTTATCATTTACTGGTACTTCTCTTTTTTGAATTTTCTTGTTGTCTTCGAGTCCTTGCTCAGAAACATTTTGGGCAATTGGACTGACACGTTTCCAATATAGTCATTCCTCATCCCAGTCCCAGCCATTTCCTCCAACATCGCTGTCTCTCTTTCTTATTTGTTCACTAAACTTTTCCCTGAAAATGACCCTTTTCTTATATATGACTACATCTTCCCCTGCTTCTCGTCTTCTCTTCAGCTCCTCTCTTAACTCCTTGGCCTGCTCTCTTTGCATAATTGTTTGGTCAGCTCCAATATACACCTTCTGTAAGCATTCCCGTTTATGGTCTTTCAACTGTTTGCTATTCCTAAGAGCAGTGTTACGCTGATCCGTTGACATCAGACTTATTTTCATGGGTCTTGGTCTATCTTCTCTTCTGCCCAATTTATCACTTGCTCTATAGGGTTGAGGCTGTCTTTGTTTCCATGAACCTGCAACTCTTTGAGTACCATTTGGGCTTTTCTTATATCTTCCTTGTTGTCGCCATCTTTAGCTTCTGGTATGCCATACATAATTACATTCTTCACTCTCTTAGCCCTTTCATTTCTCTCCTCTTCTAGTTCCAGGTTCTTTTTCACCATTGCCTGCTTCTTCTCCTCAGTTTCATTGATTTTCCTCATTTCATTTATATCTTGTCTTACTCTATCTGACTTTTCTTCTGTACTTCTCTTGAGTCTCTCTTTAATCTCACTCGCCTCAGACATAGGGTAGGCCTCTATCTCATCCTTTGCTGTTGATTTCACTATTTCTATCATCTCCTCTGTGAATTCACCTTTTTGAATGATATTTCACACTTTTATCTACGTCTTCTACTTTTTTTCCTGAGTTTATCTACTTCCTTTTCAAGCTGCATGAAATTGCCCAAGAACTTTGAGGCCACTTTGTTGCAGGACTTAGAGCAGTAGTAATGCAGCAGCGGACATTCTTTTTCTGAGTCTTTCTTCAACAGTTGATAGGTGTCATCATCTATCTTTTCACTTAAAGTATGAAACCACTGGTCACAGAGCTCGCACTGTAAGCATTTCTCAATCTCTTTGCATACATATTCACATTTTCCGCAAGTCTCAGTCTCAGCTTTTGCTTTTGCCTTATTTGTACTCATCGGTGCAGGGCTTTCTTTCCTACTACTGCCACTACTAGTACTGGCACTGCCAGATCTACCTTTCCTACTACTGCTGTTTAAGCTCATCTTCTTACTTGTTAAATGAATAGATCTATCTAAGTCTTAGCTGTACTGTATCACTGTATCTTGTTGTTCACTCCAATCTGATAAGTATCTAACTAATCTCAACTAGATATCTCAAGTACACACACAAGCCGGAATCCTCTCGAAGGCAGAAATTACATAAATCCAATTCGAAAATGAACAAGTTTTGATGTCCGATATTTCATTCAAGTTTTGTGTTTCTGGTGAGGGGAGCGAGAAGATTCAATATCAATATTGAATAATAATATTGAGTACTATTGTCACTGCCTAAATATTTCTAGAATTTAGATCAAGAAGATTGAATCAGGAGAGAAATGTAAACACGTCCGCCATCTTGACATGCAGAAAAAAAAATTGAGCTTTTACTTTTATATAGCGCGACATCCAATAAATGTGCTCAAAGCGCTTTACAAGAGGTCCCTGGCCAACAGCAACATTTAACATTTAGGACGGGACATGGCCCCTGTTAGGCGATGTTACATTTTTTTTTCGGACAGAGACAATGCCGTTAATTGCCAGGTACTCATTTTACACATGAGTACGGTGAGAGAATGTGAGTAAAGAGCCTTTTCCAAGGACTCGAACCCAGGACCTTCCGAACCGAAAGGGAGTGTCATACCACTAGACCACATAGCCGTACAATAGAGAAGCTAGGACGTCAGAAATAAATAAATAAGAGAGAGAGAGAGAGAGAGAGAGAGAGAGAGAGAGAGAGAGAGAGAGAGATGTGTGTGTGTGTGTGTGTGTGTGTGTGTGTGTGTGTGTGTGTGTGTGTGCGTGCATGGGGGGGGGGGGGGAGGCTTGGCTAGGCAAATAACCAATTACATAAACGTTTTTTTTAATGGGCAGTAGGCGACATGCACGGTCTAGGTGTTTGCGTAAAATAAAAAATCTGAAAAGTTGTGTTTGAAACATTTCCGTTTCCAAATATCAGGGAGATAAATAAGCGAAAAATGTTTATTTTGTGTTCAATTTTTCAGATGTAGCCTACATAATATCTACTAATGTAGTCCAACTCTTATCAGGGGAAAATACTCTGCAGAATAAAGCGTATTTGATAAAATTACGCGATTACTCACCTTCTTCTACATTTCTTGATTCAAATTCGATTAAATAGTCTGATGTCACGTCGCCAGCAACGCGGCCATCGTGGTTCTAAACAAAGAAAATCGGTACTTTTTATTCTTCATGCTGGTTACAACTTCTCATATGTCTTGTGATCAGAATGTGTAAAAGTCAACACATGATCAGATTTATAATGTTATTTTTTCCTCTGGATACCCTTTTAGGCTCGTCGGAGAAATATTTCATAAGGGCGTCCGCCATTGTTCCGATAGTTTAGAGCCAGTAACTAAGATACCTGCGTCATTACGAGGGAAGTGACGTCATGACTGTTGAAGCCCATTAAAGCGACGTCAATGATAGAGAAATGTAGACCGGGTTATCGTCACGGATGTGAAATATTTCTCTATGTCTATGGGTTATAATAGGTAACCATGGTGTTTAGAGAAAAGGGCTGTAGTGAATTGCCCCAATCCTCTCCTCCGATATAGCGACAGTAATAGCAACAGCAGCAGCAGCAGCATCAGCAGCAGCAGTAGTAATAGTAGTAGTAGTAGTAGTAGTAGTAGTAGTAGTAGTAGTAGTAGTAGTAGTAGTAGTAATAGTAGTAGTAGTAGTAGTAGTAGTAGTAATAGTAGTAGTAGTAGTAGAATAGTAGTAGTAGTAGTAGTAATAGTAGTAGTAGTATAGAGTCAGTAGAGTAATAGAGGTGTAGTAGTAGTAGTAGTAGTAGTAGTAGTAGTAGTAGTAGTAGTAGTATAGTAGTAGTCAGCAGCAGCAGTAATAGTCAGTGTAGTAGTAGTAGTAGTAGTTAGTAGTAGTAGTAGTAGTAGTAGAGCAGCAGCAGTAATAGTAGTGTAGTAGTAGTATAGTAGTAGTAGTAGTAGTAGTAGTAGAGACAGTACAGTAGTAGTAGTAGTATGTAGTAAGTAGTAGTAGTGTAGTAGTAGAAGTATAGTAGTTAGTAGTAGTAGTAGTAGTAGTAAGTAAGTAATAGTAGTAGTAGTAGTAGTAGTTAGTAGTAGTAGTAGTAATGTAGTAGTAGTAGTAGTATAGTAGTAGTAGTAGTAGTAGTAGTTAGTAGTAGTAGTAGTAGTAGTAGTGTAGTAGTATAGTTGTAGTAGTAGTAGTAGTAGTAGTAGTAGTAGTAGTATAGTAGTATAGTAGTAGTAGTAGTAGTAGTAGTAGTATAGTAGTAGTAGTAGTAGTAGTAGTAGTAGTAGTAGTAGTAGTAGTAGTAGTAGTAGTAGTAGTAGTAGTAGTAGTAGTAGTAGTAGTAGTAGTAGTAGTAGTAGTAGCTGTTGTGTTGTTGGAGTTCTGACACATACGAGTGCTTTCTTCTTCAGTGCGTAATGATGATTAAATCCAACGTGTACTTATTTGCAGGCCTGATAACTCAAATCGTTTTGGACTCGTTACAATGGACATATATACTCTCAAACCAACGCAAACTTCAGTCTATATCGATGTTAAATAAAGCCCATAATTGCATTCGGTTGATAGACCTGAAAATTTATGCACGTCAATATAATCATAACTTAATACAAGGAATGTTTGCGTCAAATTACTTTAAATAAAATTTACCTCGTCGTTATATATCTAGACTTCATGGATAGAAAATCACAAAAGCGTAAATATTCGAATGAACAAATATTAAGAAACCACTCTTATTGTTCAATTGTAAAGCTGGAATCAAACGGTCCATTGATCAAGGAAACAGACCGACATTGGATTTTCCAGGCTCAGTGAAAGCAACTCTCGAATAATTGAAATTCTATACGTGAGATAATTACTTAATTTCAGAACAATAAAGTGACGTAGGTATCAAGTACAGAGGTCACATTTTTCACACGTTCAATGAATAAGTGAATACTTGATAAGAAAATTTAACAGAGCATTAACAGAGTATTTATATAGCGAAATAACCACTGAACCTGCTCAAAGCGCTTTATACGAGACATGACGTCTATTAGGCGGTAATACAACTTTTTTCCGACCAGGTAGGTACTCATTTTACACCTGGGTACGGTGAGAGAATGTGAGTAAAAAGTCTTTTCCAAGGACTCAACTATGCGCCGAGCGAGACTCAAACACAGGACCTTCCGATCCGAAAGTGAGTGTCATATCACATAGCTGCAAGGAGTCAAGCTAAGCACCGACGAATTCACATTAGATATCAAAATCAAATAAATAAATAAACAAATAAATATATAAATGATCAACGATTTGTGGTCTAGTGGTATGACACTCGCTTTCGGATCGGAAGGTCCTGGGTTCGAGCCTCGCTCGGCGCATAGTTTAGTCTTTGGAAAATACTCTTTACTCACATTCTCTCACCGTACTCAGGTGTAAAATGATTACCTGGCTGTTAACAGCGTTGTCTCTGTCGGAAAAAAAATATATTATCGCCTAATTAGGCTTTATGTCTCGTTCTATATGTTATGTGTTGCTGTTGATCAGGGAAGCTTTGTAAAGCGTTTAGTGGATATTGCGCTATATAAAAGCTCAAATAATTTTTTTAAAACCAATAATATATCCCTTAAAATCCAGACATGCCATAGAGAAATATTTGGCATGTAAGTAAAAGGATCTTGAAATGTACACAAATAGAAGAGTTACTTAAATAAAAATAAATATATTCCCTTTAACCATCCCTAAGGGGAGATTTTTCTTTCGGATCTATTCCAGGGAAATACTGGAATAATCAGGCGCCAGCCGCAGTGCAGCACCGCAAAGCGAACTAAGGCGATGTTACTTGCTCAAGGCCACACAGCGCGACGGGTAGTCGAAATCGGTACCTTTCGGGTACGAAGCAAAAATCGCATCGCTGAGTATCGCTGTCTCACTCAACTAATTCATGCACATCTAATTTGAAAAAAAAACAAACAAACGAAAGAACGAATTTTCTAGTCCCACCGAATTATGATACCCATGGATTCAGGAGTGAGTCCGAGATTCTGTAGCGTGCAAATAAGAATTAAGAATACGTAACTATGTAACTAAGGGCAGCGTGGCTCAGCGGTACGGTCTTTGCTTCGTACCCGAAAGGTACCGAGTTCGATAACTCGCCGCTGCGCTGTGTGGCCTTGAGCAAGTCATCTCGCCCTAGTTCAAATTGCGGAGCTGCACTGCGGCTGACGCCTGGGTTATTCCAGCCTTCCCTTGGAATAGACCCTAGAGACAAATTTCCCCTATGGGATGAATAAAGGGAATTTTATTTTTATTTTGTTTTTCTATTTTGCTTGCTACCCTTTTATAAAAGGGACGCGCGTCTATCATAAAGTACTCTCCGCCAAAATATATCTGACCCAGTAACCCATCACTGCTTGGTGGAGGAAGAGAGGATCTCTCTCTCTCTCTCTCTCTCTCTCTCTCTCTCTCTCTCTCTCTCTCTCTCTTTCACACACCCCCCCCCCAAACAAGGAAACAAAACAAACATCCCCCCCCCAAAACAAATAAAAAATCAAAGCAAGACAAAGACAAAAAAACAAAACAAAACAAAACAATCAACACCCCCCCCCCCCCAAAAAAAAAATTTTTTTAAAAATATATATATAAATAAAAAATAAAAACAAAACAAAACAAAAAATAAACAACACCCCCCCCCCCCCCCACCAAAACAAAACCAAAAAAACCCAAACAAACAAACAAACAAACAAAAAACCAAACAAGAAAAAACACGTGCAAAAAAAAAAAGAATTAAATAAAACAATTTAAAAAAAAACAACAAAAAAAAAACCAACAAACAAACAAAAAAAAAAAAAAACCAAATAACAAAGACAAAAAATAAAATAACAAAAAAACAACAATAAAAACCCCGAAAAAAACTACCCCCCCCCCCCCCCCAAACAAAAAAAAACAAAACAAAAACAACAACAAACAAACAACAACAAAACATCTACTCATCTTGAACAGATCGCTTTGCTTGTAAGGCGAGTTTTTTAAAAATCAATTTTAACAATCATTAGCTACAAAAGCAGCAGTGCAATCTCTCTCCCCCCCCCCCCCCCATCATCTCTCTCTCTCTCTCTCTCTCTCTCTCTCTCTCTCTCTCTCTCTCTCTCTCTCTCTCACACACATGGTACGTAGAGGCCTCTCTCAAACAAACATTGTTCATTCCCTCATAAAAATCAACTCACTCTCTCGAGCCAGACCTTTTCTTTATATTCACTCACGTATAAACAAACAAAATAACATCAACGCCTGTCATCTGGTGTATGCACGATATTAATAGTAGCTATGCGTTTAGCTAAAATACTCATAACATCCACCAGTCGGATTAACGTACTGACACTCACAAAAATTATGAGTAACTTTGAATTTATAAGTCTGATTGATATTAATTTAGTGTCAGCTAATCAATAAAACGGCTATATAAAAACAATAACAAAGAGCTGAGTGACGTCAATTTTTCGTTCTTTCTATGTTCTCACTCACGTAGTAAACAAACAAAATAACGCCAAAGCCTGTCATCTGGCATGCACGCCATTCCTGTCATGTTCCTTTAATAATTTTGTCATGGGTGTGTCTTTTTTACGAAACCCGGCGAAACCCGCCGAAACCCGCCGAAACCCGCCGAAACCCGCCGAAACCCGATGAAACCCGACGAATCCCGACAAAGTTATGGGAAGTAGGTGGCTGTGGGGAGTGAACCTAGAACTCAGGGAAGTGTACACCATTGGGGAGTGAACCTGGGACTGGTTTCGGCGGGTTTCGTAAAAAAGAACCAGTGCTTTTTTACGAAACCCGCCGAAACCCGCCGAAACCCGGCGAAACCCGACAATATACAGCAAAGTTATGGGAAGTAGACAACTGTGGGGAGTGAACCCGAGACTCAGGGAAGTGTACACCAGTCGGGAGTGAACCTGAGACTAAGTTTATCGGCCGGTTTCGGCGGGTTTCGTAAAAAAGAATTAGTGCTTTATTACGAAACCCGCCGAAACCCGCCGAAACCCGACAATATCCGGCAAAGTTATGGGAGTTTGGCAACAGTGGGGGGTGATCCTGGGAGTCAGGGAATTGCACACCAGTGGGGAGTTAACCTGGGACTGTGTAAAAAGGTTATCAGCGGGAAATAAACCTGGGACTAAAGGGACATGGATACCATTGAAAGTTGAAGCCGGATATGGGAATTGAGTACCAGAGGAGAATGAACCTGACACTATAGAAGGTGGGCGCCAGTGGAGAGTGAACCTGGGATTCAGGGAATTGCACACCAGTGGGGACTTAACCTGGGACTGTGTAAAAAGGATATCAGTGGGAAATAAACCTGGGACTAAAGGGAGATGGATACCATTGAAAGTTGAAGCCGGATATGGGAGTTGAGTACCAGAGGAGAATGAACCCGACACTATAGAGAATGGGCGCCAGTGTGGAGTGAACCTGGGACTCAGGGAAGTGCACACCAATTGGGAGTTAACCTTGGACTGTGGGAGATGGATAACTGTGGGTATCCGAGCCGAACTATAGGAGTTGGGTGCCAGAGGAGAATGAACCTGACACTATAGAAGGTGGGCGCCAGTGGGGAGTGAACCTGGGATTCAGGGAATTGCACACCAGTGGGGATTTAACCTGGGAATATGTAAAAAGGATATCAGTGGAAAATAAACCTGGTACTAAAGGGAGATGGATACCATTAAAATTTGAAGCTTGGTATGAGAGTTTGGTACCAGAGGAGAATGAACCTGACACTAAAGGAGGTGGGCGCCAGTGGGGAGTGAACCTGGGACTATGTAAAAAGGATATCAGTGGGAAATAAACCTGGGACTAAAGGGAGATGAATACCATTGAAAGTTGAAGCCGGATATGAGAGCTTGGTACCAGAGGAGAATGAACCTGACAAAAAAGGGTGTGGGCGCCAGTGGGGAGTGAACCTGGGACTATGTAAAAAGGATATCAGTGGGAAATAAACCTGGGACTAAAGGGAGATGAATACCATTGAAAGTTGAAGCCGGATATGAGAGTTTGGTACCAGAGGAGAATGAACCTGACACTATAGGAGGTGGGCGCCAGTGGGGAGTGAACCTGGGACTATGTAAAAAGGATATCAGTAGGAAATAAATCTGGGACTAAAGGGAGGTGGATACCATTGGGAGTTAAAGCCGGATTTGGTAGTTGGGTACCAGAGGAGAGAGAAACCTGACACTATAGGAGGTGGGCGCCAGTGGGGAGTGAACCTGGGACTATGTAAAAAGGATATGAGTGGGAAATAAACCTGGGACTAAAGGGAGATGAATACCATTGAAAGTTGAAGCCGGATATGAGAGTTTGGTACCAGAGGAGAATGAACCTGACACTATAGGAGGTGGGCGCCAGTGGGAGTGAACCTGGGACTATGTAAAAAGGATATCAGTGGGAAATAAACCTGGGACTAAAGGGAGATGAATACCATTGAAAGTTGAAGCCGGATATGAGAGTTTGGTACCAGAGGAGAATGAACCTGACACTATAGGAGGTGGGCGCCAGTGGGGAGTGAACCTGGGACTATGTAAACAGGATATCAGTGGGAAATAAACCTCGGACTAAAGGGAGATGGATACCATTGAAAGTTGAAGCCGGATATGAAAGCTTGGTACCAGAGGAGAATGAACCTGACACAAAAGGGGTGGGCGCCAGTGGGGAGTGAACCTGGACTCAGGGAATTGCACACCAGTGGGGAGTTAACCTGGGAATATGTATAAAGGATATCAGTAGGAAATAAATCTGGGACTAAAGGGAGATGGATACCATTGGGAGTTGAAGCCGGATTTATTTCCCACGGATATTCTTTTTTAGATATTCACAGGTTAACTCCCCACTGGTGTGCAATTCCCTGACTCCCAGGTTCACTCCCCACTGGCGCCCACCTTTTATAGTGTCAGGTTTATTCTCCTCTGGTAGCCAACTCCTATAGTTCGGCTCGGATACCCACAGTTATCCATCTCCCACAGTCCCAGGTTAACTCCAAATTGGTGTGCACTTCCCTGAGTCCCAGGTTCACTCCACACTGGCGCCCATCTCCTATAGTGTCAGGTTCATTCTCCTCTGGTACTCAACTCCCATATCCGGCTTCAACTTTCAATGGTATCCTTCTCCCTTTAGTCCCAGGTTTATTTCCCACTCATATCCTTTTTACATAGTCCCAGGTTCACTCCCCTCTGGCGCCCACCTCCTATAGTGTCAGGTTCATTCTCCTCTGGTACCAAACTCTCATATCCAGCTTCAACTTTCAATGGTATTCATCTCCCTTTAGTCCCAGGTTTATTTCCCACTGATATCCTTTTTACATAGTCCCAGGTTCACTCCCCACTGCGCCCACCTCCTATAGTGTCAGGTTCATTCTCCTCTGGTACCAAACTCTCATATCCGGCTTCAACTTTCAATGGTATTCATCTCCCTTTAGTCCCAGGTTTATTTCCCACTGATATCCTTTTTACATAGTCCCAGGTTCACTCCCCACTGGCGCCCACCTCCTTTAGTGTCAGGTTCATTCTCCTCTGGTACCAAACTCTCATACCAAGCTTCAAATTTTAATGGTATCCATCTCCCTTTAGTACCAGGTTTATTTTCCACTGATATCCTTTTTACATATTCCCAGGTTAAATCCCCACTGGTGTGCAATTCCCTGACTCCCAGGTTCACTCCCCACTGGCCCCACCTTTTATAGTGTCAGGTTTATTCTCCTCTGGTAGCCAACTCCTATAGTTCGGCTCGGATACCCACAGTTATCCATCTCCCACAGTCCCAGGTTAACTCCAAATTGGTGTGCACTTCCCTGAGTCCCAGGTTCACTCCACACTGGCGCCCATCTCCTATAGTGTCAGGTTCATTCTCCTCTGGTACTCAACTCCCATATCCGGCTTCAACTTTCAATGGTATCCTTCTCCCTTTAGTCCCAGGTTTATTTCCCACTCATATCCTTTTTACATAGTCCCAGGTTCACTCCCCACTGGCGCCCACCTCCTATAGTGTCAGGTTCATTCTCCTCTGGTACCAAACTCTCATATCCGGCTTCAACTTTCAATGGTATTCATCTCCCTTTAGTCCCAGGTTTATTTCCACTCATATCCTTTTTACATAGTCCCAGGTTCACTCCCCACTGGCGCCCACCTCCTATAGTGTCAGGTTCATTCTCCTCTGGTA
>NC_088362.1:57452125-57454625 GCF_034508935.2 Berghia stephanieae
CCTTAAGCCGGGCATTAATGTAAACAGTGTAAAGAATTTTTATAGTTCGTTTTCAAACGTGAACAAATGACAGCCCTCTATAACAACGCAGCGATACAATAGTAGTAAAAGCTGAAAGGAACTTTACCCTCTAAGAAATCCACCTCCACATTCAAACTTCAAACCTCCTCACCACAACCAAATCAATTTGGTGACACGCACGAAGATTGCGTGGAACTGCAATGTTATATTATTATATAATTGAAAACTGAAAATAAAAGTATCTAATACAGGTTTGGTAAAGAAATTGTTTGTATAAAATTATGGGAATATCTAGATATATCAATCTCACTCTTTGTTGTTAATAATAATAATAATAAATGGCATTTATATAGCGCTTTACCCCGTTGTCACAGGCTCTAAGCGCTTTACAGTGATATAAAACAAAACATATTACAGTGAGACAAGTGTGAAGGAAACGTGATACGAATTCAATTTAACAACAACAAAATATGAAAATAATATTGCAACATTATGACGTAAAAAGATAAAACTTTAAGCGAGATTTGAACGTTGTCAACGAATCCGAGCATCTCACGTGTGACGGGAGAGAGTTCCAAAAATGGGGGCCGAAAATTGAAAAGACTGTTCACCTATTTTACGCAATGGCTTAGGTTTGACAAGGATTGATTGGTCATTGCTTGACCTCAAGTTTCTATTGGGGACATATATGTTTAGAAGGTCTTTAATATAGGAGGGACTGTTCGTGCTCAGGGATTTGTAGACAACAGTACAAATCTTATAGGCAACTCTTTTTTCAACAGGAAGCCAATGTAACTCACGGAGAAGAAGAGTTGCTGACGGGTATTTTTTGTTATTGCGTACAATGAGCCTGGCTGCGTTATTTTGAGCAACCTGAAGTTTGCTAATTTTGTCTTTAGTTAAATTCGCCCAAAGGGAGTTACAATAGTCCAATTTAGATAAAACCAAGGAATTAATTAAAAGTTCTGTTATATGCTTCGGTATTAAATTACGAATTTTGCTTATTTTTTTCATTTCTATGTACATAGATTGTATGGTGTTATTCACGTGGCTTGTCATGGAAAGATCTTTATCAATGATGACGCCAAGGTTTTTTGCTTTATTTGAAAATTCTATTGTGCTATTTCCGAGAGTAATTAGTGATTTATTTGCCTGTTTAAGGATACTCGGTCTTCCACACATTAAAATCTCAGTTTTACTATCATTTAATTTTAACTTATTGTGGTACACCCAAGATTTAATCTCATTAAAACAGCTCGTAATTCGTTGTATTAAGAACTGTAAATTACTAAGGGGTGCTGAATCATATATTTGCGTATCATCTGCATAAAAATGATAACTCAGATTGAATCTGGATATCACACTAGAAAGGGGCTGCATATATACAGTAAAAAGGACAGGGCCAAGAACAGAGCCTTGTGGCACTCCAAAATTTAGTAAAACTTGTTCTGACTAAACACCATTCACCACGACAGTCTGCCATCGATCCTGTAAATATGATGTAAACCATTTAAGGGCAATTCCTTTTATGCCGAACGTATTTTCTAGTCTTCTTAACAAAATGTCATGGTCAATGGTGTCAAAGGCAGCTGAAAGATCTAAAAGGCATAATACATTGATATTGTTAGCATCAGCATTACATAACAAGTCATTAAAGATTTTAAGAAGCGCCGTTTCAGTACTGTGTTGATGTTTGTAGGCTGACTGAAAGGGTTGTTCCAAACTGTTGTTCTTAAGATGAGATGTTAATTGTGTAAGAACTACCTTCTCCAAAAGTTTTGACAAAAAAGGTAAATTTGATACAGGACGATAATTGTTTAATATATTGTGGTCCAGTGATGGTTTCTTCAGAAGTGGTTTGACGAGGGCACTTTTAAAGCACGATGGAACTTCGCCAGTCAGTATGGATGTATTTATGATTGATGTAATGGATGGTAATAATGTATCGATGGAGCTGGCCAAAAGCTGTGCTGGTAGGGGATCAAGGTCGCAGGATTTAATGGGGGCTTTTTTTATCAACTCGTTTATGAAACTAGGTGAAACTGGTTGGAACTTGTCTAAAGGGGTACCACAGAATGTATTTGTATCTATAAATGGTTCATGCCGATCTAGTTCTGAACGAATGTTATGGATTTTGTCTTTAAAAAAGTTGACAAATGTGTCTGGCAAGTCTCTTTGATTGGTTGTAGATGGTAATGAAGTGCATCTTTCACGTCCAAGTAGATCATTGCAGATGTTAAATAATTGTTTACAAGATTTAGAAGTTTCAAATTTTGAAAGAAAATACGTGGTCTTTGCCTTTTTTATTGTTGTCTTCCAGGCACGAAATGCGCTCTTGAATATTTCACGATGAATCATGAGGCCTGATGTTTTCAGCAGTCTTTCTGCTCTCCGACACTTCGTTTTAGCTTCTTTAACGTCCGACGTATACCACGGAGCATACTTGCGGTTGGTGACGGTCCTTGTTTGGAATGGCGCA
>NC_088362.1:57459625-57469625 GCF_034508935.2 Berghia stephanieae
TAGGGCAATATCCACTAAACGTGCTCAAAGCGCTTTGCAAAGGGTCCCTAACCAACAGCAACACATAACATACAGAACGAGACATGACGCCTGTAGGCGATATTACATTTTTTTCCCGACAGAGACAACGCTGTCAACGGCCAGGTACTTATTTTACACCTGAGTACGGTGAGATAATGTGACTAAAGAGCCTTTTCCAAGGACTCAACTATGCGCCGAGCGAGGCTCGACCCAGGACCTTCCGATCCGAAAGCGAGTCATACCACTAGACCACATAGTTGTATGTGTGCGTGTGTGAGTGTGTGTGTGTGTGTTGCTATGATTAATAAGGCGGGTAGAACAGGTGAAATTTTACTTATATGCTAACCATCGATATTAATACATGTGTTGTTCGCTGATGTTAGCAATCACTACGATTGCTTACTAATAAATAATAACTCCTCAGACTGTCCGAGGGGCGTGGTTATGTTCCGTTCCACTTCCAATTTATAGATTGATAAATAATTTAATAAGACGAATAAATAGATAGAAAAATAATAAATAAATAAATGTGTAAATAAATTAAACAATTTAACATTACCCATTTACAGTTTTACTAAATTGAAGGTTCACCCGTTACCAAGCATTAACCAAACAGAATATTTCCTACCATTTACCCCGTTCCGAACTCTTGACTATTTATTTCCTGTTAAAGAAAACTCCTGAGCTACCCTCAGTACGTATCAAACCGAAGCCATCGTTAACTTATAGATAGTATGCAGATGACGTCACTCAGGCCTTTGTTATTTGTTTATCCGCGTTTGTGAGTTGTTCTCACTAAACTGTATTAACCAGACTATAAAAGTTCATTGTTACACAGAGTTTGTGTGTTGGTCCGTTATACTTCCGGATGGCAATGTTGTGAACTCCTTGGCCAAGCGCATTCTATCTATAGATAGTTCGAAGATGACGTCACTCAGGTCTTTGTTATTGTTTTTTGCCATCCGCGTTTATGAGTAATGCTGACTGAACTGTATTAACCCGACTATAAATGTTCATGGATAGACACAGTTTTGTGTGTTGGTCCGTTGTACTTCCGGATGGCAATGTTATGAGCTTCTTAGCCAAGCGCATACTATCCATAGCCTGACACTGACCAAAAAATGACGTCGATAGACCAGTCTTTGGCCACAAAATAAAACAAATCGTGAGTTGTATTCAATTGTTCAACTAATGGGACCACTTTTTAAAAATGAGAAACTACTAACGATAACTCAGTTGGCGGTGCAAAAACCAAATAATGACGTCAAAAGACCAGTCTTTTTGGGTTTCAGTGTCAGGCTATAGATAGTATGCAGATGACGTCACTCAGGCCTTTGTTATTGTTTTTGCCATCCGCGTTTGTGAGTTGTTCTCACTAAACTGTATTAACCCGACTATAAAAGTTCATGGTTACACAGAGTTTGTGTGTTGGTCCGTTATACTTCCGGATGGCAATGTTGTGAACTCCTTGGCCAAGCGCATTCTATCTATAACTTAACAATGGCTCCGGTCAAGCACACAAATAGGCCCGGCCCAGTAAATGAGTATTTCTCACATTATTTTGACACAATGATAAAGGAATAGCATCGCAATGCTTGACAACACTGCATTTTTTATTTCAATCATCTGTGTTATATTTGTGAGAGGTGCTCAGGATCTGTGGGTTGTTTTCTCCCGGTGAGAGGCAAGTACTCAATGTTGCTCTGGGTCTTTGGATCACGGTCATCGCTTGGTTTCAGGAGCAAAATATAGATGGTTCGAAGATGACGTCACTCATGTCTTTGTTATTGTTTTTTGCCATCCGCGTTTATGAGTAATGCTCACTGAACTGTATTAACCTGACTATAAACGTTCATGGATACACACAGTTTTGTGTGTTGGTCCGTTATACTTCCGGATGGCAATGTTATTAGCTTCTTAGCCAAGCGCATACTATCTATACTTTATTTTATAGTCAACAATATAACCACTGAAATGTTTATTCGATTGGTTTTAAAATAATTCACGATAACTGACATAATTTTCAAAACTGTATGCACTGTATGTTGATTGAATAACTCGAGACTCATACAATAGATAGTTCGAAGTTGACGTCACTCAGGTCTTTGTTATTGTTTTTTGCCATCCGCGTTTATGAGTAACTCTCACTAAACTGTATTAACCTGACTGTAAACGATCATGGTTACACAAAGTTTTGTGTTTTGGTTCGTTATACTTCCGGATAGCAATGTTGTGAGCTTCTTAGCCAAGCGCATACTATCTATAAGATAATAGTTAAAAAAAAAAGAAAAAAAAAGGCATTCATGTCAATAGCTTGACAGGCATAGCAACAAGAGGTCACGGAGGAACTATCAATTTACAAATATTTTTACATTGCATAATTTACAAATGTATCCCCTCCCCACCCAAGATATTATCATATTCATCCATTATGACTTTAAAAATTGGTCATTTCTAAACACAAAAGCGTCTGTTAATTTTATTGTCACATTTATAGGCTTCTGTCACCCCCCCCCCCCCCCCCCCCCCTATGTATAATTTGAATTCTGTCAACATGGGTGTCAAAGGTTGTTGGGGGCGTGGTCTTGACGTGATGCGACGGTGTGCGCGGATTTCAATTTGCAAACCACCCCATAACACCTGCCACCCACACTGGGTGAGTATCGAGAGTATAAAGGAACGAAATTGACGTCACTCAGCTCTTTGTTATTGTTTTTAGCCAGCCATTTTTATGAGTAGTTCTTACCAAATTGATTTCATTAATCAGGCTATAAATGTTTAAGGTTACTCATAGTTTTGTCTGTTAGTACATTATATCCGGCTATGATATAGATAGTATGCAGATGACGTCACTCAGGCCTTTGTTATTGTTTTTGCCATCCGCGTTTGTGAGTTGTTCTCACTAAACTGTATTAACCAGACTATAAAAGTTCCTGGTTACACAGAGTTTGTGTGTTGGTCCGTTATACTTCCGGATGGCAATGTTGTGAACTCCTTGACCAAGCGCATTCTATCTATAGATAGTTCGAAAATGACGTCACTCAGGTCTTTGTTATTGTTTTTTGCCATCCGCGTTTATGAGTTATGCTCACTGAACTGTTTTAACCCGACTACAACCGTTCATGGATACACACAGTTTTATGTGTTGGTCGGTTATACTTCTGGATGGCAATGTTATGAGCTTCTTAGCCAAGCGCATACTATCTATATATATGTTATGATTTTTTTAGCCAGACGCAATGCATCAATACAAGAACCAAAAAAAAAACAATTTTTTAAATAACGAAACAACGAATAAAATAAGTAGAAATCCTCATATAAAACGACACAAACTAACGGTCTATGATTTCTGGACATTGGCTTTCATGATGGGACTCTCAAAACTGGGACGTTAACCAAGACCTCGCGAAGTCCCAGGTTTGAGAGTTTTTACCTAGATGAGGGTCATTTAAATCGATCGATATTTGAAGGACGAGTTTTCTGGTCAAATTTTTAAATACGTGTTTTTTTGTTTGTTTTTTTTTTTTGTTTTTTGTTTTTTTTTAAAAACCAGAGTATGACAGTTAATTGGTTAACTATTATCTAACAACTTGATAATATCCCCAACATTCCTATGTGTTATCTAATATTATTTTGATATGTTATTCTATATGTCCACAGACAGATAGCCAAAAGCCGCGTCCCCCCATCCACTTCTAGATCACAGGAAAGATAGAACACTGGCGGCGCGTGGACTTGTCGGTATGTAGGGACGGGAAGAAGAAGATGATGATGTACTGTCGACATGCCTGGTTAGGATGTATGTACATTATTAAAAGGACACATGATAGTCTGACTTCTGCTCTAAGCACAGCGTATTATTCCATGTGACAACGGGGTCTCTGTCACTTATTTCTACACGGAGCATCTATACATCTTCCTAAGGTGACGGTTCTTACAACATTGAGGTAAGGCTACTTCTAGTGTATCCAATAGAAAGGAGGGGGGGGGGAGGGGGTGCGCAATTTGACCAAAGAAGAGGGGGGTGGGGGGTTGGAATGGAATGTGGGTTGTGCATTTTGGCCAACCTTCAATAGCGTAATTTGACCATACTCTTAACCGTGAATTATTCTGCATAATAATATATTTGAATTCTTCTGAGATCATTATTTGTTCGCATAATCGAATGCTAATATCTTTAAGTTATTTTAGTACAGCAGGATTGCCAGATAATATTTTTTAAAATAAATAATCCAAACCATTAGGAAAAATAATCCGAATTAAAAAATAATAATCCAAATTTCAGAAAAAAATGTGTCTCTCACCCTAATATCTATAGAAATAGAGAAATGCTACCCACAAGAGTAAAAGTAGTAAATAATGTTATCCTAAATGTGCTATTGTTTTTGCATGAAAAAAACAAAAGCATGCATTTTTGAAAATCTCTTATAGACAAAATACTCCAAAAATAGTCTAACAATCCAAACTTAAAATGGCAATCCAAAGACGTTAAAAAATAATCCAAAAAAATAGACGGTTTGGATTCAAATAATCCAACCTGGCAACCCTGTTAGTCAAGAAGTGTGCTCATGATGAGATTAAGTCTTGGTCCTAAAACACAAACTTAAACTTAAATTTAGGTCGCGGGTTTGAACGGCTAGACAATTTGACGGGATAGCCCATAAGAAAGACAATTTTTTTCACACAGTTTCCTCTCTCCAACCAGTACTGATTTAATCGTTTTTGTTTTTTTTTCTATTATAGAAAGCACTATGTGATAGACTAGCGTCCTATCCATAGAAGAGCAAGTAATTGTTAATATTCTTCTTCTTACGAAATCTGAAACCGGTTGCATGAGCCTCATGGCTCTAATATAAGGACTTTATTGTCGTCACTAAAGATTACAGTAGCGTAGCAGCAATGCTCAAGTTAACAACTTTACGATGACCATTGGTCGCACCAAATTATTATCACCTCTCTTTATGAAAGGTCAGGCCCTGGCAAAAAGATAATTGTGTGTTACATCATAATGAGGTGTTTTAGTGAGGCTATTCTTCCTATGTCCGTCACATTCTTTTCATTTTGTCAATTGAGGTAGAAACTCAACACGAACAACTATTTTATTCTTCACAACAATTCGATGTTACTATCATTTCCTTTACGACGACTACTACTACTACAACAACTACTACTACTACTACTACTACTACTACTACTACTACTACTACTACTACTACGACTACCACTACTGCTGCTGCTACTACTCCTACTACTACTACTACTACTACTACTACTACTACTACTACTACGACTACTACTACTACTACTACTACTACTACTACTACTACTACTACTAACTACTACTACTACTACTACTACTACTACTACTACTACTACTACTACTACTACTACTACTAACTACTACTACTACAACAAGTACTACTACTACTAATGCTACTACTACTACTACTACTACTACTACTACTACTACTATTACTACTACTACTACTACTACTATTACTACTGCTACTACTACTACTACTACTACTACTACTACTACTACTACTATTACTACTACCACTACTACTACCACTATTACTACATCATCATCATAATCATCATTATCATCGTCATCATCACCACCACCATCATCATTATCATTATTATTATCATTACCCACAGGTATTTTCTTAATCATGGACGGTGGGCTTGACATCATTCTCACGGCATCAACGGTATCAGCCAACTGGAACTAAAATAATCATAATAACTGATTCTCAACATTACCAGTCAACGGAGTTACTTTATAACACGACGATGAGAGTTAAATAACAATATTTATCACTCTGTTTTTCAAGAAACGCCCTCACATCATCCCTGCCTGTTCCCAGGATGAAAGCTGTTACATCAAGGTATGGGCTCAATGCTGAAGTCACTAATCCATCCATAATATATCCAGTTACCTGTTGACTTCCCATCATTGCTATGGAAAGGATAGAGTATGCCACGAAAACAAACACACACCAACAAGAATTAATTTAACGAGGTCATCTTCACCAACTGCTGTTTAACGATATGATGGCATCACATAATATCTTCAAATTGGTGTCTCTTATATCGTACAGCCTCGTAACTTTATCGAGGTCAATGCAACCCTATCCAAATTATCCCTATTTTTAGTTACCTTAGTTCTATCGTATTGAAGGTTGCAAATAGTGAAGGTCAATTCAATTTAATTTACAGGCCTCGTTTATTATTATCCCTAGCCTATGTCTCATAATCGCATAATATAATTTAATATCGATACCTGCACATTTTATACAAAGAACGACTGGAATATCTCAACAACTCTACAGGGGTCATTAGACCCCCCCCCCTCCGCCCATAAATTATGCCAATGGCTTTCCCCTTTAATAATAATATAGTTGAACCGTATTGTTGTTACAAAAATACATATAATCATAACAATTACGATTGCTTCATTCTATTCCTTCACAATCCTCACAACAACAACAACAACAACAACAGCAACAACAACAACAACAACACAATAATTCTGGGATTAAAATGACGGATCTTTACCGTAGAAAATTATACATTTTCTACATCATTACATCATAGCATTTACAACTGTCCACTCGAGTTTTTACCACCATTCATCAACTTAGTTCAACGTCCAAGGGTCTCCATTGTATCCACACCACGCTATCATAACAAATACAATAACTCCGGTCTCAACTGTTTAGACACATTCAACATTCAACATTCAACATTCCTGCGAGGGTCAAGATTGGCTTGGCTGACCGCGACTTGGGAGTTTAAACAATGTCTTATCATAAGACACCTCCATATCATCTCGGAATGTTTATTCTGGCCACTTCCAGGAGCTGCCAATCCGTCTCAAATTTGCCTCAATACTAATAATAATAATATTATTAATAATTCGTGGAGCCTTTTTTCCCCCACCGGAAATAGCAAGAAGCACGCATGCGTATGCGTGGCGAATGCATGCAGATAAGTCGTATGCATGCGCATGACGTCATGTGTTGGAGATTATTCTGTGGATTACGAAACCTTCAGGAGTATAATATTATTGGTTTTGGAAGTTTGCGATCTCATCTGATTCTGTTTATAACGTCAATGCTTGTGCTTATCCCAGGGACTACTCAGCAATTCTACGGTTTTAACGGAGGTGAGTGGCTTTATCAATCGTTATTTATGCGGCTATGTGGTCTAGTGGCATGACACTGACTTTCGGATAGGAAGGTCCTGGGTTCGAGCCTCGCTCGTTGAATAGTTGAGCCCTTGGAAAAGGCTCTTCACACACATTCTTTCACGGTACTCAGGTGTAAAATGAGTACCTGGCCGATAACAGCGTTGTCTCCGTCCGAAAAAAAAATTGTAACATCGTTTAACAGGCGTCATGTAATGTCCTACATGTTAAGTGTTGCTGATGGCCAGGGAGCCCTTGTAAAGCGCTTTGAGCACGTTTAGTGGATATTGCGCTATATGAAAAGCTTATTTTTAGACATCTTTTCTATATTCTAGGTAAGCATTGGATGTGTACAATGAAATGTTGGTATTTCGTTATTACTTATTCAGCCAACAGCAACATTTAACATATAGGACGGGGCATGACGCCTGTAAGGCGATACATGTTACAATTTTTTCAGACATAAACAACGCTGTTGACGGCCAGGTACTCATTTTACACAGAAGTACGGTGAGGGAATGTGAGTAAACAGCCTTTTCCAAGGACTCAACTATGCGCCGAGCGAAGCCCCGAACCCAGGGCCATCCGATCCGAAAGCCAGTGTCATACCACTAGACCACATAGCCGCACAAAAGTAAATACTGACCCAAGGCCCAAGTAATTCAGTTCCATAGTTAGTATCACTATCTACCTGGACTTATCACTAATTACTCATTTATTATCAACACAGCTGACCTCTCAATGATTAGCACAGCTGACCTTTCAATAATTAACACCGTGACCTCTCAGTAATGATACCAGCTGACCTACTTGACCTGATAATAGTTCACGTATAGATAGTATGCGCTTGGCTAAGAAGCTCATAACATTGCCATCCGGAAGTATAACGAATCAACACACAAAACTGTGTGCATCCATGAACGTTTATAGTCGGGTCAATACAGTTCAGTGAGCATTACTCATAAACGCGGATGGCAAAAAACAATAACAAAGACCCGAGTGACGTCATCTTTGAACTATCTATAGATAGTTCGAAGATGACGTACTCTGGTCTTTGGGTTTTTTTTTTTTTGCCATCCGCGTTTATGAGTAATGCTCACTGAACTGTATTAACCCGACTATAAACATTCATGGATACACTTATACTTCCGTTATACTTCCGGATGGCAATGTTATGAGCTTCTTAGCCAAGCGCATACTATCTATTACATCTGTAAACTGTAAACCAATTGCGCGTGACGTCATACTGTTGTGGTTGTTGTTGCTTTTGCCAGCTAGACGGGTGAACATTTCTCAGAAAATTAAAAAATGAACAAATAAAACAAAACATAAAACTTGAGCATTTATGAAGGACACTATCCGCTAAATGTGCTCAAGATGTTTAACAGTAAGTCTCAAGGCAACAGTAACACTTAACATGTAAGATAAGAGAAGTGATGCCTGAACGTCGCTCCTACATTTTTTCCCCCGACAGGAATAACACTTTTACCAGTCATGTATTCATTTTACACCTGAATACGGCGAGTCTTTTTCCAAGGACTCAACTTTGCGCTGGTCACAGCAGGGCTCGAACCAGGGACTGACAGGTTCAAAATACCGAGTACCATACCACAAAATCACAAAGTCACACGAATAATTCAACACATTAGTCGAGTGTCCAGCCTCTTATTCCGTTACAACATGGTTAAATTGGAAGTTGGGAAGTGCGGGTACTTTCTAACAAGTGGCTACAAATGTAATAATAAGAATAATTAGTTTACCCATTATGCCATCTGTGAGCCACTAAGCTACTTCAAGTACGACTTATAGATAGTATGCGCTTGGCGAAGAAGTTCATAACATTGCCATCCGGAAGTATAACGAACCAACACACAAAACTGTGTGTATCCATGAACGTTTATAGTCGTGTTAATACAGTTCAGTGAACATTACTCTTAAACGCCGATGGCAAAAAAGGAAAAAAAAACAATAACAAAGACATGAGTGACGTCATCTTCGAACTATCTATATAAGGTATTGCTGTAAAATGCCAAAATGCCTATTTTCATTTTTGGCCAGAAAAAAAAAAAACACGCGAGCTTTTTATTTAGCACAATAGCCACTAAACGTGCTCAAAGCGATTTACAAAGGTTGACTAACCAACAGCAACATGTTACATGTAAAAAGAGATGACGCCTGTTAGGCGATATTACATATTTTCCCCTACAGATACAACGCTGTTAACATATTAATAGGTACTCAGGCTCGAACCCAGGACCTTCCGATCCGAAAGCGAGTGTCATACCACTAGACCACATAGCCTTACGAATTACATTAGTGTATCGAAATTAAAGGAAAGGAATAACCTTTGTCTCAACAAGATAAAAAACCAAGTGACCGATAAGAGATATGATAAACAGTTAACCTGTGAGCAGCTGGTGCCCTTTTGTGGTGGGGTGGGGAAGAATTTCGTAGGATCCGATAACCCAAATTGAGAAAGAAACGTATCCGATAGAAAACCCGTGAGTAGTACTCTTTTAATGTTACGATAAAAATCGTTTTTATTAGAAACTATTTTTTTTTTACAAATAACGATTCAATATCCATTATTTGTTCGTGAATTACCAAAAGATGACAATTAAATATATAGAAAAGGATAAAAGAATAGATAGAACCAGATAGATAAATAAAGAAGTAGTAAGAGAGACATATAGATAGATAGATAGATAGACAGATAGATAGAGATGGACAGATAGATAGATAGATAGATAGATAGATAGATAGATAGATAGATAGATTGATTGACAG
>NC_088362.1:57474625-57554625 GCF_034508935.2 Berghia stephanieae
GTTGAGTCCTTGGAAACGCCTCTTTACTCACATTCTCTCACCGCACTCAGGTGTAAAATGAGTACCTGACCGTTAACAGCGTTGTCTTTGTCCGAAAAATTGTAATATCGCCTAACAGGCGTCATGTCCCGTCCTTCATGTTAAATGTTGCTGTTGGCCAGGGACCCCTTGTAAAGCGCTTTGAGCACATTTAGTGGATATTGAGCTATATAAAGCTCAATTTTAATTTTTTTTTTTTACTACCACTACAACCACCACCACCACCACCACCACTACTACTACTACTACTACTACTACTACTACTACTACTACTACTACTACTACTACTACTACTACTACTACTACTACTACTACTACTACTACTACTACTACTACTACTACTACTACTAATACTACTACTACTACTACTACTACTACTACCACCACCACCACAACAACAGCCACAATAATGCAATATAATGAACTCTTCTATCAATACACAGAGCATCTTCATATCGTATTATTCTAATAATATTCCCTCAGGCATTGAGTCGGAAATTGTACTGTCAGAGCGAGCTGAAGATAATAATAAATGTATTCAAGACTAGAGGATTCTAGATTGAGGTGACTTGTCTTGGCTCCAAAGTTCCAGACGGGTCACAGTGCCACTCACTTCTGTCTAAATATAGACCATCAAATTGCGTTTCATGCGCTCAATCCAAGCATTGAAAGAAGTAAAAACAAACAAACCAACAATCAAAAAAAAAAAAAAGAAAAAAAAGACCCCCCCCCCTCCCCCAAAAAAAACAAAAACAATAACAAGCAAACAACCCCCACCCTCCACTCCAAAACAAATTTTAACCCCCCCCCCCAAAAAAAAAAAAACCCACAAAAAACAAAACAAAAAACAAACAAACAAGAAACAAAACAAACAAAACAAAAAAAAAAAAGAATTCAGACAAAATTCAACAAAAAACAAAAAACAAAAAACACCAAAAAAACCCCGGAATTCACACAGTTCAATATTTAATTTATTGTT
This sequence comes from Berghia stephanieae, assembly GCF_034508935.2. NCBI lineage: Eukaryota > Metazoa > Mollusca > Gastropoda > Nudibranchia > Aeolidiidae > Berghia > Berghia stephanieae. The sequence continues at coordinate 57,475,644 of NC_088362.1, forward strand.
GATGTTGTTGCTGTTATTTATTTTACGTAGGTATTGTAGCCATGCGTTTTAAGCGCTCCTATTTTAGCATTGAAAGGATAACCCCCCCCCCCCCCCCCCCAAACAACCCTAAAGTCACAAGAGCCAAAAGTTTTTACTATTTTTTGTGTGTGTTTGTTTGCTCTTCCTTTTTTTAATTAAATTTTTTTTTATTGGTATTGTGGTCATGCGTTTGACTGGCTCTAATCCTAGCATTGACAGACCCCCCCCCCCCCCCCACAATTAAAAAAAACAGCAAGAAAAACAAACAAACAAACAAACAAACAAACAAACAAACAAACAAAAACGAACCTAAAACAAAATAAAATAAAAACAAACAAGAAAACAACCCCCCCCCCCCCCCCCCAAATACAAACAAAAAAAAAAAACAAAAAAAAACAAAACAACTGGAAGTCACAAAATCAGTTTTTTGTTGGTGCTTTTTTGTTAATATAGTAAGGTATTGTGGTCTTTTGTTACAACAGATGGGTAAATCCCTAGTTCCATTCCCACTCTGGGCGACTCAGAGTTAAGTCCTTAGGAAATGTTCGTTACTCGTATCTTATCACTGCACTCAGGTGCAAAACGAGTATCTGCTGTAATCTAGAAACAGTATTGTCCCTGTCGAGGACTGTCTTGATAACAGAAGACATATTTATCAAGAAAATATCGATATCGCACGATTCCAAGTTGTAGTCGGATCTGTGAATCTTTTCCACCATAAGCCGATCGTAAATATCGATGTCGTAAATCAATAGAACCGAAAAAAAGGTCGGTGTTAGTAAATAATGTGTTATTAAAATGCACACGCTGAAATTTAATAGTAATGGTCTTAAACACACTCTTATCTATACAGACTAAAAATTTGAATAATGGGGCTACTATAATACATTCAGTGGTTTATTCAAATAACTCGATTTTAGTGCCATAACAAGACAAATATATATATATATATTATATATATATATATATATATATATATATATAATATATATATAAAATATATATATATATATATATATACTAGTAAAAAGCCCGCAATTTCGCGGGGAAAGAACTATTTTCATTCGATACTGTACTCACCATCATTTAATGAGGGCAGATTGGTAAACAACGTTGTCTGTGTAATTTGGTATATCTTTGGTTGATTTTTCTGTGTGGCCCAACATGAAGTGTAAGCCACTATAGCCTCTGACCCGTGACACAGCAACATACAGTTGTCCGTGTGTGAATACCGGTTGTGGTAAGAAAATCCCCACCTTGCTTAATGTCTGCCCCTGAGACTTGTTAATTGTCATTGCATATGACAATTTTACCGGAAACTGTCTTCTATTTATAATAAATGGTAAGCCTGAATCAGTTGTTGTCGTCAGATTGATTCTAGGGATAAACACTATGTCGCCAGCTCTACTACCGGTAATTATCTTGGCTTCTAATACTTTTGAACCTAATTTAATTATTAACAAACGGGTGCCATTTAGGAGGCCTCATTTAGGATTTATATTTCTAAGCAGCATGACTGACGTGTTGGCTTTCAAATGTAATGCATGTGGAGGAAGTCCGGGAGGTGTAAGTTGGTTCAAGAATTCAATCGGGTATAAGTTGATGTCAGAGTCACTTTGAATGGAATCAGCACTGCGGTAAAAATGTTCAGTTGATGAGGTCAACCTGGACAGAACGGCTGCATTTATTTTGTCAACATTTTCATGGGTTGTAGTCAAAATTGCTCTCTCTGATAGATAACGTTCATCCGCAAAATTCAGATTCAAATCATTGTATACAGCATTTATCAAGCATTCTGGGTCATTTTCAGGAAGGCATAGCGCTGTAGGTAATTTAACAGAATACTTTCCTATTTCGCTGAAAACCGGCTCTGTACCATTTCCGATGCGCAGAAGCCAATTTGCAAAACAGTTATTGTCATCAGTAACCCTCATGTTCTTGTTCATGTGAAAAATGGTGACAAAATTCTAAATAATTGACTTGTTAAGTGTGACACTTAATATATCGGCTTCACTTCCTTTGTTAACAACAGGTAGAATTTGCCGAAAATCCCATCCAAGTACAACCACTTTGCCCCCAAAAGGTTTTGAACTGCCTGTTATGTCACAAAATGTCCTGCTCACACATTCAAACACACGCCTGTCCATCATAGGTGCTTCATCCCAAATTATGAGAGAACTACTCTTCAGTAACTTAGCTGTGTCTGATTGGCGACTGATGCTACAGGTGCTGTTATCCGTTATTGGAATTGGAATTTTGAACGTTGAATGTCATGTTCTACCACTGTGCTGACAAAAGATCAAAGGTGAAAATACAAATTTAAAGAATACTGGGGATGTAGGAGCTTTCGGAATGTCTCCCCTTTACTTAACTTATGGAAAAACAAACACCCTAGCACCTTTAATAACACTTATGACTAACCTCTCGAGCTAACCCTAATAGTAAAAAAAGAATCAAAATGGCGACTGAAATACCTTCATGTGATCAAGTGAATAATATCACTATGAATGCCACGATTTGCTGAAAAATGCCAACACACACACACATGTATACACCACACACAACACACACACAAACATACACACACACACGCACACACAAACATATCATAACAAAACTGATCACCGCTAAATCAACAACACAACGGAAGTAATAATAATACTTGATGTCATAAATAGATGACGCAAATTGACAACTTTTTACAGTGTCAAAATTAGTTGATTTTGGGAGCCAAGTGTCGTCGGTACATATTTTATGATATTATCTGTTTGACTCAACGAACTTTCAAACTGACTTTAAATTATAAAAGGAAATCAAGTTATCTGTTTATCTATCTGTAAAAAATACATTTCTAATTTTAAAATCTTTCAGTAGAGTTGTGCGTCGTATCAATTTTTTTATTGACTCAAATAAGCACAATGTTCTCCACAATGCTATATTTTTTAAAGAAAGGATATATATATATATATATATATATATATATATATATATATATATATATATATATAGAGAGAGAGAGAGAGAGAGAGAGAGAGATAGTGAGAGAGAGAGGGAGTGAGAGAGGGAGGTAGATAGATAGATAGATAGATAGATAGATAGATAGATAGATAGATAGATAGATAGATAGATAGATAGATAGATAGAGAGAGAGAGAGAGAGAGAGAGAGAGAGAGAGAGAGAGAGAGAGAGGAGGCCCTGCCAATAGGTCTTTTTTTGTTGTTGCAATATTCGCTACTAAAAGTCTCCAGTACCTACTAGGTAATTTGGAAGAAAAATAACTAAGGAAAACTAAGTCTTCTAGTTATTGCTTTTAGATTTTGAAAAGTGTGGACTTTGTCCACAAGATATTTGTATCCCTTGAGAAACCATTCCCGCTATCCTGTCAGTGCTATATAGATTACTAGTATATAATATAAATCAACAATAAATTGATGATGCTCCGGGGGGTCAGAGAGTAGCAGAGCTGCCAACCTGAAATTTAAAAAATTCGTAGTTTCCAAGGGAAAAGAAGAAAAAATAACTTTAGATAGCTTTAGAAATTAACTATTTCATCTCAGCATGATCCAAAAACGCTCCAATATCCTGAATAATATAGGTGGTTCTAAAACGCTAGACTTTCCTTCTCAACATGGTTTGTTGACTCAAAGAGACCATGCAGCTCTGTAGGTGGAGCCAAAAATTCGTTTTTCTACGAATTTTTCGTAGTACAAGGCAGGTCTGGAGTAGCCATCATAAAGTTATAGCCTGACACTAAAACCCACTAAGACTAAGACCCATATTTTGACGTCATTTTTAGGTTTGTTGACCGCCTACTCTCGTCCTACGTGTTAAGTGTTGCTGTTGCATTGGGACCCCTTGTAAAGCGCTTTGAAAACGTATAGAGGATTTTGCAGTATAAAAATGCTCTGGTTTAAGCTGCGTATATGTTGCTTAAAACAGAGCATTTTTATACTGCGTACATGTTGCCAATGGAATAGATAAACAACATCGTTCATAAAGTGGATTAAACAAAAATTAATAAAAATGAAATTCTCTTTATTTATCCCATAGGAGAAATGTGTCTCTAGGGTCTATTCCAAAGGAATATTGAAATGACCTAGGCGTCAGCCGCAGTGCAGCGCCACAAACTGAACGAGGGCGAGATGGCTTGCTCAAGGCCACACAATGTAGCGGGTATTCGAACTTTAACTTCCGTTCCAAAGACCGTTCTGCTGAACCACGCTGCCCCACTACTACTATTATTAATATTCGAATATCAATTTTTTTTAAAATGTCAATGAAATGATTCGCTTGATTAACGTTAATTTGGAAAATGGATGGACAAAGGATTTGATTAATTAATTGTTTAATAAACGAAATAGGATTGAATGAATGAATGAATGAATGAATGAATGAATGAATGAATGAATGAATGATTGGTTGATTGATTGAATAAATGTATGAATGAACGATTGAATAAATGTATGAATGAGTGAATGAGTGAATGTATGAATAAATGAATGAGTGAATACATCACGATACAATGGTAGTTTGAACTAATTAATGCTGGATGGGCTTAGATGAAAAGACATTTTATTTATTTATTAAATATTATGTTAAAACTGAAATGCCGATTTCAAAATACATTGGATATAAATAGATAATTTGATATCAATCTCTAAGTTATAAAAAGTCCTTCAGACCCATGAGGCTAATGGAGCCTGAGTTTATCCAGGTTTCTATAGCATGAAACGGACTATAGCAATTGTTTGCTACCCTTTTGATAGGACGCTAGTCTGTTGCATTGTACTTTCCGCCAGATCAAACAGATCCAGCTACCCAATCACTGCTGGATGGACAGGGGGCTAAATTTTTTAAATTTAATCTCGCCTTTTCCCGGGATCGATAACGATTCCATTGCGTGTGAAGCGAATCCTCTACCAACTGAACTATAGGAGCCTCAGAATATCTAGAATATAAGGGGAGTTAAAGATATGTTTTATTCTCCTCCCTTTCGAAGAGTTATAGGCCTTGGGGAAATGGTCGCCAAAAATTGATCTCATCTGACATTCCGAACCAAGTGGGACGCCATTTTGAACAATCTGTCAGACCAAGTAGAATCTTATAAATCCCAAAAGAAGAAATTCAATCATACAATGACAAAACACCTTTTTAATTTTGGCCAGAAAATATTTGCTTCCTACATCGATAAATTGAAAAGGTCCCCAACTAGTAAAAATAGAATAAATATATTATAAAGTCTTTTTGACAAATTGGCGTAATATCTTTCGATATGGTACATAAGGTAAACGTATTTTTTGATGGCCAAATTAAAAATACATTGTTTTGTCATTTTACGCCAAAATTAGTTTCGCTCAAGTTATTAAAAATACCCGACGTGAGCAAGATTTGTGTCAGCGATTTTACAATGGGCATTGATTTCGTATTAAAATTTTTAATCTTCTCGTCCCCAAACTTTATATTTTAGTTCAGACTTTTAACAGATTAATATTATTAACTTTCAAACCGTTATTATTATCGAATTTTTAACGTAAAAATTGACAAATAACTGTTCTTTTCCATGTCCCATTCGCTTAAAGCTTTATATTAATTAATGTTCACAAACTAACCTTTCATTGTGAAACGAATTCGAGATTTCAAACGGAGGAGTTTTAGAATATCCCCTCTAATTACCTCCTCTATACTCTTTCTAATGAAAATGTATTCTTTTTTTGACAATGACTAGTGGATAACTCGTAATATTTAGGCGAACTACAAACGGACACTCACCTATATTAATTATTATACTACTGTATTGTGGAAATAAACATAGATCGAGACGAATCCTTTGAGCATCAACGATCAGAATCGGTTTGGTAATAAAGTCTGTAGGTGCACTAAAATGAATCTGGCATCAATACGGCCAGATTGCAGTTCCCAAGGCCAAGGTCAAATTAAGGCCCGATCATTATGCCCTTGCATATATTTAAATAACAATTTGAGTCAACTGGGGATTGAATTACCCTTAATTAAAAAACGGTTTGCAGGTTACTCGAAAATCAATTCAGTTATAACCAGATAGATTGCTGGGAAGAATGTGACTCGATAGAATTTCATTTTTGTCAAATAAGTCTAGGTGAAAAGAATAATAATATGACAAAATCTTTTGAGTTTCATACATTAAAAATTTGTGCGAACGCTTTTTAATCAACCACGATTCGTGCTTCTAATTATAACCCCGTCCTCACACTCAAAAGGCCATTGAATTAATTATAGGTAACGTACCAGCTACCCATTCAACTTCACCCTCTTTCAGGAGTACATTTGACTTATCGTAACAAAACATGAATGGTGACACCGTTTGAATTGCTTTGTTCAGTAGAAATAAATAGAATATCACACACCTACCTCACTCCCTCTCTCTCTCTCTCTCTCTCTCTCTCTCTCTCTCTCTCTCTCTCTCTCTCTCCATTTTCTTATTTCCTGCTCTAACTTCTTCTTCTTCTTCTTCTTCTTCTTCTTCTTCTTCTTCTTCCTCTTCTTCTTCTTCTTCTTCTTCTTCTTCTTCTTCTTCTTCTTCTTCTTCTTCTTCTTCTTCTTCTTCACTTGGGTTTGACTTAAAATTTTCTGGCGACGTGCACACATATGCACGTCTGATAACCGAATACAGTTAATATTAAGGGTTTTATTCTACAATGATGCATGGACAGTATTTTGGGTCGTTTTGATAGTTTTTCTATCAGCAACTCAATGAGGCCATAACCAAAAAATGAGGGCCCCCTTGTAAAGCACTATGCTTTGAACACGCTAAGTGGATATTGCTCTATAATATATTATATATGCTCTAGTAATACTTTCTAGTTCCAGTTCTACTAAGAATGACGATACAACGAGGTTTTACTGTAATCCCTTTCATTTCACGGCTGCTACAGTTTCTCTCTTTCAAATAGCGATTAAGACTGCGATTCCACAAATGCCTCGCCTAGACCCGTCACAAACAGACGATGCTGTCTGAACTCATAGTCTAGGTTCTTTTTAAAACTTTCAACTCAAAGAAATAAAATATATCCCTCCCTCCAAAAAAAAAAAAAAAAAAAAAATGAAAACAAAATCAATCATCTTTGAAATGTACTGGGAATGACTTCACAATGGAAATGGATCTGTTGCTGTCATTTATAATAATAATATATGGTTTTTATGTAATAATGATGATAATAATAATAATAATAATAATAATAATAATAATAATAATAATATAATAATAATAATAATAATAATAATAATAATAATAATAATAATAATAATAATAATAATAATAATGATAATAATAATAATGATATAATAATAATAATAATAATAATAATAATAATAATAATAATAATAATAATAATAATAATAATAATAATAAGACTCTTGTTGAGCGCTTTCAAACATCTCAAATGTGCGCCTTACCCCGTATCTAACCCCCCCCCCCCCCCCCCCGGAAAAAACACAACAAAACGAACTGAGCTTTTATATTGAGCAATATCCACTAAACGTACTCAAAGCGCTTTACAAAGGGGCTCTGACCAACAGCAACATTTAACACGTAGATCGAAGATTGACGCTTGTTATGCGATTCTATCATTTTTTTTCCGACAGGACAACGCTGTTAACAGCCAGGTACTCATTTTACAAATGAGTACGGTGAGAGAATTGTGAATAAAGAGCCTTTTCCAAGGACTTCAACTGAGGCTCAAACCCTGGACCTGCCGATCCGAAAACAAGTGTCTTACCACAAGACCACATAGCCGCATAAAGAAGCGCACGAGCTCAAAACGTTAACAGTAACGTAACAATTGTCACTCATTCATAAAGTCGCTCAAACATACATCATAAAACAAAGCAATATAATTCATAATACAGTGCTACATAATAAAACAAACGTTTTAAGATGTTTTTAAAAGAATTCTGTACCATCCAAAGGCGAGACAACAAGACAACATAACCGCACATAGACGCCATAACAGCTATTAAATAGTTTATTTCCTCAATAATAGATATAATATCTCGAGTAGATAGAATTCTGAAGACTGTTGAAATCCTTATGTTTGTGGTTATCGCTTGTGGTTTTTGCGGTTTCTGGTAGACACGCCTTATTCGTCTTATTATAAACATTGTGGCGAGACCAATCTGGGTATGACATAAAGTAGTAACTCAATATAAATCAACAGCCCCGTATTATTGCCTTTACCCGACGTGTTCTTATTTGCGGGTCTTATAACCCAAATGGTTATGGGCTCATTGTTGTAATGGAAATACTCTCAAACCAAAATAATGAAATGCTAACAAACCTGCTGATATGGGGCAGCTTGAGTGGTAACAGACCTGGTCAAATATCTATTTTAAAAAATATATATTATATTCTCAAAACATAATATTTTATTCATCAAATGTCTTTTGGCTAGATTCAACTCGGAGAAAAAAACTCAACAAAATAATGATAATCATGCCGACAACAAATTATGCCAACCTTGACATAAAATGGTTTTATCAATCTGTATATACGAAGTAAATCTTAGAACGGGCAGGTCTGTGTTTGAGATGTTTGAACCGCAAATTGGCAGATCAGTAATGAATGATACGGTGAGGTACCTTTGGTGAGATACCTGTCTACTGTCATATTTTTGGGACACCGTATAAGGTCGCTGCACTGTATAAATAGGCAGTTTAGTGAAAATTTCAAATTATAAAGAACTTCTTTCAATTGGTATTAACAGAAGCAGCTTGCTTTGCATATTCCAATGCTTTTTAAACTTTTGAGATATCTCAATTGGTTCAAGAGTTATGAATTTTTAAATGACTATTTTTCGGGGTCCGAAACGGCCCATTTTTACCATTGAAAAGTAACTGGGTCCTGGGTATCGGTATTAGTGTGTGCGATAAATGTTTTAACTTTGCACTTTTTAGTTAAAGTGATTAAGCATATGTAATGTAAGCAGTTTAATCTTCTGGTTAAGAATTTTAATAGAGACAAGCTTATTTCTTAGATACGGCGCACACCAGCCAATTCGATGACAGTGCTGTGCTGGCTGGGCAGTTAATTCTTATCAGCGAATTCGATTCCCCAGAGATTTTTCAGAAGATTCCAAACGTATTATTTACAAAACGTGAATTTTTAATGACTTATAAAACATTGCTCCGTGATTTATCTGTAAACTGACTTCCGTGGGGCCAGAACGAATCCAGTTCTCCCTATCGTTGGTAAATGGAGAGTAATGATAATTTGCAGCCTTAGGATAAAACGCTAATATTATAATATTGCAAAGTACTTTTCTCTAGACCTCGTAGATCCAGCTACCCAATAATTGTTGGATGGATAGCAGAGACAGCATTAAAAACAAAAAAAAAAAAAAAAAAAACAAAGCATAACAAAACAAAATAAATAATTAAAGCAACACGACTTGAATCGGCTCGGTTGGATCTAGTGCTCTTCCTACTGTGTTATTTGGATTTTCGTCTTCTGTTTTATCAAGGCTGTAAAGACATTTGAAATTGAGTTCATTAAATTCGTTCAGGAAAAGTAGGTCATAGCATAGTATATCAACGGGTATTTACCACGAAACATTACCAAGCGTTTAGATCTACACCCCAATTCAGTCTGCCGTTCTCAAGAAAAACCCATATTTAAAAATTTGGCCAGAAAACTCGTCCTTCAAATATCGATCGATTTAAATGACGCTCATCTTGGTTTTATTAAAAACCTCTCAAACCTGGGATTTAGCGAAGTCCCAGGTTTGAGAGGTTTTTTTTTTTTTTACCAAGATGAGGGTCATTTAAATCGATCGATATTTGAAGAACGAGTTTTCTGGCCAAATTTTTAAATATGGGTTTTTCCAGAGTACGACGGAGTTTACCACGTTTTAAATCATCAAATCTTCACTTGACTAGGGGGACCTTATCAAGACTTCACCGACTGACCAGGTCTGATAGATGATAGATTATCGTTTAACTGTAAATATCGCCAAGTCCAGGTGTCGAAAATGCCGTAAATCATGGTCAAACAAAAGACCGTATCAACCGACGGCTCAGGTTGATACCCCCTGGTCTGAATATAGCACACACACACTCACACACACACACACACACACACACACAACTAACCTGTTAATTCTATGCCTTATCTCTTATCATCGAAATCTTGCTCTCGACATTTAACATTTTGTCGTGTTAGGGTCCATCCGCCATCCACTCAAATAAATTATAAAGCGAATTACATTTTCCTGCTGATTTCTGCATCGGGTCGGATCGCGAGGTCCCAGGTTTTGAGAATTTTTGCCAAAATAGTTATCATTTAAATCGATCGATATTTAAAGAACGAGTTCTCTGGCCAAACTTTTAAATACGTGTCTATCCAAAGTACGCCAATTAACTGGTTAATCTTCACATTGTGGCCTATTGAGAAAAAACATAATATTATCTAAAGATATAATTTGAGCGTTTGAGGCAGATAGATCGGTGGGTAGAAAGAATGTAGGCAGAGAGATGGATAGATAGATTGATAGACATAGGAGAGAGAGAGAGAGAGAGAGAGAGAGAGAGAGAGATAGATAGATGGATAGAGAAAGAGAGGGAGAGAGAGAGAGAAAGAGAGAGAGAGAGAGAGAGGAAGAGAGAGAAAGAGAGAGAGAGAGAGAGAGAGAGAGAGAGAGAGAGAGAGAGAGAGAGAGAGAAGCAATAAGTAAGCACTTGACTTCCTAATATGTAAAAGTGTTTTCGGTACCGTACAAGATAAAGCAGATCTAAAAACAATATAAAACATAACAAACAAAACAACTTATATGATCAATAAATCAACCGTCCTCAACCGATTGGTGGCCACTGCAAGTTTATTGGCCCCGAAATAAGAGGGTTTGAGGTTCAACCACCAAATTGAGTTTTATTCGGATGATTGTTTTCTTGTATTTTATAAGAGCTTTGCCTGTTACCCTTTCAGTTCTGATTTTTATCTTATGTCAGTGCCTGCTACCCAATGTTGCACGTGACATTGAGAGAGGTATTTTCAGAAGGTTCCAGTTTCCAGTGAGTGCTTTTCATGTCCACTTTACCGGAAATAGCCAAGGCATACTTAAATCTCCCGGGGTTCGACGTGATTCCCCCTTTGGAGTCGTTTGAAGTTTCATGACTCTTGCAGATTTTACGGCTAGAGTCGTTTTCCATTTCCGGTCTTGGAGCTTAGATATGTATGTATCGATTGTTTTATCAGCCCGCTGAATTTCCTTTTTCATGCTAGGACATACAACATTCTTTTGATCTTATTGTTTATGATCAAATTAGAGAGAGAGAGAGAGAGAGAGAGAGAGAGAGAGAGAGAGAGAGAGAGAGAGAGAGAGAGAGAGAGAGAGAGAGAGAGAGAGCTATTATGACCTCAATCGAAATCAGAATGAAAAAATTATTGCTCCGGTGAAAAGTAGATAGAAGCAGGCACAGATTAGATCAGATGTGATGTCGATGTGACAATAATTAGGGAGCAAGCATTGATGATCAGAATATCTGAGGTTCGATCCCGAGCCGAGGCAGGCTGAACTTTTCAGATTATTACTTTTTCTTGTATTTTCCTCTCTGCTTTGTTTGGCATTGTTTCGTATGCATGTTTTGAGATCTTTGTGATATTGATAGATTTCATTTGAAAAAGTACTGTTCTCTTATAATGTGTTTTGTTCAGTCTTGATAAATATGACGGAAATTATTTTGCAATAGGACAGCGAAACTACAGAGTGTATACAGCAATTAAAGACCTGAACAAGTGTATATGAAAGGTGCCAGCCAAGCAAGAAAAAAAAAATACAAGACAAAAAAAAAAAAACCAAAAAAAAAAAAAAAAAAACATCCCCAAAAATTACATGTGTAATGGTAGCACGTCTAACCGGTAATCAGAAGGTCTGAGGTTCGATCCCCAGTCAAGGTTGACTGATTTTTTGGGATGTTTTTGTTTTTTCTTGTATTTTTCTCTCTTGCTTTGTCTGGCACCTTTCATACACACTTGTTCTGTTCTTTATCTTACACCGGTGCCACCTCTTTAATTTCTTAATTTAGTATAAAGCAATTATTACTTTTATTTTCACGATATACAAACCGGCATAAGCTTCAATTCCTTGGCTTCAAAGGACCAGGGGCTGGTATGACCGACAGCTTTATTGTCGCAGACATAACGTTACAGGAAAGAGAAAAAACAACCCTTTTTTCCCTCATGACATTTGAGGGCTCTCTTCCAACAAAAGAACCGTCAAGTTCAGAGACGAGACCTGTCGGAGACCAGGAGAGAATTTTGTCTGAAGAGCACTTACCACATGAAAACTGTGAACGTTTGGGTAATGATTCTATCTACAGAAGCGTCCACTAAGAACTCTTCTGTTCTTTACAGGCATGGGACATATAATAATATTATATGATATGAAAGGAATTAATGTCCGTCGTCCATTGACCAGTGAGTGAGAGAATCATTGTTTATGTACGTCTGCTAATGTGAATTCTGGAGTGGATGAATGGATGTTATGAGCAGTTACAAAAGAATTAGAAATTAAATGTCCTATGAGATTTCAATGTTATGCAAGTGTAATCGTTACTCGATTGCTTCATGATCGTTTAAATAAAAACTTGTAAAAAAAACAAAAAAACAAAACGAAAATATCAAATTAAGAAATTAAGGAGCAGGCACCGGTGTAAGATAAAGATATGAACAAGTGTGTATGAAAGGTGCCAGACAAAGCAAAAAGGACAAATACAAGAGAAAAAAAACCATCCCAAAAAAATCAGCCAACCTGGACTGTGGATCGAACCTCAGACCTTCTGATTACCCCCATTTATCAGAAGGTCTAAGGTTCGATCTCCACTCGAGGTCGACTATTTTTTTGGGAAGGTTTTTGTCTTGTATTTTTCTTTCTTGCTTTGTCTGGCACCTTTCATACACACTTGTTTTCTGTACATAATTTTGATACGTGTACAGCACAATAAATAGACAACCTCACACCTTTTACAAACTTCAAGGACCACGGATTGAATAATAACTGGCCGCCACTGCCTCAGTACTGACCACCAATGTCTTCTGCTGACCAGTGGGATTTACGACTTGATGACGAGTGTTGTTAATGGCCGGAGTGTAGATCGGACACAACTAACTGGACACGATATTGATATTTGCATGCAAGTTTGATAGATATTTTATAAGTACTTGACATTGAACGGAGGGGAGAGGAGATCGGAAAAAGTAGAAGAGAAGGAATGTGGTACGAGAATAGAAGGAACGAAGTTGACGTCACGTAGATCCTTGGTATTGTTTTTAGACAGCCATGGTGACGATTGGTTCTCACATTATATCAATCAGACGATAAACGTCGAAACGTCACTTATGTGAGTTTCTTGGCCAAGCGCACACTATCTTTTGCATGATCTACATTACATTTCCATGTGCTCGAGGTCATCGGTCACACTGCAAAGCGTGCTCAAAATGACCTACATAGGGAAAAGTGTTCACAGTTTTAGAAATATCCAACGTTACAATTGGTAATTTTGCTCAGCATGACTCATGGGCATGTTTACAACTTTCATTAACAAAGCAGCGTGTTTAGATGCATTGAAAAATGTCCAATCGTTGTACAGCAACAAATCATGTGATTGATGACTAGGTTGGACGAAAACATGAATATAGATCGCTCCTGTTTGAATTTGTGTTGTGACGAAACTGCGCAGCTCAGTGGGTTGTAGTTAGAAGTGCTCCAGGATTCCATTGGTTGTGGTTATCGTCTTGCATTTTGGCGTCATTTTTGATCAGTGTCAGGCTATCAGTTGACGGTATTCTGCAGGGCATGCGATACAAAGCAGAAAAAATAGACGTTTTAAGTTACACATAATTTTGTGTTCGGCTGGCGGGTGTTGTGAGTATTTTAACTAAACGTATAGCTTAAAAAAGGTTAACGAAGGCGACGACCTGGTTTGTTGTGATCTTGACGATGACCATAAAAAGTGACCGACCATGTTATGAGTGCAGATACGTTATTTTATGGGAGAAGTGACAGTGAGTCGTGCTGTGGGTTATACGACTTGTGATTGAAGAGGGCGGTCGCTGACCACGCAACAGGTGTGGACATTACACCAGGTGTAAATCAAATTGGAGATGAAAGAGGGACAGGAATGTTGTGTTGTAGGAGGTGGGGGCGGGAGAAAGAGAGAGAGAGAGAGAGAGAGAGAGAGAGAGAGAGAGAGAGAGAGAGAGAGAGATTGTTACTGTTTGAAGTAGACAATCTATGGGGAAGAATGGGTTCTTATAATGTCTTATGTTAGTGTGAAAAGAGTTGAATTGGGTTGTGGAAAGGATTTGACCCGAATCTTCATTGATTTGGCCTAGACATCATAAGTATGTGTCTATGTAATGTTTTTTGGGGTTTTTTGGCCTTAGGTCAATCGGCCCAAAAAAAATGTTTTTAAATTGATCTTTTTAGATCGTTTTTAGATAGACAGACAGATAGATAGATAGATAGATAGATAGACAGATAGATATATAGAGTGAATGAGTAAAGAGCCTTTTCCAAGGACTCAACTATGCGCCGAGCGAGGCTCGAACCCAGGACCTTCCGATCCGAAAGCGAGTGTCATACCACAAGACCACATAACCGCACATGCTGCTTGGTAAATTTTAGACAGATCGTTGTCTTCCAAAGCTGGTGGAGCTGGAGCTTATCCCGGCTTCTGTATTGTCAGGGTTGACTGAGGATTGTAAAGGATTTGACCCGATTCTTCATTGATTTGTCCTGGACATCATAAGTGTGTGTCGTAATGGATTTTTTTGGGGTGTAAGTGCGGCTATGTGGTCTAGTGGTATAACACTCGCTTTCGGAACGAAAGGTCCTGAGTTCGAGCCTCGCTCGGCGCATAGTGGAAAAGGCTCTTTACTCACATTCTCTCACCGTACTCAGGGGTAAAATATGTACCTGGCCATTAACAGCGTTGTCTCTGTCCGGATAAAAAACTTAATATCGCCTGATAGGTGTCATGTCTTGATGTTAAGTGTTGCTGTTGGCCAGGGAAATCTTGTAAAGCGATTTGAGCACATTTAGTGGATATTGCGCTATGCGGTAGGCTTCGTTAACACCTGGACTTGAAAAGTGATGCCATTTTTAGGTGATTGCAGCGCCTAGTGAGTTATCGTTCGTGATGCTCAAACAAATGATCCTGCTCGCTTTCTTTTGGTCGTATTCGCCTTGTATTTAATTTCGACTTCGACGTAATTTTTTGGTCATGCCAGGCTATGAGTTAACGTAAAGGCTGCAATCAGCCCCACCGTTTGTGAATATTTTGACACCCTGATGAAGGGATTGCATCCCGACACCTCACGACACCATGAACTTTTATCGCAATCGCCTGTTTTAAAATTGTGAATGATGCTCAGGATCTGTGGGACTGATTGCCTTGGCTGACAGGCAAGTAAGTCCTTGATCGTTTTAGACAATTTCTTTTCAGTTGCAAGAGCCGATGTATATCCCAGTTTCTGTAATGTCAAACGATCAGGGTGCCTGCGAGGTCACGGGGAGCAGAGGGAGGCCAAGGAGGAGGTAGTCTCAAGACATGGCAGCGGCCTCTTATGGTTCTCACACTACTATGTTATGATGATCGACCCAATCAGCAAAGTCCGGTCCGCATTCGTGCACCGTCGCAAACCCGCCTGGTAGCATCGTCACAACACGCCGTTCGACTAGATGCTCTGCCGTTTCGGGTTCTTCCCACAGCGGGTACATGTTGGACAGGTGGAAAGTCCCCGCCGATGAAGCGCACTTGCCGTTAGGAAGCTCCTCGACCGAATCCGATTCGCAGCCACCCAGTGTCTCCTCTTACTGGTATCAAAGCCTGGCAACTTCTCACCAAGATTAGAGGAGTGTACGTCCCCGCCCCCACGAGGGATTGAAGTCGTCCAACACGACTTCCATCTCGTATGTGCAGCTCTGTCCGTAGTCGGGGATTCTGCGTACAAGGGTTGCCGGGACTTATTTCGGCTCGAAACGGGGGCATCGTCCATTATGCGCTTCAGAGGGTTATCCCCATTCCCTCTCTCTTTGATCTTACTCAGCTTACTCAGCCAGTTTACTGTAATCGTCTCCCTCCGGACATCGGGCGGGGGGGGGGGGGGGGGGGGGGGGGCTGGATCGCTGCCATTATCGGGCCCCATTCTCTAGGAGTTGTTGCCAGCGTTCCTGACACTATGTGCATCGACTTGCGAAGTTTTACAGCCACCTTCTCAACGTTTCTGCTTCTACCCCACACTGGAACGCAATACTCCGCGGTGGAATAGCATAGTGCCAGGGCGGACGTTCTCAGGAGCGCTTGGCTAGCGCCCGAAGTCGATCCCGCCATCTTTCTCAGAAGATTGATGGGATGGATGTGCAGAACAACCATATTATAGCCAGGATGCAATGCTCAGATGAAAACCACAAAGAAGTGCCGTCACTCTGTTGGGGGGGGGGGGGGGGGGGGGGGGAGGGGGACTACGTCCAACAAGGATCTGCCTTGAAGAAGAAGAAGAAGAGGAAGAAGAAGAAGAAGAAGAAGAAGAAGAAGAAGAAGAAGAAGAAGAAGAACCACCATCATCATCTTAGAACGCAGTAAATCTAAGCTCGTAAGCTGTTGTACCTGTCTCCCCGCTTCCTGCCGTGTTACATTCGCTAAGGGTCACTTGAGGTCATGGTGCATAAAGTGTCATGTTTATTGAAATGAGGTGCATGAAAACGGAACATGGGAAACTTTATACGAAACGCATTATTATTCATTGATATTTTAGTACGTTGTAAGTAGACGGGGTGATTATGGCGCTTTCCTCGAGTTATGAAATTATATTATGCTAAAAAATAATATATATAAGGAGGAGGAAGGGGAAAGGGATGGAGGACGCTATGACAAGAGGCTTAACGGGAATGGAGAATGCAAAATGACGTTTTGTAGTTGTGTCTCATATATTAATGATTTGCGTTTAGCTGAACAACTCACAACATCCGCCAGCCGGATATAACGTATCAATACACAAAACTATGTGTAACCTCGAACGTTTATAGTCTGATATAATTTAGCGAGAAGTATTCACCAAAATCGCTCTCTAAAAACAATAACGAAGAGCAGAGTGACACAGAGTTATATATATATAAATGGAATAATCAATCTAGGGACCTAATATGCCGACTGACGAAGTGGATGGAAACCACAGAAACATGTGTTTCGGCCATATAAGGGAGTGAATCCATTTATATTATATTATATATATATATATATATATATATATATATATTCTCCTGGAAGTCCCAGGTTTGAACGTTGTTGTTAAGATGAGGGGTATTTTAATCGATCGACAATCGAAGGACGAGTATTTTCACCAAAGTTATAAATACGTGTTTTATTTTGGGGTTTTTTGTTGTTGTTTGTTTTGTTTTGTTTTTGGTACTGCAGTAGTACTCGTGAAGCCTTGAAACGATAAAAAAAAGTTAATGACATTGTAAAATGATTCTCTTATGTTTTTTTCTTTCTTTTAAGAACAATAGCGACAGGCAATGATTTTCAATTTATGAAGAGTCATCAACTGACAATATTATGTGTGTGTGGCGCTCGCGCTTGTGTGTGTGTGTGTGTGTGTTTGTGTGTGTTTGTGTGTTAGAGAGAGAGAGAGAAAGAGAGAGAGAGAGAGAGAAAGGAAGAGAGAGAGAGAATGTCAGAGAGAGAAAGGGGAAGAGATAGGGAGTTCCGTCCTTCATTGTTGCTGTTGACCAGGGACGCCTTCTAAAGAGCTTTGAGCACTTTTAGTGGATATTGCGCTATATAAAGCTTAAAAGATAGACACAGAAAGAGAAAGAAAGAGAGTGAGCGAGAGAGAGAGAGAGAGAGAGAGAGAGAGAGGGGGGGGGGGAGGAGAGAGAGAGAGAGAGAGAGAGAAGAGAGAGAGAGATGAACAATGAAGGACGAGAAAATGAGTGCAAGAGAGAAATAGAGAAACCCCAGACTGATATGCACTCTGTATTATCCGAATTATTTCATGTACCGACGGAACTAATCAATAAAGAGAGAGAGAGAGAGAGAGAGAGAGAGAGAGAGAGAGAGAGAGAGAAAACACACACAAACACACACACACACACACACAGAAACACACACACACAGAGAAACACACACAGACACAAATAGAGAGAGATAGAGAGAGAGAAAGAAAGAGAGAAAGAGAGAGAAAGAGAGTCAGAGAGAGAGAGAGAGAGGGGAGAGAGAGAGAGAGAGAGAGAGAGAGAGAGAGAGAGAGAAGCCATCGGAGTGCTCCGACCCAATAAGAACAACAACAACAATATAATCACCATTACGACACACAGTATTACCACCACTGCCGAAATCAACAACAACCACAACAACAACAACCACAACAACAATCACATACAATCGAAACATGTTTTTGAATATAGATAATATGCGCTTGGCTAAGAAGCTCATAACATTGCCATCCGGAAGTAGAACGGACGAACACACAAAACTATGTGTAACCTAGAGCGTTTCTTGTCTGGTTAATACAGTTTAGTGAGAATTACTCATAAACGCGGATGGCAAAAAGTAATAACAAAGACCTGAGTGACGTCATCTTCGAACTATCTATAAACGTTCAAGATTACACATGATTTTGTGAGTTGGTCCGTTTTAATTCCGGATGGCAATGTTGCGAGTTTCTTAGCCAAGCGCACAGCATCTATAGTACCGTGGAAAGGTAAACATCCTCATGTCTTCTATCCCCCTTTATGTGTTTTTCCATCTCCTCGTTGCATTCGTCATTGCTCTATGTTGGGATTGCTCTTTTTTTTTCCTGGTCCTGGCAGGGATCCTTAGCTGAGAGAAGAGATGGTTGAATATACGGTGCCTTTTTGCGAGAGATGCTATTTTTTCTTCTTGTAAATCTTCTCTTTGTTATTTACTTTTTTCGTTTAAAAATAATAAATTTGAATCCATATTTTGCAAACATTTGCGTGTATCCTTCATTATGACTTTCTTTACTCGTGCCTGGATCGGACTTTTAGATAAAATAAAATTCCTTTATTCATCCCACAGGGGATATTTGTCTTTAGGGTCTATTCCAAGGGAAGACTGGAATAATCCTGGCGTCAGCCGCAGTACAGCGCCGCAAATTGAGCTAAGGCGAGGTGACTTACTCAAGGCCTAAACCGCGCAGCGGCAGATTATCGAACTCGGTACCTTTCGGATACGAATCAAACACTGAGCCACGCTGTCCCCTCCCCTATTGTCAAAATAGACACATGGATAGGATATAGATTGTTTATTTGTATTGGTACCTAATATACGGCTGGCGGAGGTTGTGAGTATTTTAACTAAATCGCATTGTATCAATCTAATACCGATTCGAATCGATGGTGGTTCAGCCCCCCCCCCCCCCCCCCACCATTGCAGACAACACCACGGTTGCTCATGTAATTCTAATGACATGTCGAATGGTCTTGCTGACACATTTAATATTTAGATCTGGCAGTAATAAGATTAGATAGAGTGATAGAAAGCGTGGGTGCTGGTGATAAGGATAATATAGCTGTGCTGTTGCCTTTCAAAGGCTGACGGAAAAAAAAAAAATAAAAAAAATAAAAAAAAAAATTTAAAAGTAGAGCTTTTATGTAGAGTAATATCCACTAAATGTGCTCAAAGCGCTTTACAAAGGGTCCCTGACCAACAGCAACACCTGACATGTAGAACGAGACATGAAGCCTGTCATGCGATCTTACAATTTTTTCGACAAGAGACAACGCTGTTGACGGCCACGTACTCATTTTACATCTGATTATGGTGAGAAAATGTGAGTAAAGAGTCTTTCCCAAGGACCTTCCGGTCCGAAAGCGAGTGGCATATCACAAGACCACATTATAGCCGCACAAAAAAAAACTCTCTATGGTTAAAGTAAAAAACAAAAGTAATCCTTTAGAGCCAACCTGAAGGATTGTGGAGCCGGAGTTTGTCCCACTTTCTAAAGCATAATTTCTTGCTACCCTTAGGATAGGACGCTAGTTTATCGCAAAGTACTTTCCGTCCCAGCTACCTAATCTTTGCGGGGTGGACAAGAGAGAGAGAGAGAGAGAGAGAGAGAGAGAGAGAGAGAGAGAGAGAGAGAGAGAGAGAGAGAGAGAGAGAGAGAGAGAGAGAGGTGGGGGGGGGGGGGTGTCAATAAAAATCTCGACTGCTGCATCCGGGATGGATCTTGGTCATTATAATGTATAAGAGATTAGAATTATCTCGGTCTATCATGGCAATGATGATTATTTTATGTTTTCATTTAATTTCTTAAACGCTGTGGCTACGTCTAGTGCAAATGGTATGACACTCGCTTTCGGATCGGAAGGTTCTGGGTTAGAGCCTCGCTAGGCGCTTAGTTGACTCCTTGGAAAAGGCTCTTTACTTACATTCTCTCATCGTACTCAGTTGTAAAATGAGTATCTGGCCGTTAACAGCATTGTCTCTGTCAAAAAAATAAAAAAATTGTAATATCGTCTAACAGGCGTCATGTCTCGTTCTACATCTTACCCATTGCGTTGGTCAGAGACCAAATGCAAAGCGCTTTGAGCACGTTTAGTGGATATTGCTCTTATATAAAAGCTCGTTTTTTAAAACCCTACTTATATTTAGATATACTTTCACGATTTGATCACGCTCAATGGTCTTTTAACAATGACCCTAATTATTCTCACATTAAGCCACACAGGAGCAAATTTTGAAGTTCATAGACCGCAAATTGCTGCCATATCATATTGAACCCTTACGATATATTTCGTTACGTGTAACAAGGTGCTCATTCACACCTGAGTCGAGGCTGTCAAAGTGTGCAGTTGGGTTCCAGTCAAAGAGGATAGAAATCAATCGATATTCTCGTAATATTTTTAAATTTATTATTAGTAATTTGATTTCCTCCCCACCACCTTTCTTTTTCTCTCTGCTGTATATATTAGTATTAATTCAGTGCTTACAAGATTACTACCTTGTCCAAAAATATCTAATTAAAAAACTACTCAAAACTCTCCGAGAAAAACAACGAACAAACAATCAAAAACAAAACAACACAAATCAAAACAAAACCTAAAACTAACATACTCCCCCCCCCCTCCCCCCCCCCTTAAAAACACAACCCCCCCCCCGCCCCCCCCCAAAAAAAAAAACCCAAAAAAAAAAAAAACAAAACAAAACAAAAAAAAAAAACAAAACAAACCAGAACAACAAAACGAAAAAAAAAGAAAAACCCTAAACAAACAAACAAACAAACCAACAGCAACAACAACCAACTTTTAATCCAATTCTCAGCATCTTCATTACCAGCAACATTATCTAGATATACCTTTTACGGCGATGGATCACAGGATTTTAAGAAAGTGTTTTGTCTGTGTAAGGCAGTTATTGCAAGCGTCGTACCGTAAAACCCTTAAAAATAATTATAAATAAGACAGTTCCCTTGATTGCTTTCAATGTCTGTGCAAGGTGCTTGTCACTCTGTCAAAGTAGCTGTCCTCATCAAACTCAAGTGGCGCATGGCTTCTACAATGTTATCACAGCTCAACGGGCTTGTCAACCAACGCTGCCGTATTCTGGAAAATCACATATTTAAAAATTTGGCCAGAAAACTTGTTCTTCAAATATCGATCGATTTAAGTGACCCCTCATTTAATTTTGACAAAAACTCTCAAACCTGGGACTTCGCAAAGTTCCAGGTTTGAGATTGTTTTGCCAAGATGAGAGTCATTTAAATCGATCGATATTTGAAGGACGAGTTTTCTGGCCAAATTTTTAAATATGTGTTTTTTTCTAGAGTACGGCAGAACGGCCATTGCTACCACAATGTTATGAATCAATTAATGCAAGTCGATATGGCATGAGTTCATATCGATATATGTATATCAAAGGTAATTGATATCACGATCCCTTCAGGGCGGTTCACACTTGGTTTTCTAGTCTGGATATAGAAACGTTGCCAAATTGTCACGATCTCGTTGCCGTAAGAAAAAAAAAGTATGGAACGAAGTTGACGTCACCCAGCCAGGCAGACCTGCCTACCATTACGAATATTTCGTAAACTACGAATTTTTAGCTCTAACTCAAAAACTATATAAAGATAATTAATTCAGTAAAACTTCTTGAAAACGAATTTCTGGTGCCATAGATAGTGTATAAAATGAATTTGAAGCATTATTTAACATTTTAAGGATAATTTGTTAATCTTTAGAGTTGGTTATAGTGTCTCCCATGTTATTATCCGTGAAAACTACGAATTTTTCCAACTTCGAGTAGGCAGGTCTGTACTCAGCTCTTTGTTATTATTTTTAGACAGCATGTTAGTGATTAGTTCTCAGTAGATTATATCAATTAGACTGTAAACATTAAAGGTTACTCACAGTATTGTGTGTTGGTATGTTAAATTTGGCTGGCGGATGTTGTGAGTATTTTACTGAAATGAATATCATCAATAAATCGTTTACAAGAGATCCCAGGGCCATACACACACACACACACACACACACACACACACACACACATATATATATATATATATATATATATATATTATAGTATCAATCGATAAGACATCGCTATTAGCAAGTTAACGATAACGTTCCCAACCTATAACGATCGACGAACGACGAGGACAGGTTTTCGTTTGCTTCTTCGTCGTTCGTCGGTCGTTGTAGGTTGGGAACGTAATCGTTAACTCGCTGTTTATGCGACCCGACGTTCATCATTTTGCCAGTCCGATAACCAAACGCAATTATTATTGGCTTTATGATTAAACATTGTTTTAATGGACAATATTTTGCGTTGGTTTGAGGGTACTTATCTCCATTACAACAATTAGCCCAAAACAATCTAGGTTGTCAGACCTGTATATTACTACACGTCGATCTGACCCGTATTTTGATTGGAACAAAGAAGAAAGGAGGTGTTAGAATACTTCTTATATTCTTATATCGAGTTTCCATCGGATAATAAAGTTGAAGAGATATTTGTAATTGTACTCGTGTGTAATATCCTTCACTGTATTGAGGTGCCCGTTTTCAGACCTTTAATAAGTACATGCCGATCTGAACCGGATTTTAATAAGAACACAGAAGAAAGGGGTGTTAGAATACTTCCTTTTATTTGCCCTCCCGTATCGAGTTTTCATCGGATAATAAAGTAGAAGATATCTCTGAAATCGTACTCGTGTGTACTAAAATATCCTTCACTGTACTTGAGTAGCGGTGACCCAACTGTACAGTGTCTTTTTTATTAAGCCCTCCGCCACGATCATAAGATATGGTCGCCAAGGCAATCCACGAAGGAATATGGATAATTCATCAATCAAGATGTCTGATGTCAACAGGAATCACCCATGTTGTGCAAGTGAGCAAATTGGGGGTTAATAATCTTACCCAAGGAAAAAAAAAACGAAAGTGTATGAAGAGGGGGTCGAACCCGGGAACATCCGGGTCACAGTGCCATGTCTTAACCACTCGGCCATTTCGTCCCGTCTTGGTTTGTAACAAAGTCAAGCAATTTTGAGCGAGGTCAGTGATTGATTGGGTGACAACGATATCAAAACCTTGACACTGGCACTGTGTCATTGGGTAAAGGCAATTAACACACGTAACGCCACTTGACTTAGGTGTGGATGGAAACTTGATAGCAGTTAGTGACAAGTTTATTAAAAATTAGCATTTTTACCGCGGTAGCAAATTGATTTTATGAGATTGATTTTCTCCCCTTCCTAGACTGTGCTGCTTTGATTTTTAATGATCAAAAAGTTCTAGTGACATTTTAAAGACATAAAATCAGCCCAAGCGGGATGGATTCCCCCCCCCCCCACCCCCATTTTTTAATGCTTTGGCTGGTACCAACGTGTACTTATTTGCAGGTCTGATAACCCAATTTGTTATAGTTATAGCCTCATCGTTAAATTGGAAACACTCTCAAACCATCTCAAAATGTTGGCAATTACAACAATGTTAATTAAACCAAGCCCATATGTGCTTTTAATTATCAGACCTGCTAATGTGTGGACATTGGCTGGTACTGGATGTATCTCTATACCAATTTTTTTTTAAATTGAGCTTTTATATAGAACAATATCCACTGAACGTGCTCAAAACGCTTTTACAAACACCAACATGTTACATGTAGAACGAGACATGACGCCTGTGAGGCGACAGAGACAAGCTGTTGACGGCCAGGTACTCACTCAATATACATATATATGTATGGTGAGAGAATGTGAGTAAATAGTCTTTTCCAAGGACTCAACTATGTGCCGAGCTAGGCTCGAACCCAGGCCCTTCCGATCCGAAAGCGAATGTCATACCACAAGACCAGATAGCCGCACGACAACTTTGACACAAAATGCCATGTTAAAAAAAGAGAAATCTCCCTTGATAATCTTACATCAATATTTATCTACAACGAATTCTTAACAAGAGCTCTTTCTTGGCAAGCATCTTTTTGAAATAACAAAGCCGACACAACAATGCAAATAAAAAGACCCGAACACAGGAAATCGGGACAAGATTGGAATGTCTCGTGCACGGCATCGGCGACACGGCTGACACACGCGCATAACAATACAACATCCCTTGTCAAGGAATTGTCACACGATTTGGGTATTAAAAGGCTTAAAGATGTGCCTTTATTAGATGGCTTAACACGATGTGTGTCTTTAACATCCTGTCCCGACACGTTTTCGAGATTTCGTTTTCCATAATTTCTCCAAAAGACATCTTTTTAAGTTTCAGCTTGAGGCATCTCAATCAATCAGCATTTTGAACACAATAGACACCTAGATAGTCACGCCTCTCGGACACTCGCCGTCATAATATAAACAATGGCAGTGATTGGTATTCAGAGCGAACTACACAGGTTTTACTCTCGATTGCACGTGTCTAGATAAAATACCCACTGTTCTACCGATTGATCAATAGAACCAACACAGAAAACTACGTGTAAATTTAAACGTTTATGACATTAATATGATCGAGAAAATCGTCATAACTAGTCACCCATCTGGAGTTATAAAAACAATAACAATAATCAAAGTGAGGTCGATTTCACTCACGTTAATGTTTCTAAGCAACCAAACTATATCTGTCCGACCACATGTTAAGGTGTGTCGCAAATTCCATCTTTGGATTGGTCAAAAATCGACTGGTTAATAGATATTATGCGCTTGGTTGAGAAGCTCATAACATTGCCATCCGGAAGTATAACAGATCAACACACAAAACTGTGTGTATCCGTGAACGTTTATAGTCGGGTTAAAACAGTTCAGTGAGCATTACTCATAAACGCGGATGGCAAAAAAACAATAACAAAGACCTGAGTGACGTCATATTCGAACTATCTATAGACATCTTGTGGAAGGGAACATAACCACGCGAACTTAACCCTCGGACAGTCGTCCAAATGTAAACAATGGGAGTTAGTGCTAAACTGAGCAAACTACAAGGCATTTTGAGAAACGTTTATAGGCTGATTGAGCGAATCTGGAGAGAATCACATAACTCGCGGTCGAAAAACAAAAACAAAGAGCAGTAGAAGAAGAGGAAAACACCAAATGGCCCATCAGATTGTCAAAACTACATCTCTCCTCTCTCTCTTTCTCTCTCTCTCTCTCTCTCTCTCTCTCTCTCTCTCTCCTCTCTCCCTCCCTCACTCTGTCTTTCTCCAGCTCTCTCTCTCTCTCTCTCTCTCTCTCTCTAGCGCTCTCCCTCTCTCTCTATCTTCCTCTCTCCAGCTCTCTCTCTTTCTCCAGCTATCTCTTTCTTCAGCTCTCTCTCTCTCTCTCTCTCTCTCTCTCTCTCTTCCCACACATTCTCTCTAGTCTCGCTCACTCCCGCACTCTCTCTCTCTCTCTCTCTCTCTCCCCAGCTCTCTCCCTCTCACCCACACTCTCTCTCGTCTCGCTCACTTCCACACACTCACACACACACATACACACACACACACACACACTCTCTCTCTCTCTCTCTCTCTCTCTCTCTCTCTAATTGCTGGGGTCATAACACCAATCGACAAGTTCACACAAGACGAGGAGGGAACGCCCCAAACGCCCCAAACGCTCTTCCAAATTGTACATAATCTTACAAAATTGGACACACTGATTAATAAATGGCCATGTTTGTGCTGAGCCATAATCCCTTGATTTCAACTCGTTTGATGTCGGGCTGTTAACCCTAAGCCGGCAAGATGTAATCATTATAACGTGTTAACCACTTAACTGCCGTACTCTGGCCATTCGACCCATGGAGCCGGAGTTTATCCCGGTTTCTATAACGTGAAACGCACAATAGCAATTGCTTGCTATCCTTTGGATAGGGTGCATGTCTATCGCAACGTACTTTCCGCCAAATCTAACAGATTCAGCTACCCATTCTCTGCTGGGTGGACAGGCTGGACAGGGGGGGGGGGGGGCGGGAGGGGGTCAGACTGCGTCCGGAATCGATCTTGGTCTATTTGCGTGTGGATCGAGTGCTCTACCAACTGAGCGATTAGGGACCCCTGTACTCTGGAAAGACACGTATTAAAATTTTTGGCCAGAAAACTCGTCCTTCAGATATCGATGGATTTAAATGACCCTCAACTTGGCAAAAACTCTCAAACCTGGGACTGAAGGCAGACCTCACGAAGTCAAAGGTTTGAGGGTTTACTACTACTACTACTACTACTACTACTACTACTACTACTACTACTACTACTACTACTACTACTACTACTACTACGACTACTACTACTACTACTACTACTACTACTACTATACACTACTACTACTACTATACTACTATACTACTACTACTACTACTACTACTACTCTATACTACTACTACTACTACTACTACTACTACTACTACTACTACTACTACTACTACTACTACTACTACACTACGACGACGACGACGACGACGACCACGACTACTACTACTACTACTAACTACTACTACTATACTACTACTACTACTACTACTACTACTACTACTACTACTACCACTAACTACTACTACTACTACTACTACTACTACTACTACACACAACAACAACAACAACAACTACTACTACTACTACTACTACTACTACTACTACTACTACTATAATAATAATAATAATAATAATAATAATAATAATAATAATAATAATACTGCTACTACTACTACTACTGCTACTACTACTACATCTACTACAACTACTACTACCACTACCACTACTACTACTACTACTACTACTACTACTACTACTACTACTACTACTACTACTACTACTAGTACTACTGCTATTACTAATTCAGGGATGCACTGCCCTAAAATGATGTCAAAATGCAAGTCCTAGTTCAGATATATATATACGTTAACGAAGGCTAAACTCATATGAACCCCTCCAATAGTTATCCCAAAATCATTTGGCCTGGAACGGGAGCCTGAGTCAACAAACCCTTGACCACTGGCCAAGTAAGTGTAAGCCGGACAGACTGTGTGTGTGGACATAACAGTAAGAGTGGCGTGACGACACGTTATACCCTACTCAGACACAAGTACGCATGCGCAATAATGGTCCTTGAAAATCCCCGTAAGGAAAATGATGCGTCGCAACGATGGCGCAAGATTGAACGAAATAGATTATCGGATCTAGACAAAATGTTCGTTGGTTGAACAATGGCAGTAAGAGTCGGATAAGGAGTTTATAATTGGATATGTTAGATAACTGATCAAATATCAGGGAGCAAAAACAAAATCTAAAGCAGTGCTTGTCAACCATTTATTTATAAATCGAAGTGGCAATTCGGACTCGAGTCTGAATTAGTCTCCCGTGGCTTTCTCATCAATAAAGCGGGTTTAGACTACCCATTGATAGTTACGATAACTATAATTGTTATTTTGATTTGTATTAATTCTTCGTAATTATCAATATTTAAAATATTATTTTAAAAATAACTATACTGCCACGGAAGACTAATCAGACTAAATCCAAATAATCTGTTGATTGGACATGAGCATTGGAACTTGAGTCCGAATAGCCACGGGAGACTATTCAGGCTCGAGTCTGAATAAACGCAGCCTTTATAAATCGTACACACTTTAAACTTTTACTTAAAAACTTGTTGCACCCGACGTGTAGATACATATATTATGCAGGTCTGACATCCGAACGCAATTATGGGCTTAGTTTTATCATTGTTGTAATGAACAATATTTTGCGTCATTTTATTGAGATTTCCATTACAACAATGAGCCCATAATAAATGGGCTTATCAGACCTTCAAATAAATGCACGTCGGTTACACCCCATTCGTTACAATACAAACAATGCACTAAACTTGCATCGATCTTAAGGGGAATAAAAAATAGATATGATATTAAAATCCACCCATTGTGAATCCATTACATATTATGAAGTTGCTTTTGTAGAGTGACTATATATTATATTGTTTTACTGCGGCTATGTGGTCTAGTGGTATGACACTCGCTTTCGTCGCATAGTTGAGCATGACTAATGGATATTGCCCTATATTAAAGCTCAGTTTATTAAAATTTCGTTTGAAATAAAACACCAAGTATGTTTTTTTTTCTTCTGTCTACAACGTTCACACCAAATAGGCGTCAACAGTCGTGACGTCACTTCCCTCGTAATGACGCATAGTAACTTAGTAACTGGTTCTAAATTATCGGAACAATGGCGGGCGCCCTTATGAAGTACTTCTCCGACGAGCATAAAAGTGTACGTATCCAGAGGAGAAAAACATTATAAATCTGATCATGTTTTGACTTTTATACATTCTGATCGCATGGCACGTGAAAAAGTTCTAGCGAGCATGAAGAATAAAAAGTACCGATTGGCTGGGCGTATGTGACGTCATACTTTAGAATCCTATTGATTTTCTTTAAAATCGACATTATCATTATCAACAACAATCTGATAGTTGTCTATCTGTTGTCTTTTCTTGCAATCTGATAGTTGTCTTTCTGTTGTCTTTTCTTGCAATCTGATAGTTGTCTATCTGTTGTCTTTTCTTGCAATCTGATAGTTGTCTTTCTGTTGTCTTTTCTTGCAATCTGATAGTTGTCTATCTGTTGTCTTTTCTTGCAATCTGATAGTTGTCTATCTGTTGTCTTTTCTTGCAATCTGATAGTTGTCTTTCTGTTGTCTTTTCTTGCACGTGTGACGTAAATCGTAACCCTGTCCTATCTTTCTACCGATACCGTGTTATTTATTTTTTATCTTTAACTATTGATTTTTATTTACTTTGTTATTTACCTCTACTTATCATACCTTTTCTGTTTACATAAT
The DNA here is from genome assembly GCF_034508935.2 of Berghia stephanieae. Lineage (NCBI taxonomy): Eukaryota > Metazoa > Mollusca > Gastropoda > Nudibranchia > Aeolidiidae > Berghia > Berghia stephanieae. Next base: position 57,504,975 of record NC_088362.1, read on the forward strand.
AGCCGGTTGTTAGGTTCATTATCGCAGAATAATAACATGGCTGTTCCTTTATTCGGGGGGGTCCCTATAGCTCAGTTGGTAGAGCACTCGCTTCACAATTATTGGGGACCGAGATCCATCCCGGGTGCAGTCGAGATTTTTTTTTCCTTGTTGAAATATTTTTTTTCACACGGGAACAGCTTAATTCTGAGGTCCCAGTTGTATAAGATATCAATTTAGCATAAATTATCCGACTATCTTTCAATACAATAGGTAACAAAAGTGTTATATCAAAAACAAAACAAAAACAACTGATTCCAATCTCATTAGAAGTGTAAAACCACTCTTCTGGAGGACTGGTTGCACGTCCGCCCAGCAACGAGCAGCTTGGTTCTAAACATGAAAATCGGTACTTTTTATTCTTAATGCTGGCTAGAACTTTTCACATGTCATGTTATCAGAATGTATAAAAGTCAAAACATGATCAGATTTATAATGTTTTTCACCTCTGGATACACTTAATGCTCGTCGGAGAAGTATTTTATAAGGGCGTCCGCCATTGTTCCGATAGTTTAGAACCAGTTACTAAGTTACTATGCGTCAATACGAGGGAAGTGACGTCACGACTGTTGCAGCCTATTGATCTTCTGGTTTCAGAGTGATGGCATCTTATTTTCGATGCCGGTCGTCAATAAAGACCATCCGCCTAAACATCCTGCTGCTAAAATAGTTATGCCAACTTATTATGATCCAATGTATAACCTATTCATTATTAGTCCTCCGAAAGACTTGTTAAATGCGCACTTCCAATGAGTTTGGAACGGGAAGAGTAGAATGTGTGACGTCACGACTTCTCTGCTCTATTCTGCATGGATTTGATTACGAAAAAGCCTGATCTACCAGACAATGCTACACAAATATTGCTATGTAGGGGATGGGAGGGGTGGAGGGGGGGGGGGGGTAAGGAAAGATCAGAACAACGCTTTCGGTGAAGTGTCTCATGCCGCTTTCACCGGAAGCGAGGACGAGAGACGCATGCGCACAACCAACATGACGTTCTCTCTCTAATAACTTGACCGCCGGTGACGTCCAATCAAGGGACGCTACTCTTCCGCTAATCTCATTCCCTATTGTAAACCCCAGGGCGTACCAAATATGTAAAAGGGTGGTCCCGCTTTGATAGGATGTACTGGGGGTGTACGACATGCCGGCATACAAAAATTAGAGTTTTTATATAGCGCAATATCCACTCGAAGTCTCAAAGTGTTTTACAAGGGGTCCCAGGCCAACAGCAACAGTTAACACGCGGAACGAGACATGACACCTTTTAGGTGATATTACATTTTTTTCTGACAGAATACCGCTGTTATTGGTCTGGTACTCATTTAACACATGAGTACTGTGAGAGAATGTGAATGAAGAGCCTTTTTCAAGGACTCAACTATGCGCCGAGCGAGGCTCGAGCCCAGGACCTTCCCATCAGAAAGAGAGTGTCATACCACTAGGCGACACAGTCGCACATACACATTTAAGTTGACAGAGAGTTTACAGATTCATGGGGAAAAGACACGAAGTTCAGTCGGCTTTGTGGTCTAGTGGTATGACACTCGCCCTCGGACATGAAGAACCAAAGTTCGAGTCCCGCTTTCACCGAAATCGGGTGTAAAATGACAACTCGGTCTTTTATTGCGTTGTTTCCGTGAGGAAAAAAAAATGTAACATCGCCTAACAGAGTCATGTCTCCTCCTACATGATAATGATTGCTGTAGGCTATAAAACGCTTTTAGCACATTTACTGGATATTGCGCTATATAAATACTCATGTTTGTTTTAGTCCTTACGGCCATTCGGCTAGTAAAAGCGAGCTAGCTTTATTCGGATTATCTCATCGTGAAATTGACAGCAAAATTTATGCTATCCTTTGGACAGGATCAGCCAGCTGGAATATCATAATATTCCCTCTAAGAATATTTCGAGCGTCTCCTGGACTCGAACTTACCTTGCCCGCAACTCTATCTTAGACTCTATAGATTTAGCTACTAGGCCCCCAATTCGTGGCAAGATTTCACAAATACGACTTATTTTCAGGTCTGATAACACAAATCATTATAGGCTCATTGTTGTAATGGAAATCTCAAAATTAATGACCCAAAATATTGTCCATTACAACAATGTTAAACTAGGCCCATGATCCGGTTAGGATGTCAGACCTGCATATATATATATATATATATATATATATATATATATATATATATATATATATATATATATATATATATAAATATTATTAATATATATACACGTCGGCAAATACAATGTTTTGAAATAATTAAAGCCTTGAGATACTGATAAGAGTCGTCGGCGATATGGACCACTGACCAATCACAAAGCACAAGGCAACCTCATACCTCGAAACCACAAGGTAGGGGTCATCGGAATAGAAAAGATATTATTACACAAATAATGGAAATGGTGTTGCTCGAAGCTCAAATAAGTAGATAACAATTGAATTGAAATTGCCAATTTAATGAACGTTTGACGAGTTCCTTTATCAACAAAACTCGATAACACTTCAGTTAACGAGTCCTCAAACAAAACAAAAATGTTTTGAAGTGTCACGTTTTTGGTTGGTCTTTTTTTGTTTTGTTTTTTGCTGTTTCTTTATTTCGTTTGTTTTTGCATGATTAATTTATTGTTCGGTTCAGGTAATGTTGAAAAAGACGTTTTGCAATGATAGGCAGAATCTTATAATAATTTGATTAATGATAGAGAAAAAATGGGATTTTTAAGGAAATAAAAGATCATTGTCGCTGTTTAAGGGTTAACAACAACCACTAACTGCGCAATGAGGAGTAAATCGGTGAGGGACGACGTGGACTTTTTTGCAGGTCTGATAACCCCAATCCTTATGGACTCATTGTTGTAATGGAAATCTCACAAAAAAATGACGCAAAATATTGCCCATTACAACAATGTTGAACTAGGCCCATAAGTGGGTTCAGATGTCAGACCTGATTATATGTATGCGTTGGTGAGGGAGAATGAGTCGGGTGTGCTTATTATCTGATCATTCAATCTACTCCGACAATTGTCTGACCAGTCTTCGTTGACCAATCTGAGATCTGAAAGAGCGTGTATCTTTTCCAGATCTTTATCTCACACCAATGCTGGTTCCATGACTTGTCATTTGGATATATTGAACAATCACATGACAAGGGGCTAAAATTAGATCCAAAATCCAAAGAACACCATATTGGGAACTATAGATACTGATTTTATCGATGTACGCTGGAATTCCTTAATCGGAATGCGTCACGGATCATTGACCGATCAAGTTGTTGATGTGTAAAATAGTTTACGTACTACATCCCGCCTACGACTAAATGAAACGCCCGTGATTTTACCCCTGCCTGCCTTAAGTACTTCAGAGCCGCCAGGCCTATGGAGCCGGAGTTTATCCCAGTTTCTATATAGCGTGAAACGGATAATAGAAATTTCTTGCTACCCTTTGGATAGATTTTTATCTCTTTTAAAGTACTTTCCTCCATATTTAACAGGCCCAGCTATCCAATCACTGCTGCGTGGACACGGGGTGTCAAAAAATAATCTTGACTTCACGCGAGTGGATCGATCTCCCGGCTATTTACCCTTGAAGCAAGTGCACTACCAAATGTGGTTCTGCGGATGGAGCCGAGCCTTCGAGGATCAATGAATTTGTCGTCGTGGTAGTAGACAGAGGGCAGGTCTGGGGGACCCCCCATCCACAGAAAAACAACATGACGCCTGGGTTTATTATCATGACCATTCTGTCGTACTCTGAAAACAAACAAACAAACGCTTATTTAAAATTTTGGCCAGAAAACTCGTCCTTCAAATATCGATCGATTTAAATGCCCCTCATCTTAGCAAAAACTCTCAAGCCTGGGACTTCGCGACGTCCCAGATTTGAGAGTTTTTGCCAAGATGAGGGTCGTTTAAATCGATTGATATTTGAAGGACAAGTTTTCTGGCCAAATTTTTAAATATGGATTTTTCCAGTGTACAGTATTATCATCATGACCATTAACCACTTCATTTCTCCCAAGCTCTTTTATTCTCCATCGTTGTTTTTTGGAGAGCCCCTTTGTTCCCCCCCCCCCCCCTGCTGCTGTATCTAACTAGTTAATGCTGTCGTACTCTGGAAAACCTCATCTGTAAACATTTGGCCAGAAAACTCGTCCTTAAATATCGATGATTTAAGTGACCCTATTCTTGGTAAAAACTCTCAAACCTGGGACGTTAATGAAGACTTTTCGAAGTCCCAGGTTTGAGAGTTTTCACCAATGTGATGGTCATTTAAATCGATGGATATTTGAAGGATACGTTTTCTGGCCAAAGTTTTAAATACGTGTTTTTTCCAGAGCTTGGCAGTTCAAATGGTTTCAAAGAGACCCTATAATTTTGGTCGTCCATTTTTACAGGTATTGTTTTCAATAGTCACCTTGGGCCGGACAATAGATAGCAACATAATAATAATAAAATAAAAATGGCAATAAATTAGGGGCTCGCTTTCTTCGCAAGAGGTCATAGAGTCGAGTCACGAGAGCGCTGCTTCGTCCTTTCCTTTCATCTTTTATTAGAAGTTTAAGCATCAATTCTGTCTGCCGAACGCTGGAAAAACACGTATTTTAAAATTTGGCCAGAAAACTCGTCCTTCAAATATCGATCGATATAAATGACCATCATCTTGGTGAAAACTATATCAAAATTGAGACTTCGATCAGTCTTCATTAAACTTCCAGGTTTGGAGTTTTTACCAAGAATAGGGTCATTTAAATCGATCGATATTTGAAGGACGAGTTTCCTGGCCAATTTAAATATGGGTTTCTTTCCAGAGTATTGTGAATTTGTTGTATTTTACTGCCATGACTTCATAGAAGTTAGATAGTTGTTTTATTTTTGGGAGGAGGGAGGGGAAATGGTAAGCTGTGTTCCTTGTGTGGGGTCGCGATCGTTCAGTTTGTAGAGCACTCGCTTCACAGTCAAAGGTACCAAGATCGGTCCCGGGTTAAGTCGAGATATTTTCTGACCCCCCCCCCCCTCCCCTTGTCTACCCAGCAATGAATGGGTAGCTGGGTCTGTTAGATATGGCGGAAAGTGCTTTGCGATAGACTAGCGTCCTATCCAAAGGATAGCAATAAATTGCTATTGTCCGTTTCACGCTATAGAAACTGGGATTAACTCCGGCTCCATGGGCCGTATGGCTCTGGAGGACTACTTTGATAGGTTTCTTGTGGCGTATTGTGAAGAAAAAAAAAACAACCCAAACTTATACGTATTTAAAATTTGGCTGGAAAACTAATCCTTCCACGTTTAACTGGTAAATAGAGGTGCCTAAATGAGTCAATAAAATGGAGATAAAGAAAAGGGAGTAAATCTGACTCATGAATGAACAACACAAAACAAAAGACGTTTCGGCCTTTGGCCTTTTTCAAGTAAACACAAAATACATGTATATTTATATTAGATTTTGTGTTAACTTGAAAAAGGCCAAAGGCGAAACATCGTTTGTTTTGTGTTGTTCATTCATGAGTCAGATTTACTCACTTTATCTTTATATCCACTTCCACATTGACACGTTTAAATGAAAAGAAGAAGCGAGCAAAATTGGTTTTGGTACAAACTATATTATGATGGCGAAACACAGTTATGAAAAGTATATTAAGTGAGAGTAAGTAGAATAGAACAAATCAAAAGATGTCCAATTTTCGTGGTTTTCGGCTTTTGATTGATTTGATGTAACGAAAGTTGCTGGCTTGTTATTGGTAATTTTGATAAAGAGGGCAATGTCGCCCCAGGGGGAAAAATCATCACTTTCTCTTTTGTGCCAAAACAAATTTTGCTCGCATCTTTTCATTTAAACGTGTAAACGTGGAAGGATTAGTTTTCCAGCCAAAATTTTAAATACGTGGAAGTTTGGATTTGTTTTAAAAAAAAAAGACATTACTTATTCAAGATATGATTCTAATGTTAGACAGAAATCTTTTTATGCTTCGTACTATTCCCTTGAGGGGGCCCGGATAGCTCAGTTGGTAGAGCACTCTTTTCACTCGCAAAGGGGCTGAGATCGATCCCGGGTGCAGTCGAGATTTTTTCTGACCCCCTGTTCACCGAGCTGGCTCTGTTAGATGTGGCGTAAAGATTTTTTAATATTTTTTTTTGCGATAGACTAGCGTCCTATCCACAGGGTAGTAAACAATTGTTATTGTCCGTTTCACGCTATAGAAACCGGGATAAACTCCGGCTCCATGGGCCGAATGGCTCTGAAGGACTAACTATTCTCTTGTGGATTTATATTAGATTCAAAACAAAGAATGCATGTTCTCTTAACGAAGCAAAAACCTTACACACTGCCCCTCCCCCTCCCCCCCCCCTCCTTTTCTTGTCTTTCTTAATAAAAATAATGGATCACTTTATATTCTTCATATCAAATGCATTCAAAGGATAAGGACATTAATTTAAGCCTTTAGCCACGATATGTTATATTTTGTTAAAACATGAAAACTATGGAGTTGTCTTTTTATGTGGCCTGTGAGATTTAAATCAATGGTCAGTACAAACATTGGCACGAATTGGAGGCACTAAAATTGTGTCCAACCTTCGAACCGGAAGCCATTCTGTAGTCTGTCCAATGGCTGTCCTGTGGCTATTCAATGGCTTCTCTCTCTATGTCTCTATCTATTTCTCTCTCTCTCTCTCTCTCTCTCTCTCTCTCTCTCTCTCTCTCTCTTCCCCTCGTTCTTTCATTCTTATTGACTTTCTCTCCTCTCTCTCGTTCTTTCTGTCTTTCTCCCCCCCCCCCCCGCCCTCCCCTCTCTCTCTCTCTGTCTCTCTCTATCTATCTATCTCTCTCTCTCACACTCTATTCTTTATTCTTTCTTTCTTTCCTTTCTCTCTCTGTCTCCCCACCCCCTCCCCACCCCATCCCCTCTCTCGAACTTTTACTTTTTTCATTCCCTCGATGTGTATAACGTGTACTTTACACCCAAAGTCTATTGCCAGTTGGTCGAAGGGCTGCATGTTCGAATTGTAATGAAGACATTGAAGCTATTTTCTGAAGACTTTTAAGGGTTCGTTCATCAATATTGTTCTCCCCCTGAGGTCTGTACTTGACTTCCCTCGTTCCATGTCTTATTGATTTCCGGGCTCGTAAAGACTACACGGTAACTAATTAACATGGAGCAAGATTTCGAGTTGTTCTTTGATGGACTAAACCTTTCTTCAGAGCGAGCAGAAAGTTCTTATCTGAACAAGTGTGTATGAAAAATGCCAGACAAAGCAAGAAAGTAAAATAGAAGAAAAAAAACCATCCCAAAAAATCAGTCTCCCTCAACTGGGGTTCGAACCTCAGACCTTCTGTTTACTAGTAATCAGAAAGTCTGAGGTTCGATCCCTAGTCGAGCTGGACTGAATTTTTGGGCTGGATTTTTTCTTCTTCTATTTTTCTTTCTTGCTTTGTCAAGCACCTTTCATACACACTTGTTCGGATCTTTATCTTACACTGGTGCCTGCTTCTTAATTTGTTTATTTACTTGGAGCAAGATTTCAAGTTGTTCTTTGATACATAAAACATTCCCTCTGAGGGAGCAGAAAGATCTTAGTCATTTTCAGGACAGTAAACATGAACTGTATGTAGTATGTGCAAAATTACAATCACAGTCAATGACCACGGAACTCTACACTTAACAAAAAACAAACAAACAAACAACATACAAACAAAAACCAAACAAACCATCAATTATTTGTTCCCTCCTCCCTCCCCAAATCCTCCCCCCCCCCCCTTTCCACTACGTATTTCGTGCTAATACTAATATACGTGTCGTAAAAACTTCTAAATTTTCACACCAATCGAACATCTTGAAATTTTCTGTTGGCTTTTTTTTTATCTCTTATTATCCCTAGACCCCCCCCCCCCCCCAAAAAAAAAAAAAAAAAAAAAAACCCCATCAGTTTGTTCCGTCCACCTCCCCAAATTGCACCCCCCCCCCTTTTTCGCTACATATCCTGCGAGGTATTTAATGTCGGTGTCGTCAAAACTTCTAAATTTTCATACCAATCTAACATCTGAAGTTTTTCTGTTGGCTTTTTATTTATCTCTTATCCTTAGTAGACCCCTACCCCAAAAAGAAATCAAAACAAACCCATCAGTTTGTTTTCTTTTCTCTTGCCCCCACCAACCGCCACTTCCCAAAATTGCCCCCCCCCCCCCCCCCCGCCCACCTCCCATTTTCACTGCTTATTTCCTGCGAGGAACTTAATATCCGTGTCTTAAAAACTTCAATATTCCCCCTCCAATCTTAACATCTTGAAGTTATTCTGTTGGCTTTTTAAAAAAATCTCTTATACTACACCTCAAAAACTCATCAGTTTGTCCTCCCTACCCCCCTCATCCAAATCACCTACCCCCCCCCCCCCCTTTCTTTTTTTCCACGAGGTAGTTGCTGCTAGGTACTTAATATCGTGTCGTGTCTTATTGATTTCCAGACTAATAACGTCTCCCACTTATCCGGGAACTAATCTACTGGATGCAGGAATCTGGAGAGGTTTCTTGATACACAAAACCTTTCACCAAACAGACTGGGCTCAACACCCTCAGAGTTAATTACACACGGGGAACTGAGACACAGGAGATAGTTCGTGGATTTGCTTTAGAGATCTTAACCTTAATACTACAAAAATCATTATCTCGATATATATATATATATATATATATATATATATATATATATATATATATATATTGTGTGTGTGTGTGTGTGTGTGTGTGTGTACGTGTGTGTGTGTGTGTGTGTGTGTGTGTGTAGGTCTGACATCCGAACCCGTAATGGACAATATTTTGTGTCATTCTTTTTTGAGATTTCATTACAACATTGGGCTCATAAGGAATTGGGTTATCAGACCTGTAATTAAGTGCATGTGGTCTCGATCCCAATTGTTGTTTTTTATTCTTTATTTTATTTTATTATCTTTTTTTTTTTTTGCCGCAAATTACTTCTGTTTTAGTCCGCGATGTCAGTGTCGGTCATGGCACAAGACCGAAGGGCAAGAGCTCAGGTCTTCGCTGGTTCGGATAAGTCAGTAAGTAAGGGTCGGTAAAAACAAAAGAAGGGGGGTTCCGATAAATCAGTTGGTAGAGCACTCGCTTCACACACAGAGGAAAAGAGACCGATCCCGGTTGCAGCGTCGCCATCGTTAAGTTATGGCCTGACACTGAAACTCAAAAAGACTGGCATTTTGACGTCATTATTTGGTTTTTGCACCACCTAGTGAGTTGTCGTTAGTTGTTCTCATGAAACAAGTGGGCCCATTGGTTGAACTATTGAATACAACTCACGATTTGTTTTCTTTTGTTGCAAAAGACTGTCATTTTGACGTCATTTTTGGTCATTTGTCAGACTATAAGTTTACGATGGCTACGGTTGCAGTCCATATTTTTTTCTAATCCCCGCCCCTTGTCCACACAGCCTTGATTTGGTAGTCAAATATTGTCGTCGTAGTAGGCTGATTTATGGGATTTTTTTCTTTCTTTTCTTGTACTTTTATCTCTGCTTTGTCTGGCACTGTTTCCTGAACGCCTTTTCAGACCTTAATCTCTATCTTACACCAGTACCTGCACCCTAATTGGATTCAATAGTCTGATGTCATGTCGCCCAGCAACGGCGAGCAGCGTGGTTCTAAACAAAGAAAATTGGTACTTTTTATTCTTCATGCAGACTAGAACTTTTCAAATGTCATGTGATCAGAATGTATAAAAGTCAAAACATGATCATATTTATAATGTTTTTCTCCGCTGGATACACTTTTAAGCTCGTCGGAGAAATATTCCATAAGGGCGTCCGCCATTGTTGCGATAGTTTAGAGCCAGTTACTATGTTACTATCCGTCATTACGAGGGAAGTGACGTCACGACTCAGATCTCAGTTATTGTTTTTTAGACAGCCATTTTGTTGATCAGTACTCACTAAATTCTATCAATCAGACTATAAACGGTTAAAGTTACACATTGTTTTGTTCGTTGGTACATTATTCCGGATGGCGAATGTCATGAGTATTTTACCTAAACGCATAGCTTCAATAATGATTTAGTCATCAATCAAGAGAATGCATTTGATAGCAATAAATGCATTCACTCAATAACCCCCATTTAGTTTTGCAATGTCCAAAACGTGGTGGTTATAACGAGGTTTAATTGTATTTTGATGATGACACAGTAGTAGAGCGTGACCACCAATATAATTTATTTCGCCACATTTGTAAAGGGCACTTGACTTATTTCAGGGAGGTACGGCGGGTGTTGGGACACAAGTTCATTGTATTATAATCCCTTATTTAAGAGTTATGAATGCACGCGTTTACCTTACGATTTTTTATAGTCGAAATCGTGTTGAAAGGTAATAAAATGGTTTAAAAATAAACTTGATCTTTTGTATAGGGCAAATCCAATAAACGTGCTCAAAGCGCTTTACAAAGGGCCCTTGACCAACAGCAACAAGAAACATGTAGAACGAAACACGACGCCTGTTAGGCGATATTACATTTTTTCCCCCGACAAAGACAACACTGTTAACGGCAAGGCATTCATTTTACAGTTGAGTACGGCGAGAGGACGCGAGTAAAGAGCCTTTTCCAAGGACTGAACTATGCGCCGAGCGAGGCTCGAACCCAGGATCTTCCGATCCGAAAGCGATTGTCATACCACAAGACCATATATCCGAGGTTTAACTGTATTTGATGATGGCACCACTGGCGGTCGGTCAATAGAGCGAAGTTGTTTTGTGCCGCCCTATATTTTCCGTAGATTAGCATGTTAACCAAACAAAAAACTTCAATTTTAAAATTTTGATAAAATTAAAAATTTAGCACATACTGCTTTTTGTTTTGAATATAATATTTGATTACTCGTGCGTCGCTCCGCGAAGGTGGCGTCAAATCGGCACGTTTCATCTTTCCCCCGTTGCCTGCGCGGGGTGACAATGAGCGGAGGGTGTGGTATGGTGGGGACGTTTTTTGTTGTTTATATGAGCCAGTCTTCGTTTGGCCGTCCTGTCCTTATCCTATACTCTGTTGTACCTTGAAGAAAGTTAGTGTTACCACTCCCCAATCTCCCTCCACCCTCCCTCTCCAACTAACTATTGTCTTTCACTGCTTAAATAATTAGGCCAAGACGGCCAATCTAGCGATGCACGCCCTGAGGTCCTACTTGGGATAAATTAAAACCCTATCAGTTTTATCACTGAAAGAAGAGGCTTTGCTTCACTAAGATATACGGATGAAGAGAATGGCAATAAATATATATTTTATCATTGTTGGTTTTGCTTAAATATATATTAAATATCAAAAAGAACATTAAACAAAGTATGCACCGAGAAGAGCCCCATGGTACTATAAATAAAAATCCCTGACCCCACGGAGTCCTTTCCCCGCACACTCCCAACGATCCCTACTCAACTTGTATTGTGTGCATTGTCTAATAATAGTATAATTATAAAGATGTCGCTGATTGTGTATGAAGTTAACAAGTGCTTTGCGTTTGGAATTTAATATGGATTTTTAAATTCAATTATTCTAAAGTTGTGTGTCATACCGTTAGTATTCAGAGAAAATGTCTTATCGCTGTTGTCATTGTTTATGAAACCTACCTGTTTTTATCTTTGGAAAGATTTCTTGAATCATTTTATTTTAAAAAGTTATTTCTGTAATTTGTAATCAATCATGAATCATGTTGATTTTTAAATTGAAATCAATTTCGACACTTATCCCCTCAAGAGAAAATAGTGGTGAAAGATTTAGGTCCACACAAACCAGTGAATTTTAACTTAGTTTCTAACACTCCGGGGAGTCAGCGCCGATTTAATGATTATTTTTAAACTGTTGAATGGCTTACTGCCAGTGTAAGTGAAAGCCGTAAAACGCTTCATTGTTTTTATTGCTTGATTTTTGGTGATGTAAGCTAAAACGGACAACAGGAGGATTCAGTGATATTGCGCACATCTCTCAGGCACTGAAGAAACATTCTGAATCAAATAGCCATGTCACTTTTCAACGTTGTAGATATAAGAAATCAGTTGGAAACAGGACATGCTGCGTCTGTGAGTAGTTATAATGAACAGGTGAAAGTTAACAGACACGTTTTGTACAAGATAATTGATGCTCTTTTGTGAGTATGTCTCATTAATATTCTAACACACACACACACACACACACACACACACACATACATGCACACACAAATATACGCACATATGCAAACATATGCACACATAAAGACAAACAAATGCAATACCCCCCTCTCCACACACACACACACACACACGCACACACACACACACACACACACACACACACACATACAAAGTAGGTCAAATTTAGTTAAATTAACTAGACCAATAAAATTTGATTCTGTATTTCGGATTTGTGCCGCCTTAAATACAATGTGACCAACCGCCCCTGGATGGCACAGTCGTAGAGCGTGACCACACATTTGTTAATTTAGCCACATTTGATTTGTAAAGGGTACTTGACTTATTTCGGGGAGGTAAGACCCGATGTTGGGACAAGATTAATGATTACATTGTATTTTTAATCCCTTCCTTATTTAGAGTTATGAATACCCACGTTTAGATTACAGTTTTTTATACTCGAAATCGTGTTGAAAAGGTAATAATATGGTTAAAGCAATTTCTGAAACGTATTTAATTCATGTACACTGCCGTACTCTGGAAAAAAACAAACAAAACCCATATTTAAAAATTTGGCCAGAAATCTCGTCCTTCAAAAATCGATTGATTTAAATGACCCTCATCTTGGCAAAAACTCTCAAACCTGGTACTTCAACGAAGTCCCAGGTTTGAGAGTTTTTGCCAAGATGAGGGTCATTTAAATCGATCGATATTTGAAGGACGAGTTTTCTGGCCAAATTTTCAAATATGGGTTTTTTTTCCCAGAGTGCGACAGTTCAGTATATTATACTGTGGTTTATTTTAATATAAATATTGATTGTAGAGATAACATGTATTTTTAAGTAGCGGCGAAATCAAGTCACAGCAAACAAACAAATAGAAGCAACTGAACCATGACGAAAAAGTTATAACGTGTATATAATGTATATCATTAAGCGTCAAATAGGCTTCAACAGTCTTAATGTCACTTCCCTCGTAATGACGCATGGTAACTTAGTAACTGGCTCTAAACTATTGGAACAATGGCGGACGCCCTTATGAAATATTGCTCCGACGAGCATAAAAGCGTATCCAGAGGGGAAAAAAAACCCATTATAAATCTGATCATGTTTTGACTTATAATTTTGGATCACAAAACATATGAAAAGTTCTAGCCAGCATGAAGAATAAAAAGTACCGATTTTCTTTATTTAGAACCACGATGGCCGCCGTTGCTGGGCGACGTGACATCAGACTATTGAATCCAATTTCCACTGAAGTTTATCCCGTCCGGTTTCTCAAACCTGAAGCTCAGTTGGTAGAGCACTAACTCAACAAGCAGAGAGACCTGTATCGATCCCGGATTGCGCCGGAGTAGTTTTGCTGTCCGCCTAGTATCTGTGGGTATCTGTGTCTGTTACATCAAGTGGAAACTACTGACTATCGTCCTATGAAAGTGGTAGCAATCAGTCGTCTTTATCCGTTTAACGCCACACACCGGAATAAACTTCGACTCCTTGGATGGGAAGAACGAGACATAGAACGAGAATGTTAACAACCAGGTACTCATTTTATACCTGAGTGCGGTGAGAGAATGTGAGTAAAGAGTCTTTTCCATGGATTCAACAATGCGACGAGCGAGGCTCGAACCTGCCCTTCCGGTCCCAAAGCTAGTGTCATACCACAAGACCAGATAGCCGTGGTATATGCACTGCTCACAATTCAATGCTAAATAAAAAAAAAATTAATTAGAAAATCGGTATACGGAAAATATGAATACATAACCAGGAGCCGAACCCATGTCCTTGGCCTGACAATCAGACGCTCTACCGCTCTACCGCTCAACCATCACGGAGCGACTGTATTATGGAGAAACAAAACGAACAATAAAAATTTCAATTCTCCAACACAAATTTTTTATTTCTTCCTCCCCTCCCCCTAGCATTGAGTTATTATATCTGTCAGTGGGAAGCTCGGAGGCCGTGATGTCAAGAGGGCTCAAGAGCTTTAACCAGATAACTGTCGTATTCTAAAAAGACACCTATTTAAAAATTTGGCCAGAAAACTCGTCTTTCAAATATCGATCGATTCAAATGATGCTCGTCTTAACAAAATTTCTCAAACTTGGGATTTCACCAAGTCTTTCACATTCCCAGGTTTGAGAGTTTTTGACAAGATGAGAGTCATTTTTCAATCGATCGATATTTGAAGGATGAGTTTTCTAGCCAAATTTGTCAACTACGTGTCTGTCTAGAGTACGCCAAGTTAACTGGTTAACCAGTTAACAAGGGGGTTGGCTTTACCAAGGCTGGGAGGTCTTACCGGAGCTGCAGAGGATTGAGGCTGTAGACGTGAGGGGATCTAGAATAACTACATCCCCCCATCTAACATTATGACTCGACCAACACTTGTCAAAGGCACAGAGACAGAGACAGGAATGTTGGCAGATAGAAACTTTGACTTCATTTCCGTCGAGGCCTGTAATAATTTGACGGAGAAGTTCGATAAACTTGTCGTTATCGTCGTCGTTATCGTTGTCGTAGTTGTCTTCTTCTCCTTCTCCTCCTCCTCCTCCTCCTCCTCCTCCTCCTTCTTCTTCTTCTTCTTCCTCTTCTACTTCTTCTTCTTCTTCCTCTTCCTCTTCTTCTCTTCTTCTTCTTCTTCTTCTTTCTTCTTCTTCTTCTTCTTCTTCTTCTTCTTCTTCTTCTCCTCTCTTCTCTCTTCTCCCCTCCTCCTCCTCCTCCTCTCCTCCTCCTCCTCCTCCTCCTCCTTCTCTTCTTCTTCTTCTTCTTCTCTTCTTCTTCTCTTCTTCTTCTTCTTCTTCTTCTCTTCTCTCTTCTTCTTCTCTTCTTCTTCTTTCTCTTCTTCTTCTTCTTCTCTTCTTCTCTTCTTCTTCTTCTTCTCTCTTCTCTCCTTCTCTTCTTCTCTCCTCCTCCTCCTCCTCCTCCTCCTCCTCCTCCCTCCTCCTCCTCCTCCTCCTCCTCCTCTTCCTCTCTTCTCTTCTTCCTCTTCCTCTTCTTCTTCTTCTCTTCTTCTTCTTCTTCTCTCTTCTTCTCTTCTTCTTCTTTTCTTCTTCTTCTTCTCTTCTTTCTTCTTCTTCTTTCTTCTTCTTCTTTCTTCTCCGCCTCCTCCTCCTTCTCCTCCTCCTCCCCTCCTCCTCCTCCTCCTCCTCCTCCTCCTCCTCCTCCTCCTCCTTTATCAAGCACTGACTTGAATTTAACATCCACCTGCAATCGAAATGTATGATTGTTTAGTGCCTGTGTCTATAATTTTATATTTTCTAATTGACACAGACAGGTGCAAGGTAAATAAATAACAGTGAAAACAAGAGATGCTTAAGTAGGTATATCGATGTTCTTGAATTTGAAAGAATTATACGATATCATTGAAATTTTACATAAATATTTATTTTCAATTATCTACATAAATGCTTTATTTATTCCTTCAAAAGATTGTATGAAATATTTTTTTTGTTAGATACCCGTCATGCGAATCTTTTCTACTTTACAACAAGCATACAAAAAACCCAAAAAAAAACTTGAGCTTTTATATAGCGCAATATCCACTAAACGTGCTCAAAGCGCTTTACAGGGGTCCCTGGCCAACAGCAACACATAACATGTAGGACGAGACATGACGCCTGTCAGGCGATATTACAAATTTTTGGGACATAGACAACGCTGTTAACGGACAGGTACTCATTTTACACCTGAGTACGGTGAGAGAATGTGAGTAAAGAGCCTTCTCCAAGGACTCAACTATGCGCCGAGCGAGGCTCGAACCCAGGACCTTCCGATCCGAAAGCGAGTGTCATACCACTAGACCACATAGCCGCACAAAACCATACGTAATGTAAATTAATGTTGTTGTTTTTTTATAATATAACGCCAAAATCATTTGACAATGCTCAATGTCGATTTACACTAAGTAGTCCTTCAGAGCGACAAGACACATGGAACCGGACTTTAATCTCATTCGTCCTTAGAGTTTCATTCATCGAGTTTTGTTGATAAAGAGGAAAACCCGAAACGTCCACAAGTTTCTGTCTTCATCGTCTAATAAATTGAAGCTTACATACGAGTACAATTCAATACTTATCGTCATTTTTTTTCCTTAGAGCTTCAAGCTTCAAGCAGCAAGATTTTCACTATTCAGTAGATGTAATGAGGTGTTAAACCAGTTTGTCTCGCCAGGCATTGCTTCATTGTGGCCATTACGTGCTTAGTCCACAAGTACTTGAGAAGAGTCCCTCCAACCACTCCAGGGCACATCCATTTGAATAATTGAATGACACCACACTCGATAGACTGTCATGACAGCGTAACACTTATCTCTGTTGTGTCACGTGAGGTTCCCTTCTCACCCCCCCCCCCCCTCCCTTCCTCGTCGTCTCCATCGATCAGCTATCACTTCATATGGGAAGGGATTGGGTTAGATCCTGCTTTTTATTTTCTTCGAGAATACCCCCCCCCCCTTTTTTTTTTTTATCTTCTAAGGAATGACTGGTTAGCTTGGTTTCTTAGAGATCTTTCGGAAAACACTCGCGTCCTATCAGAAAGGTAGCAAGCAGTTCTGTTGTCTTTATAATGTGAGGTTCCTTTCTCATTCTCACCCCCCCCCCCTCCACCCCCGTCCTTTTCTGGGGGGTTCCGAAAGCTCAGTTGGTAGAGCCCTCACTTCATATGGAAAGGGACTGGGATCGATCCTGCTTTTTTTTTTCTCTTTGAGATTGTTTTTCTTCCCCCCACCTCCTCCCCTTGTCTTCTACTGACTGGGTAGCTGGGTTTGTGTTGGAGATCTTTCGGAAAACACTAGCGTCCTGTCAAAGGGGTGGCAAGCAACTGCCATTGTCCTTTTAACGCCATAGAAACCGGGATAAACTCCGGCACCAAGGGTCTTAGGACTATTCCCCCCCCCCCCACCCCCCCCCCTTACACACATACACACACACCCACACACACACCCACACACACACACACACAAACACACACACACACACGCTGGCTTTGTGGCTTCATAGCCCGAGTTATTGGGTACAGGTTCATGTCATGGAACAAAGTCAAGCGACACTGAGCAATCATTTTCAATCATGGTCTGAGTGGAAAAAAAAAAGTCCACACATTTTAAGAAACTATATATGTCTATATCCTTGGATGACAGTTTCCACTCGAATTGACTCAAGAGTGAATAAGTACCTGCCAACGTGTATTTGAGGATAAAGTAAGACTCCTTGTACAGACCAAAAGGCGTCCAATAAACGGGTGTTAATGAGTGAAAACCATGGCCCCGATACTTTTATTTTGCTTTCAAGCCAAAAAAAAAAAAAAAAGAATAGGGATTCAGAAGAGGTTAAAACTGTAGCACGTGCCGTATCCGGGGGTCCCGATAGCTCAGTTGACAGAGCACTTGCTTCACACGCAAAGGGACCAAGATCGATCCCGGTTGCAGTCGAGATTTTTTCTGACCCCCTTCACTTATACACCCAGCAGTGAGTGGGTAGGTGAGTCTGTTAGATTTGGTGGAGAGTACTTTGCGATAGACTAGCGTCCTATGCAATTGCTATTGTCCCTTTCACGCTATAGAAACCGGGATAAACTCCGGATCCATGGGTCCATGGCGATGAAGTCCTTCAGAGCCATTAGGCCCATGGAGCTGGAGTTTATCCTGATTTCTTTAGCGTGAAACGGACGAAACAATTTATTGCTATCCAATGGGAAGGACGCTAGTGTATCGCAAAGTTCTTTCCACCAGATCTTACCAGACCCAGCTACCCAATCACTGCTGGGTGAATAGGGGGGGTCGGGAAAAAACAAAAACAAGCCTCAACTTCACCTGGGATCGATCTCAGTGACAATGCGTGTGATGCGAGTACTCTACTAACTGAGCTATCGGGACCCCCCTTTATTTACAGTGTAGTTGATATGTTTGTTAGTCAGAGATCAAAGAGACACTATAAAGGAGATAATATATAGGAAGAGTAAATAAGATAATACAGCTTCAAAAAACGAATGACAATGATCATATCAATCCGTTTTTTGGAATGTCTCCTTTATCAGATCAATAATCCAATTCTCTGGATACAACACGTACGTGTAGATATTTAATATTTTGGCCAGAAAATTCGTCCTTCAAACAAATATCGATCGTCTTGGTAAAGCATTCTCAGAACCTGAAACTTGGTGAAGTCCCAGGTTTGATTGTGTTTTGTCAATGTGAGGGTCGTTTTAGGAGATGGATATATTATTAGGAACACGATCACGAGTTTTCTGGCCAAATTTTTAGATACGTGTTTTTTTCCGATTATGGCTGAATGGCGTAGCGTTAACAGATCAAAGGACCGTAAGTGATGTATTGTTAAATTGTTCTTGTAAATACTATGGACTGTGTGTGTGTGTTTGTGTGTGTGTGTGTGTGTGTGTGTAGATGGAAACGGTAAAGATAAGGAAATGAATGAATGACTGGATGAGTGAATGAAGGAATGAATGAATGAATAAATGAGTGAATGAATGAGTGAATGAAGGAATGAATGCATAAATGAGTGAATGAAGGAATTAATGAATCAGTCAATGAATGAGTGAATGAAGGAATTACTGAATGAATGAAGGAGTGAATGAATGAAGAAAATTATAATGAATGAAGGAATGAAGGAATGGATATATGAATGAATATATAGGTGAATATATGAATGAATTGCTTAATTAATGAGTGAATGAATTATTGTGTGGATTGAGAAATAAGTGAATGAATTAATATATGAATGCATGAGTGAATGAATGAATGAATGAGTGAATGTTTTACTGAAGAAGTGTGATTTCGCCGAAGTCCCGGGTTTGAGAGTTTTTTTGCCAAGATGAGAGTCATTTAAATTGATCGATATTTGAAGGACGAGTTTTCTGGCCAAATTTTCAAATATGGATTTTTCCACAGTACGGCGGAGTTATCTTTCAGAGACATTCGGCCCATGGAGTCGGAGTCTATCCCGGTTTCTATAGCGTGAAACAACCAAAAGCAATTGCTTGCCATCCTTTTTAATCGGACGATAGTCTATCGCAAAGTACTTCCACCAATTCTAACAGACTCAGCTACCAATTCAATGCTAGCTGGGTGGATAGGGGGTAATAAAAAACTCGACGGCACCCGGGATCAATCTCGGTTCCTTTGCGTGTGAAGCGAGTGCTCTACCAACTGAGCTATCGGGACCCCCTACGGCAAGAGTTATACTTACTTATAAATCCTGCAAGAATCCGACAGCGACAGGGTTTCGTCTAGACTGGAGACTATTTAAATTACCTGACATTGTCTCTTCTACGACTTCCAACGACCGAACGAAGCCTCTTTAATTAACCAGTTAACCAGTTGCTGTCGTTCTCTGGGACAGACACGTATGTAAAGATTTGGCCAGAAAACTCATCCTTCAAATAGAAAGATGGATTTAAATGACCCACAATAGAAAAAAAAACTCTCAAACCCGGGACCTCGCACATGAATTAAACATTTAGCTGTCGTTCTCTAAGAAAGACAGACACGTATGTAAAAAATTGGCCAGAAAACTCGTCCTTCAAATATCGATCGAGTTAAATAACCCTCATCTTGGCAAAAACTCTCAAACCTGGGACCTCGGACATGAAGTAACAAGTTACCTGCCGTTCTGTGGGAAAGATACGTATGTAAAAATTTGGCCAGAAAACTCGTCCTTCAAATATATCGATCGAGTTAAATGACCCTCATCTTGCCTAAAACATTCAAACATGGGAGCTCGCGAGGTCATTTAAATCTATCGATATTTGAAGGACGAGTTTTCGACTAACATTTTTAATACAGTAATTGTCTACCCAGAGCACGGCACTAACTGGTTAATAAATACAGACATTCATTATTAGGAAGATGACGTGGACTGCTTGAGCTTGGGCTTTTATACAGTGCAATATCCACTAACCGTTCTCAAAGCGCTTTACAAAAGGGACTCTTTCCAACAGCAACACATAACATGTTGAACGAGACATGACGCCTGTTTTTCAGAGACAACGCTTTTAACGGTCAGGTACTCATTTCACACCTGAGTACGATGAGAGAATGTGAGTAAAGAACTTTTTCCAAGGACTCAACTATGCGCCGAGCGGGACTCGAACCCAGGACCTTCCGAGCCGAAAGCGGGTGTCATACCGTTGACCACATAGCCGCACTACGACATCAGTCAGTCTGTGAATCAGTGACCGACTATCACTAACAAGTAACAAGTAACGACCCCTTTCGTGTTCTTCACCAATAACTCACCCTTAACGACAAGGTCTCATGTGACAAATGGATCCTGTCCGACTTGGATCTTGTGTTTGGCTTCATCCAATCATTTACATCCGTTACATTCTTGTCCGAACCTTATCTATCTATCTATCTATCTATCTATCTATCTATCTATCTATCTATCTATCTATCTATCTATCTATCTATCTATTTATCTATCTATCTATCTATCGATCTATCTATCGATCTATCTATCTATCTATCTATCTATCTATCTATCTATCTATCTATCTATCTGTCTGTATATCTATCTATCATCTATCTGTCTGTCTATCTATCTATCTATCTATCTATCTATCTATCTATCTATCTATCTATCTATCTGTCTGTCTATCTATCTATCCCTATATTTATCTATCTATCTGTCTGTCTGTCTGTCTGTCTATCTATCAATCTATCTATCTATCTATCTTTCTATATATCTATCTATCTATCTCTCCATTCATCCATCCACCCATCCTTCCACAAATCAATCAATTGACCCATCTATCTTTTTATCAATATATCCACCCATTTATCTATTTATCTATCTTTTCTTCTTTCTGTTTATCTATCTCTATCTACCTGTCTATCTATCTATCTATCTATCCATCAATCCACCCATCCATTCAATTATCCACCCACCCATCCATCCATAAATCAATCTATCCATTTATATGTTTATCTATCTTTCCATCCAGCTATCTATCCATCCATCCATTTATCTATCTATCCATCTATCTATCTATCTATCTATCTATCTATCTATCTATCTATCTATCTATCTATCTAAATGTCTCTTTTCACGATTCATTACCATAATCTATGCGCATAACCACATTATAACCACAAGCACCCCTTTTCGTAGCGGCTTGTACTTTTCCAATTTTTTTTTTAAAATGACGTATCACCTACGTCAGAGTAACGAGTATCATTGGTCAGAGTCACTTAAAGGTTTCAATCTACTGATTGTTCTATAGCAGATTTATAAGCTGGTCATTTGATGGATACCAACAGCAAAATTATATATTATATTATATTATATTGTGTTATATTGTATTATATTATATATTATATTATATTATATTATATTATATTATATTATATTATATTATATTATATTATATTATATTATATATTATATTTTATTATATTATATATTATATTATATTATGTTATACTATATTATATTATATGATTGCATTGATAGATTGGTTAGTTGGTTGCAAAAATAATATTGATGCTATGCGTTTAGTTAGAAAACTCACAACATCTGCCAGCCGGGTATAACGTACCACACACAAAACTATGTGTAACCTTGAACGAGTATTTCTGATGAATATAATTTAGTGAAAACTACTCATAAGAATGGCTGGCTAAAAATATAACAAAGTGCTGGGTGACGTCAACTTCTTTCTTTCTATCTAAGCTAGCTTTGTGATTGGATTGTTACATGTTGCACTATTAAATTGGTTAGTTAGTTGGTTGTAAACATAATGATATAGATAGAGGGCCAAGATCGTATTATTAGATTGATAATGTTGTGGGAACAGACATGTGATAATCCTTGTAAAGTCACGTTCTCGCTTCCTTCCTGGTACTTCAGCCTGTCTCCACTGATATTGTTAAGGTCTCTTATACATTATCACTGTGGCATTCCTATGTCGATACGAGGGTAAATCTTACAAGGCCTCCTCCTCATTTCAAAGTTTAACCATTTAAACCGCCGTACTCTGGAAAAAAAACAAAACTCCTATTTAAAAATTTGGCCAGAAAACTCGTTCTTCAAATATTATCGATCGATTTATATGACTCTCATCTTGTTAAAAACTCTCAAACCTGGGACTTCGTGAAGTCCTGGTTTTGAGAGTGTTTGTTAAGAAGAAAGTCATTTTAAATGATCAATATTTGAAGGACGAGTTTTTCTGGCCAAATTTTTAAATACTTGTTTTAACAAAGTAAGGCAGTTAACTGATTAAAGGGCTGGAGGCCAAATAAGCCGTACTTTGGCTAAAAACATGTTTCTATGGGGTTTTTTTTTTTTTTGCATTGGCTGGATGGAAACTTTGTTTATATCAAATTTCGATGATTTTTTATGATTCTCGTTGTGTCTGTCTGTTAGTGTGTTCGCTTCTCTTTCCTGTAACCTTACTCTTCGTGGGCTTTCCCACCTAGTACCAGCGTCTTTGAATGCTTGAGTAAGAATGTGATAAATCTCTACTCTGTATCAATTACTGTCACTGTCAACCTAGGATGGGTGAAAGGAGTTTGAATGAAAGTGCATTTCCTATGTAGTTCAGTTTGTGTTTGTACGTTGACTAGTGAGGAACGTTAGCCACTAGCTCAACCTATACTTAGTTTTATACAACCTTTATTACGTGCCTATTTTCTACTGTATTCTATATATTATATTATGTGTGTGAGGTCATAAATAAATATTCAATATAACTACAATCGGTTTTAATTCATTCAGACTTTCAATGTTGTGTTAACCAAGAACCCACTATAACCACGACACCACAATTGGCGACGAGGATTATTGTTTTTAATAACATTAATATTTAATAGCTGTGTTTCTACATACAAATGGCGGACATTCCCATTCCAAAGGAGTACCTTCCTCATCCTGGTGAGCCTGTTTTACCTTACAAAAATTGGATTAAAGTGTTCGAAAACTTCATATTCATGAAAAACACTATCCGTAAACTAGGCGATGAGGAACAAAATCGGTATTTATTTACGCTACTTGGATTCGAAGGAGTTAGGATATTTTCTGCTCATCCTATAGCAGACAGAATATCCACTGTACCTCACACAGAGTTCAAAGCTGCCGTCGCAAGCTTATTCCAACAGCCTGTAAACCCATTCCGTGCATACTATGACTTAGAACAACGGAAACAAGGTGCCACCGAATCTACACAAGACTTCATTACAGCTTTGAGGTCACTGATGGGTGATTGTGACTTTGGTGGCAGGGAGGAACATCACCTCGCTATTCGTCTTGTGTGTGGATGCTACAACAATGATACACAGAAAAAACTGTTGGCGCTTCCCACCATCAACCTGGACGAAGTCATCCGCATCATGCAAGCAGATGAAACAGCAATGCAGAGTTCCGCTGCCATTGGCAACGCCACAGCATCAAATGTTTACAACATACGTAAACATAGCCATCACCATCAGAAACACCCGCCACGTCAACAGCGACAACAACACAGCACGACGAAACACAACAGTTATCTTCAAAACGGCCCAGTTTGTCACAACTGTGGTCGCCCTGGACATCGCTCCAAAGATACTACGTGCCCTGCATTACAGCAAACATGTCGCCAATGTGGGAAATTGGGACATTTTGCTCACGTATGTCGTTCAACGAAGTTAACTCAAAAAGTGCGCACCGTTTCACAGCGCATCAACAATGTGAGTACTCCTGAACCATTCTACATTTCTATCCAATTGGAAACCGGTACATCTCATGTCAACATATCGGCTCAAGTTGACACCGGTTCACAAATTTCAGGAATATCTCAACGTGAGTACCATAAACATTTTAGGCACTTCCCTCTACTCCCTCCAGTCCCATTGAGAAATTTCGACAATAGCATAATTCCAGGCAACGCTATTGGTCGAATTACAACTAACGTTGGTTACAAGGGCCGCAGAGCCACTGCAGAATTTCATGTATTACCACCAACATGCAAAGCTGTTATAGGACAAGACCTTATTCAAGGCTTGGACCTACAGATCAATGGAAGCACCCTTCAGGTATGTGCTGTTACAGACTCCAAGAACGATTTTCTACTAAAATACCCTACATTACTATCCGAAGAAATGGGCACCTTCCCCGACTACGAACACGTCATTGACGTAACAAACGACGCGGTCGCATCTGCTCAGAAATTACGACCTCTTCCTCTTTCTAGGAGAGACAAAGTTGCCAGCGAAATCAAGGTGATGGAAGACCTTGACATATGGGAGCCGGTCGACAAATCAACATGGGTCCATCATTTAGTCTCAGTAATGAAACCAGATGGCAACGTTCGCGTCACCACAGATCTCTCACCTCTAAATACTTACGTCGTTCCTGACAGATTTCCGCTACCTAATCCAAAAGATCTATTCTTGGAACTTAAAGGAGCAAAGATAGTTTCTAAGCTTGACCTCAGAAAAGCTTTTTACCACATCAAACTCTCTAAGGAATGTCGTCATCTCACCACAACGATTACTCATCAAGGTCTACGCCAATATAAACGACTTCCAATGGGCCTGAAAGACGCCGCCTCTGTATGTCAACGTCTAGTATCACAGACACTTTCAGACTACCCTGGAACTATCGCTTACGTGGATGACATTCTGGTGTTTGGATCTACACAAAAGGAGCACGATCACAACTTAGATGAACGCTTAAAGCGCCTTTCAGCCAAAGATTTTCGTCTTCAATTGCCAAAATGTGAGTTCGGCGTAACATCAGTTAAATTTTTGGGACATGTCATTTCATCCAATGGTATCACCCCAGACCCAAAAAATGTCAAACCGATCATCGACGCACCAACTCCTCGCACAGTCAAACAGGTGCAAAGTTTCCTCGGCATGGTAAACTATTACCAAGATTTCATCAGCAACCTTGCCACACTTGCAGAGCCTCTACGCAACTTAACACGGAAAGGCACTCGCTTTGTTTGGTCCCAACGTTGTGAGAAATCGTTCGACAGTTTGAAAAACGCAATTGCTGGAAACGTTAAAAATTTTATTTTTGACCCCAACGCACCAACTTTCGTTACAACGGATGCATCAGACGTCGGGCTTGGTGCCGTCCTCTCGCAACTACAAGATGGTCGTGAAGTTCCCATTGCACATGCTTCACATACATTACAACCTCGAGAACGCAACTACGCTGTGAACGAGAAAGAAGCTCTTGCTTGTGTTTGGTCATGCGAAACATGGGAAAAATTTCTTCTAGGACGCCCATTCACACTCAGAACAGACCACGCCGCTCTCACAACTCTTCTTCGTTCATCCACAGACTCACGCAAGTCCAGCAAATTTCAACGATGGCTGCAACGTCTAGCTGCCTTTGATTATACTCTACAATATCGCAAAGGCTCACAAAACTTCGTAGCCGACGCCTTAAGCCGTCTATCACTGCCATCATCAACACCTGCTTTAGACGAATCTGAATATAACATGATGATCAGGTCAATAAATGCAGACCATCTAACAATTCAGAACATTATTCAGTATACAAATCGTGACCCCATTCTTCAGATAATCTGCACTTATGTTAAGAATGGCTGGCCTCAGAAAAAGCAACCCGACGCAAACGCCATGTCTTACTATATGGTTCGCAACGAAATCCTTACAGATAACGGTTATTTGATGAGAAATGACCGCATCATCGTGCCCTCCACCCTTCGCAAAACACTTCTAAAAAATGCACATGTAGGTCACCCCGGCATCGTGCGCATGAAAAGAAAACTACGTGAGACCTACTGGTGGCCAGGCCAGGACTCTGACATAGAACGCTATGTAAAGCACTGCGCAGGATGTCAGCGCAGTGACAAATCAATGGCTCCAGCTTCAGTACCGCAAACAACAATTCCGCTGCCAGACAAACCATGGAAAAAATTAGCAATCGACATTTCTGGCCCATTCATCATCGCACCCCAGTCCTCCAAATTCATTGTTGTTCTAATGGATTATTACTCAAAATTCCCCGAGGTTTTTCTTACTTCAACTATCACTTCATCTAAGATCATCACATGGTTGACAGAAATCTTCTCTAGATACGGAGCACCTGACCAAATAGTGTCTGACAACGGCACGCAGTTCACAAGTGCTGAATTTGCCGCATTCATGGAAAAATTTAATATTCGTCATCTTCGCACAGCGGTATACAACCCGCAATCTAACGGTTGCGTAGAACGTTTTAATCGCCACTTGAAATACGGCATTCAAGCCTTTCAGGATGACAATCTTCCTTGGGAGACTGGCATTCACAATCTCCTAAGGAACTATCGTGCAACAGCTCTCAATGCTAATACCAAAAGTCCAGCAGAGCTACTATTCGGAAGGAAAATGCGCCTGCCTTTCGAAGTACAGAAGGATTCATCGAAAATACCGCCAATACGTGGCGAAAACGTCATATCACCATCTGAATCTGCTCCGACAATAACGTCACGAGGTCCTTATCGTGTCGGCGACAACGTGCTTGCCCGGAAGCCTAACGTATTAAAAGGACTATCACCATGGTCTCGCCCTCTCTCTGTCATTAAAGTCCTTGGTAATTGGACATACCTTCTTTCGGATGGCCAGTTATGGAATGCAAGAAAACTAAGAAGATTCTTGGATAGTGATATTCAATGGATTTACACTGCCCAGAAATTACCAAGAAGATCGGGTCGCCAAAATCGAGGAGTTCCGCCTGCTCGATACCCTGAACAATATTAATTCTTGCATTGATTTCAGTCTGTTAATTTCTAATTTCTTAATTTAGAAGGGGAGAGGATGTTGTGTCTGTCTGTTAGTGTGTTCGCTTCTCTTTCCTGTAACCTTACTCTTCGTGGGCTTTCCCACCTAGTACCAGCGTCTTTGAATGCTTGAGTAAGAATGTGATAAATCTCTACTCTGTATCAATTACTGTCACTGTCAACCTAGGATGGGTGAAAGGAGTTTGAATGAAAGTGCATTTCCTATGTAGTTCAGTTTGTACGTTGACTAGTGAGGAACGTTAGCCACTAGCTCAACCTATACTTAGTTTTATACAACCTTTATTACGTGCCTATTTTCTACTGTATTCTATATATTATATTATGTGTGTGAGGTCATAAATAAATATTCAATATAACTACAATCGGTTTTAATTCATTCAGACTTTCAATGTTGTGTTAACCAAGAACCCACTATAACCACGACACCACAATTCTCGACTCCTAAACATATTTATTAAATTTGAGAATTTTAATTTTTTTTTTTAGAAATCTTAGGTTTAATTTTTTATTTAAAAAACAAAACAAGTTGATGATCATTTTGATTCATCGACATATTATATTTGAAGTGAAAAGATTCAGGCCAAAATATTTATAAATTGTTTTGTCGGTGCGTGTACGACGACGTTTGTCAACACGGTTTTCGGACGTGTGCCAAATTGGGACCACGGTATTACCCTCTTTTCTCCCGGTTATCTGTTCCGTGAGTCTCACCCATGGTCTCACCACGAACGACTTCAATCTATCTATGTTGTAATAACTTTGTAATAATAAGGGTCTATTCTCAATACTGTCTGTCGTACATTGAAAAAAGTACGTTATTTTATATTATATTTTGGCCAGAAAACTCGTCCTTCAAATATCGATCGGCCCTCATCTTACCCAAACAAAACAAAACAAAACAAAACAAAACAGAAAAAAACCCCAAAAAAACAAAAAAACAAAAACAAAACAAAAGCAAAACGAAAACCAACCGAAAAGTACATATATGCAGGTCTGACATCCTAACCCGCTTATGGGCCTAGTTTAACATTGTTATAATGGGCAATATTTTGCGACATTTTTTGAGATTTCCATTACAGCAATGAGCCTATAAGGAATTGGGTTATCAGACCTGCAAATAAGTAGTGCACGTCGAAACAAACAAAACTCTCAAACTCCGACGAAGCCCTAGCTTAATTTGTTTTTCTTTTCTTTTCTTTCTTTTTCTTTTTTTTTTTTTTTGATTGGGAAGGGGGGGGGGGTGGATTAGGGTAATTTAAATCTACCTATAATATTTGATGGACGGGTTTTATGGCCAAAATTTAAAATACGTGTTTTTCTTAGAGTAGAGGCGGAAAACGCAACACAGCGATGCTTTGTAATGTCTCGTAAGCAAGTCAAGCAAGGTTGAATGTAATGAGAATGAGTAACCGACAGAAAGTGATGAATGAATGATGATGATTACCAAACTCGGGCACCAACGCTGTTTCTTTAGGATAGGCAATAATTTACACAATATTCCACTCGACTTTGGTATGAATAGGTACCAATCCAAAACCTACGAAGGATTTTAGCTGACTTGTACTTCAAGTAAGCGACGTGGAGTGCAAAAATAAAAAAGTGGAAATTTGATTCTACATCGCATGCTGGAGGGAATAAAAAAAATAAAGAAAATAAAATAAAATTATCTTTATTCATCCCATGGGGGACATTTTTCTCTAGGGTCTACTCCAAGGAAAGACTTTAATAACCATTGCGTCAGCCGCAGTGCAGCGCCGCAAATTGAGCTAGGGCGAGGTGACTTGCTCAAGGCCACACAGCGCAGAAGCGGATGATCGAACCCGGTACCTTTCGGGTACGAAGCAAAGATCGTGCCGCTGAGCCACGCTGTCCCCGCTGTGAAGCACATTAACCCTGGTTAAACCATAAACCGTGTTCTAATATGAATTACTTTACCTTTGTGAGTTGCCTCAATTCTTTTTAACAAGTGCGTAAACGAAGATAGGCCTACCTAACGTATAAAATAATAGATCTATGTCCTTGATGTAAATGTAATTTGTAATTAAATGTATTTGTTTGAACAATGTTGCTCGTTAATTCTCTCGGCCATGAAGTCTTGCCCTGTCATAGTCAGGTAGATAGATAGAAATAGATAGGTGGACAGATAGATAGATAGATAGATAGATAGATAGATAGATAGATAGATAGATAGATAGATAGATAGATAGATAGATAGATAGATAACTGGACGGATAGATAGATTGATAGATAGATAGATTGGTAGATTGATGGATTGATAGATAGATAGATAGATAGATAGATAGATAGATAGATAGATAGATAGATAGGGGGACAGACATATAGATGGATAGAGTGATAGATTGATGGATAGATAGATAGATAGATAGATAGATAGATAGATAGATAGATAGATAATTGGGCAGATAGATAGATCGATAGATAGTTAAATAGATAGATAGATAATAGATAGACAGATAGGTAAGTGGACATGTAGATAAATAGATAGATAGAATGACAGATAGATAGGTGGACTGACAGATAGATTGATAGATAAATCCCGTTTATGTCCAGTAATTTATTGGCTATGCGTTTCGATGACTCCTTAATCCAAGGACTTAGTCTGGAATTCGATAACGACCCAGTATCGTGTCCGTGACTTGCCTTGATGGAGGTACGTATAATATTTAGATTCCATATCCTTCCCAGGGGAGGACAATAGATTCCAAGGACAAGGGAGAGCCAAGGCAAACACAGTAGTTAATGAATTCTACATAAGTTTACCCGTTTTACAATGTTTTAGGTTGCATGCCTGTAGGCGTAAGTTACAGGGCCACTAGTGGTGGTGGTGGTAGTAGTGGTAGTAGTGGTGGTAGTGGTTGTGGTGGTGGTAGTAGTAGTAGTAGTAGTAGTAGTAGTAGTAGTAGTAGTAGTAGTAGTAGTAGTAGTAGTAGAAGTAGTAGTAGTAGTAGTAGTAGTAGTAGTAGCAGCAGCAGCAGCAGCAGCAGCAGTAGTAGTAGTAGTAGTAGTAGTAGTAGTAGTAGTAGTAGTAGTAGTAGTAGTAATGTAGTAGTAGTAGTAGTAGTAGTAGTAGAAGTAGTAGTAGTAGTAGTAGTAGTAGTAGTAGTAGTAGTGGCTCGTATTTACAAACGAAGAAATCCTTCACTTCTTTCGTTCCCTTTTGGTGCATTTTGTGTTTCATTTTGTCGATTCAACACTTCGGCAAGAAAAACCCCGTCGGCCAAAAGCCAATTCAAACAAATAATTAGGCGGCAGGTGTAAAAAGGCCTTAAGAATGTGTGAAATGTCATAACATTGTCAATATTATGTCGAAACTGTTGCCTCTCAAACGAAATGTATGAGGAAGACGAACATGGCTGGCGTCTGACAACCCGATGAGAAATCTCATCACGTGATTAAAACTGTTTACCTTTTTCATTCACAGTATTGAAAGAGTTGGAAAAAAAAACCCAATTAATCGACTGCTCAATCGCACTCTGAAAAAAAAACACGTATTTAAAATTTTGGTCAGAAAACACGTCCTCCAAATATCGATCGATTAAAATGACCCTCATCTTGGCAAAAAACTCTCAAACGTGGGAGGGACTTCGCGTAGTCGCAGGTTTGAGAGGTTTTTTTTTTTTTTTTTATTTTATTTTTTTTTTTTGATTTGCCAAGATGAGGGTCATTTTAATCGATGGATATTTGGAGGACGATTTATCTGGCACGAATTTTAAATACGCGTTTTTGTGTTCCCGAGTCGGACGGCAGAATACTAGATTTCAATGTTTGTCTTAATTTGTAGGACAGTCGTTTTACCGACAGGGGTTGTAGAGTGTTACAAAATGTTTCTTGCTCCTGATAAGAACTAAGATCATTAATTAATTGTTAATTAAAAACGAAAGTAACACACTTAAACACCAGACTATAAGCGTTCAGGGTTACACAGTTTTGTGTGTTGACCCGTTATACTTCCGGATGGCAATGTTGTGAGCTTCTTAGCCAAGCGCAAACTATCTATATTTCTCTGAAAAATATATTGTTTGTTTTGTTTTTGAAGTCACAGGTTTGAGAGTTGTTGGTAAGATGGGGGAGGGGGGCGGGGGCAGCGTGGCTCAGCGGTACGGTCTTTACTTCGTACCCGAAAGGTACTGAGTTCGATCACCCTCCGCTGCGCTGTGTGGCCTTGAGCAAGTCACCTCACCCTAATTCAATTTGCGGCGCTGCACTGAGGCTGACGCCGTGGTTATTCCAGTCTTCTCTTGGAATAGACCCTAGAGACAAATTTCCCCTATGGGATGAATGAAGGGAAGGTTTTTCTTTATTAAGTCATTTTAATTGATCGATATTTAAAGGATGAGTTTTCTGTCCAAAATCTTAGATATGTATTTTTTTTTCTCCATCCAGATTACGACAGGATAAATCCCCCAATCCACTCATTGACTTTCCACTTGTATTGTCAAGAATTACTCTCCAGACTAATAATATGTTGATCATCCACTCATTGACTTTCCACTTGTATTGTCAAGACTTACTCTCCAGACTAATGTGTTGATGTTGTTACTTTCCTTAATCCTCCTCAATCCCCCAATCTCAGCCCGATAACGAGATGTAAATGACTTTCAACGAGACAGAATAACAGATAACAAAATAGATACACACAATACTCACTGGATTCCAGCACGCTACCGGGAGAAACCAAAAAGCGTGCTAAAACAATCCGATGCTTTATGAGGGGTAAACAATACATTCGGTTACCAAGCTCCAGCTTGTTATATTGCAGAGCGTGATGAAATTCGACGTGCTTAGAATCCAGAAAGTACTGTATATTATAAGGGAAGATGAAATGTAGAATAAAAACTGTTATTGATGCTATGAGTTTAGCTCAAAGGATCACAACATCCACCAGCCGGATATAACATACCAACACACAAAAATTATTTTTAACCATAAACGTTTATAGTGTCTAATTGATAGAATTTAGTGAGAACTAATCGTGAAAATGGATGTCTTCAAACAATAGCAAAGAGCTAAGTGACGTGAATTTCGATCCATATATAGATAGTATGCGCTTGGCTAAGAAACTCATAACATTGCCATCCGGAAGTATAACGGACCAACACACAAAACTGTGTGTATCCATGAACGTCTATAGTCAGGTTAATACAGTTCAGTGAGCATTACTCAAAAACGCGGATGGCAAGAATCAATAACAAAGACCTGAGTGACGTCATCTCGAACTATCTAATAACAAAACAGTTGTTTCCTGCGATGTGGTCTAGTGGTATGACACTCACTTTCGGATCGGAAGGTCCTGCGTTCGAGCCTCGCGCTCGGCGCATAGCTGAGTCCTTGGAAAAGGCTCTTTACTCACATTCTCTCATCGTACTCAGGTGTAAAATGAGTACCTGGCCGTTAACAGCGTTGTCTTTGTCCGAAAAATTGTAATATCGCCTAACAGACGGCATGTCCCGTTCTACATGTTAAATGTTGCTGTTGGCTAGGGACCCCTTGTAAAGCGCTTTGAGCACATTTAGTGGATATTGCTCTATATAAAGCTCAATTTTAAAAAATATTTTCCCATAATTTTACAATTTTGACCCACCCTATTAAAACGGTTTTTTGTCGTAGTGGTATAGTATAAATGCTGAAAGTTGAATAAATTTAGGCCTCACTTAATTTTTTTTGTTTTTAGTACTTCAGAGCTACTAGACATAAGGAGCCGGAGTTTATCCCGGTTTCTTTAACGTAAAACAAACAATAGCAACTGCTTTCTTTCCGTTGGAAAGCACAAGGGAACGAAGAAAAACTATCACGGAGAGAGACTTGGATGTATGCATTCTTGTGTTCGACGTTTAGGCTATGGTGATTTCAAAATCGTGCTACAATAATAATAATAATAATAATAATAATAATAATAATAATAATAATAATAATAATAATAATAATAATAATAACAATAATAATAATAATATTATACGTTTGCCCCCCTTTAACAAAATCGCAAGGTATATTTTATCAAATCTAGTATTATTTAAATCGACAAGTTAGATGATGGTATTTGCCGTTTGATAGGAAAGATAAAAACATCAAAACCCCTACTTAAAGGAAAATAATGCTAATAAGGACATTATTACCATAGCCCAAGCAACAGTTTCAAACAAAGCAGGCTCTTTCTTTCGTTCTATCTATCTATCTTTCTTCTTTGCTCTCTCTCTCTCTCTTTTTCTCTCTCTCTCTCTCTCTCTCTCTCTCTCTCCCTCTCTCTTCTTTGCTCTCTCTCTCCTCTTTGCTTTTTCTCTCACTCTCCTCTCTCTCTTTCCCTCTCTCTCTCTCTCCCTCTCTCACTCTCTCTTCTTTGCTCTCTCTCTCTTCTTTGCTCTTTCTCTCACTCCTCTCTCTCTCTCTCTATATCTCTCTCTCTCTCTCTCTTGACTAGTTAACTGCCGTATTCTGGAAAAACACATACTTTAAAATTTGGCCAGAAAACTCATCCTTCGCGAAGTCCCAGGTTTGAGAGTTTTTGCCTAGACGAGAGTTATTTAAATCGATCGATGCTTGAAGGACGAGTTTTCTAGCCAAATTTTTAAAAATATTGGTTTTTCCAGAGAACGGCAGAGGAGAGATGCACATGAATCAAATAGCAACACAATGAACGCGACAAACCGAATTTCATTTACATGGACAGCGAGTAGATGAAAAGAAAAGTTCGAATGATAATTTGTACAGTGTTTTTTTTTTTAGATCTGTTAAATGTACAAACAAACCTCTCACACGATTGTGATTTTATCTTGTAGTGGAGATTAGAATTAGCTTTGATCTCAAGCTCAATAAACCGTTCCAAGAAAGAGAGCAGTTTTTTGTTTTTTTGATTTCATACAAGCATACAGTTTCCGATTATACTGTCGTCATAATTATGCTAAAAAGACGTAAGCGACAATGTAAACAAATGTGGGCTATTTTTATATTATGGGAATCTCCGTTTCACGGCGCACAATACCCTCTCTCTCTTTTCTGTGCACAATACTATTTGGGTCATGTAGTAATGTGTACAGTATCTAATACAAAATTTTGAAATATACAACATAAAACAAATCCTTAAAATTTCGAACACATTTCCAACCAAGGCTCAAAACTAACCCATTGACGCTTACGTCCTTTTATCATAAGAGGGCAGTATAGATAGTATGCAGATGACGTCACTCAGGCCTTTGTTATTGTT
Source organism: Berghia stephanieae (assembly GCF_034508935.2). Taxonomy (NCBI): domain Eukaryota; kingdom Metazoa; phylum Mollusca; class Gastropoda; order Nudibranchia; family Aeolidiidae; genus Berghia; species Berghia stephanieae. The sequence goes on from NC_088362.1 coordinate 57,539,141, forward strand.
TTTGCCATCCGCGTTTGTGAGTTGTTCTCACTAAACTGTATTAACAAGACTATAAAAGTTCATGGTTACACAGAGTTTGTGTGTTGGTCCGTTATACTTCCGGATGGCAATGTTGTGAACTCCTTGGCCAAGCGCATTCTATCTATAGAACTATCACAAACTCTGTGTAACCATGAACTTTTATAGTCTGGTTAATACAGTTTAGTGAGAACAACTCACAAACGCGGATGGCAAAAACAATAACAAAGGCCTGAGTGACGTCATCTGCATACTATCTATAGAAGCTGTGATTTAGATAATGTTTACTCTTTCAAATATTACTATAATAGAAACGTGTCTTTTTTTTCTTTCTTTCGAGGAATGTCTCATTGTTTTGAAAAACGTGTTTTTTTGGTTTGATCAATTGAAACGTGTTTTTGTCTCCATAATATTTTGTCCGTATCTTTTCATCTTTATGTGAAAGCTTTTTAAAAAAATGTTTTAATAGTGTGTGGAAATACGTGAATTGAAAGGAGTATGATGCCTTATGGTTGTTTGGGACTTTTGGTCCATTCCTTTTTTTTTTTTTAATTTTTTTTTTCGGAATGCTTTGAAATCTAGTGGAAACGCACTTGATATCATCATCATTGTCGTGGTCGTCGTCATCATCATCATCATCATCATCATCATCATTACCTTTTAATGAGGCCATAAATCCTTGCGTTTCTAACTAAATTGGCAAATACCGCAATCTTGTCCAATTATAATTCGTTTAGACCAGACATCCGAGGCAAATTGAAGAGAACATACTACCTACAATAATAATATATTTATATAGTAGTAGTTTTCCAAGTATATTATACCAGAACTAGGAAAGACGAGGAATCCGCTCTGATATCGTAGACGGATGTTACGATGAATAATGAAAGAGATGGGCCACATACACTCTTATGCAACTTTCAGACCATCTTCTCATAGCTAAGTAGAGACCACGGACCCCCATGGACAGTCAACATAATTTATCGAGTATGATGACGTGTCGTGTCTTATCTTTGGGGTCTAATCCCTTAAAGTAATTTGCTATGTCCTGATCTTGACACTAGATACTGTTGGTAGCCGAGACTGAAATGCAGGGACATGAGACTTCTTTTAAGTGGCAATGGGGTTTTAATAGTGGACTGCCACTATGCGGGGATAGCGGCGTGGCTCAGCGGTATGTTGGTCTTTTCTTCGTATCCGAAGAAAGGTACCGAGTTCGAATTACCGCTGCGCTTGTGTGGTGTGGCCTTGAGCAAGTCACTTCGCCTTAGCTCCGTTTGCGGCGCTGCACTGCGGCTGATCCCTGGGTTATTCCAGTTTTTCATTGGAATAGACCCTAAATACAAATTACCCCCATTGGGATGAATAAAGGGAATTGTATTTATTTATTTATTTATTTTATCTTGATAAGGCCATGACAATTTGGTAAGCATGAAGGTAATACAGCATAACTTTACTTTTCACTAAATTCTCTCTAACTTCAGATTAAATAACAATCTGAAATTGTGTAAGAGAGTAGCTTATGCAAAAAGTTTAGGCAATAATTTTGATAGAAACATGGCAATAAAACATGGCAAATATTAGAAAGAACCATGGGGATAGCTGCAGGAGATTGCATTTATTCTCAGTTGTTGTCCACAAAACACTGTCGTTGCAACTCAGGGGATCAGTATAAAACTCAGGGGATAACAGCAACAGATTGATGCTATTTTTGGTTGTTATGCATAAAATGCGTCATTTTTTCAAAGTACTTTATGTCATAAAGGCGGGGTTTGATAGTAATATTCGGAAAACTCTTGTTGTTTTTAATATACAAGTTGTGTATGATTCGCTCTTGTTTTAAGAGGCAGGTTTTGAATATTCACGTGGGAGGTCAAAATCAGTAGGAGGAGTGGTTTGAAGGAATTGTGGGTATAGTTTACGATAGGGTATAAAACAGAGTGTTTATGATCAAATCGAGTTTCTATTCTATTCTACTGTGTGATTCTGCATTCTACTTCACTATGAGCTGCACTTTCCTAGTATGCTGCAAGTTTTAACATCCTACTAAGAATATTTATTTTACGGACTCAGAAATATTCCACGAATATTGAGAATGGTTACATAGACAAAATGACTTAACAGTTGGATTGATTTTACGGATTAGAAATTTATGAAACTGATTGAATTATGACGATGCTATTTGATTTGGATTTCGGATTTATCACAACAAATAAAACAGTAAGAAATGAAACTTGGAATCTGGATTTTTATTTGAATGTCTAGGTGTTGTACATTCGATTATCATCACCCTTGAACTCTTTAGTCATTATTAACATCTACAACACAATGCAAAGAAATATCATTACTATCTAGCAAAAAGCCACTATGCGATCATAAGCCATTACATGTACAACTTCGCCACAATTGAATGTAAGCCAATTTAGTATACGAAAATAAATAAAATGGACGTTTTGGGTTTCCCCTTTATCAACAAAACAGGACGATCATCCTGTTTTGTTGATAAAGGGGAAAATCCAAAACGTCCATTTTATCTGTTTTCCTATATTAAATCGAAGCTTACATTCAATTTCACATTGTTATTTATTTATTCGAGCTTCGAGCAGAAACATTTACATTTCTCTAACATCAGATTATAAACTTTCAAGTTTACACACAGTTTTGTTTATATTTCGCATGTTTTGCTTACAATTGCATTCACCATACTACATCACCTGAATACATTGAATGCCTTGTGAGGGAATATAGTTCAACTTGATCTCTACGATCCACAGACTACTCCTGTATTCTCTATGCTGCTATCCGCCAGCTCTTCGTTAATGAAGAAAAACATCCCAAGAACAAAGTTTGCTGAGCGTGGTTTTGCATTTTCGGTTCCAATCATATGGAATTCTTTACAATCTAAAACCTGACAATGTAAAAGTCCACCGGTCTTCAAACAGCATTTAAAAACAAATCTTTTAGATTCTTCTTTTCGTGATTCTATGTAAATTTCTAACAAGGTGTGCGTGTGTGTGTATGTGTGTGTGTGTGTGTGTGTGTGTGTGTGTGTGTGTGTGTGACTGTTAAGTGGTGATTTTGTAGTCGAATGAATGAACTTGTGTGATACCTAAAATAAAACTATTGTAAATCACCTCTGAGCACTATTTTTGGATACTGGCGCTATATCAAATTATAATTATAATTATATTTGTACGATTGATATATCTGGCAGCAACGGTGTGTATTTTATTAAAACACATAAAATCAATACTTAAATGTCTTGTTTACCGACTTGACAATGAAAACTTAAATACTACAGCTGGAGCCCCTAAGTAAGTTTCATGTCTCGATATTATCAATTTAGTCTTGGGTGGTAACGTCTGTTACTGATGGAGGATGTTAGAACGTACCATGGATGATCATAGTCCAGTGTAAATACCAAACTAAGATGCAAGGCTAGCGTTCTTTAAGAAAATATTTCTATTTTTTTCTGCATTTTGATCATAAAAACTTGACTTCAAATAAGTTATCTATTTATCTATCTGTTTATTTATCCATTAATATATCTATCTATCTATCTATCTATCTATCTATCTATCTATCTATCTATCTATCTATCTATCTATCTATCTATCTATCTATCTATCTATATATATATTTATCCATATATATTATATAATTTATTATATACATTTATTAATCATATATATATATATAATATATATATATATATATATATATATATTATATATATATATATATATATTGTCTATCTATCTATCTGACTGTCGTCTGTCTATCTAGCTATCTTTCTAGCATTCAATATATCTATCGATCTTTCTGTATCTATCTATCCATATGTCTGTCTCTCTATTTATCTATCTATCTGTCTGTCTATCTTTGCATCTAGGTATCTAGCTATCTATTTTTCTATTTATCTAACTATATATCTATATATATTGAAACATTATTGTAGAAGTTGAGCAAAAGTACACTTGAATTACTTTATGAAAAGCTCCTTTTATAAAAATGCTAAGGCACTATTTTTTCATGGTTTTCGTATTTATGATTATTTATATATATATATATAATATATATATATATATATATATATATAATATAATATATATATATATATATATATATAATATTATATACTAATCACCAATCACTCTCTCTCACACACATACACATACACACACACTCTGTCTCTCTCACTCGCTCTTTCTCTAAATATTTTCCTGATTAAAACCGACTGGCTTTGCTAATTCCATTATTCGAAAACGGTTTCGATCAAACATTTGAAAGACTGTCGATGCAATGTCGTCATCTGGAATTTGTGAAAGGGTTTTATAACAAAAATATTGTCATCACAAGCACACACACACACACACACACACACACAGAGAGAGAGAGAGAGAGACACACATAAAGAGAGAGAGAGAGAGAGAGAGAGAGAGAGAAAGAGAGAGAGAGGAAGAGGGGGAGAGAGATTAGATAGATAGATAGATAGACAGATAGATAGATTGATAGATATAAGGATATATCGATAGATCGATAGACAGATTGACAAACAGATAAATAGATATAAGCGAAGGTAGCTAGATATGTAAACAGATAGATAGAGGAAAAATTGTCTCAAAGAACGTCATAGAATATTGTCGAATGGACGTTTGACTCATTGAGATAAACATGATTATGGAGTTACGCAATTGATTAATTACGATATATTAAAATCATTATGAATTGTTATTTAAATGTCTGAAGATGTGGGCGTCTTGAATTAAAGTTCCTTTTCAACATAGTGATGGAATCTTTGTTAATGGCCAAAATTTTCAAATCCCGCAGGGCCATAGAATATATTCTTGGGGCTAATTTCTATCCTCATGACAAAGAATAAAAGTATTTTCTTTAATTGCAAAAACTCAATAGTTCGTGTCTCGGATAATTCTCAATCTAAATTTATTTTTCGTGTTCCGATTAATCTCGACCTATATCTGTTTTGGGATGGTTGTAGTTGTAGCAACTTATGGCTACATCTCCAAATTCATTTCGTCAACCCAGCTTCGAAAGTTTTCCTTATGTCCTAAGAACTGTTTCATAGCCATCTTCAGTTTAGGTTCTGGACAGTGGAGGGCGATGTGATCGCTGGTCTTTGGAGCTGCCTGACATTTCCGGCAGGCATCACTGTTCCCGAGTTTCCATTTGCACATATTTGATGCAGTTCTGCCATGTCCTGTTAAGAGGCGATTTGAGGAAACACAGTAGTTCCTGGCTTTGTGGAATGCAGGCATTCTTTTAGTGGGATCTTTTATGTTTCTTCTTGTTGGTGTTTCCCTGGTCGCGTTTCTCTCCAGTTCTCTTCCACACTATGGATCACCCATAAAAAACATAAGCATTTATAAAGCGCAATATCCACGAAACGTGTTCAAACGCTATACAAAGAGTCTCTAACCAACAGCAATACTTAACATTGAGGACGAGGCATGACGGCTGTTTGGCGATATTACAGGTTTTTTTTTCCCGACAGAGACAACGCTGTTCAATGTCACGTATTCATTTTACAGCTGATTACGGTGAGGGAATTTGAATAAAGATTCTTTTCTAAGGACTCAACTATGCACCGCTTAGAGCGGGACCTTCCGATCCGAAGGCGAGTGTCATACCGCTAGACCACATAGCGGCACAATATGTATTGGAATGTGAATCAAAAACTTGAGACACCCAGTGTAATAGAAATAGGTATCCATGCGTAGTTTGGAGGAGTTACCCCCCCCCCCCCCCCCCCATTAATTCATACCAGCCATCGCCACTGATGCGATTGGTTGGGTTTTGGTAGTTGCGCAATTTACGAGTTCTGTGCTCATTGGAGGCTGAAGAAAACAACAGTGTAACCCACAGACGAAAGGATCTGTGGGTCTGTGTTGTATCCCGAGACAGCAATACTATATGTGACCCTTAGTCTCAAAACGGTATTATGTCGGGATGGACCAGATGCTAAAAAGTCAAATTATAGTTAAACTAGTCAAAAATATGAAACGTTGGTATTTAGTCCAGTAAAATATGATATTATTCCTTCTCCTCTATAAAGCACATTAACTCAACTTAAATATGATATTTCTAGCTACAAATTCCACTTAAGCATCTTAATCATCCCGACTTAATACCGTTTTGAGACGAGGGGTCACATATTATGTATTGCCATCTCAGGTGTAATTCCAAGTAGGAAGATGACTATTTTGGGATTTGGCCGTTGCTCAATTAACGAGTTCTGTGCTCATTGGAGGCTGAAGAAAACCACATGTGTATCCCACAGACCAAAGTAGGTTTGCGGTGTATCCCGACAGTAATAGATATGTATTGCTGTATCGGTTGTAGTGGGAAGATGACTATTTGGGACTTGTAAGTTGCACAGTTTACGAGTTCTGAGCTCATTGGAGGCTGAAGAAAACCACAGTGTATCCCACAGACCAAAGGATCTGTGAGTCTGTGGTGTATCCCGAGACAGCAATACTATATTATTATGTATTGTAGAAAACGGTAGGGGCTGCCTGAAGCCGGTGATCGTAAAATACTAAGGAAAGAGTGAAAATGGAGAGGCTTCGTATGGGAACAAAACAGATAATGGACGTTTCTGGTACAAACCCTTCGTCATCAGAACAGTACACAAATAAACGTGGAAAACAAATAAAATATAATGAAAAATAACTTGTATCGTCTGTGTACAAGTTATTTTTCATTATATTTTATTTGTTTTCCACGTTTATTTGTGTACTGTTGTGCTGACGAAGGGTTTGTACCCGACACGTCCATTGTCTGTTTTGTTCCCATACGAAGCCTCTCCATTTTCATTATTATCTATTGCCGTCTCAGGTGTAATTCCAAGTAGGAAGATGACTATATTGGGATTTTGTCGTTGCTCAATTAAGCGAGTTCTGTGCTCATTGGAGGCTGAAGAAAACCACATGTGTATCCCACAGACCGAAGGCTAAGCAGCTCACAACATTGCCATCCGGAAGTATAACGGACCAACACACAAAACTATGTGTCACCTTGAACGTTTATAGTCTGTTTAATACAGTTTAGTGAGAATTACTCATAATAATGGATGGCAAAAAAAAAAATAAAAAATAACGAAGACTTGGGTAACGTGAACTTCGTCTAATCTATAGGAAAGAAAAAACGTGACGTCACACCTACTTTTCCTTCGGAGGACTAATAATGAATAGGTTACATATTGAATCGTAAGATGGCATAATCATTTTAGTAGAGGGATTTATAGGCAGATTCTTATGATTACGGGGCGTAAAAGAACTAGGATGGATTATCTTTGTTTATGTCCAACATTTATGTAGGCTAGAAAATGAGATACCATCACTCTGAAAGCAGATGATCAGTTACACAATGTATGTATCCACTACTCCATAAGACTGGTTTCAAATTACCAAGTAGATTGGAACCAGTATTTTTTGCGGCTATGTGGTCTTGTGGTATGACACTCGCTTTCGGATCGGAATAGCCTGGGTTCGAGCCTCAATCGGCGAATAGTTTGAGTCCTTGGAAAAGGCTCCTTACTCACATTCTCTCACCGTACTCAGGTGTAAAATGAGTATAGCGTTGTCTCTGTCCGAAAAAAAATTGTAATATCGTCTAACATTCGTGATGTCTAGTCCTACATATTAAGTGTTGCTGTTGGCAATAAACCCCTTGTAAAGTGCTTTGAGCAAGTTTAGTGGATTTTGCGGTATATAAAAGCTCAATTTAATTTGACATCACGCAATTGTTCTCTATTAATTACAAGGATAGCGTCACTTTTTTTGTACTTATAATGAAATGTAACTTTGTGTTGACTTGCGAGGTTCTGCCAAAGACGGCGGCCAACCCAGGATCTATAGCCAACAATTTGGATTGGATTTAAGATGACGTGGGATTTAACCAGTTATTTAACCGTACTCTGGAAAAACACGTCTTTTAAAATTTGGCCAGAAAACTCGTCCTTCAAATATCAATCGATTTGAGGGACCCTCATCTTGGCCAAAAACCAAAAAAAAACAAAAAAACAAACAAACAAAAAAAAAAAAAAAAAAAAAAAAACCCTCAAACCGGTGCGTGTAGAATGACTTCGCGAAATTCCAGGTTTTAGAGTTTTAGCCAAGGTGCCCGTTTAAATCGATCGATATTTGAAGGATTTTGGTTTCCTGGTCAAATTTTTAAAGACATGTTTTTCCAAAGTGTGGCAGTTAACTTGTTAAGTCTGGATCAACGGGCTACGGAGAGATGAGGACTGTCTGGTGTTTTGGGTCAACCGTGGGAAATGCAGACCTGCCTAGTTCTATGAAAAATCCGTAGAATTACGAATTTTTGACAACAGCTATAAAACTGCATTCGCCTCTTTGACTCGATAAATCTTTTTGAAAAGGAAAATGTAGTTCCTTAGGTCCTATAATCAGGACTTTTGAGCTTTTGTGGATCATGGTAATGGCAAATTATTGATTTGTAAAGCTATTTAAAGTGTCTTTTCATTTATTTTTTTCCTTGGAATCTACGAATTTTTAAAATTTTAAGTAGGCAGCTCTGTAAATGGTTATAAATAGACATGGCTGGTTCTGAGTGTGAGTGTTTGTATGTTGTAAGAATTGGTAAGATGACGGCGTCTCGGATGGACAGTCGCTGGATTAACGTAAGGAAAGGTGTGTGTGTGGGGGGTGGGGGGGTGTTGGGGAGAGCAGAATTTAGTCTCCCTGTGTGTTTGTGTGTATATGTGTGTGTGTGTCTGAGAGAGAGAGAGAGAGAGAAAGAGAGAGAGATAAACATATGGGGGGGGGGGGGGGGTATGGGCAGATGGATAGATAGATAGGTAGATAATGAGAGAGAGAAGAGAGAGAGAGAGAGTGAGAGAGAGAAGGAGGAAGAGGAGGAGGAGGAGGAGGAGAAGAAGAAGAAGAAGAAGAAGAAGAAGAAGAAGAAGAAGAAGAAGAGGAAGAAGAAGAAGAAGAAGAAGAAGAAGAATAGAATAGAAAGCTCTGAATCGTTCAGCCTCTGAATAACGTGTGTCTCTGTGTGTGTGTGTGTGTGTGTGTGTGTGTGCGCGCGCGCATGGTATGTGTCATGTGTACGTGCGTGTGTGTGACTGCGTGTTTGTGTGTGAGTAAGAGAGAAATAAAATATAAAGGTAGAAAGAAAGATATGAGAAAATACTGTGTATCTGATCCTAATTCTTTGTTGTTGTTGTTTTGTTTTTTTTAATAGTTCAGGGTTATTTCGATTCTGCACTTAATATTGTTCACGTTGGTATAATTTATTAAATCATGGGGAAATGTTTCTGTTTAGAACGAAAGAGTCGTTTTTTTTTTTCATTGTACGACCGAGCAGACTTCGTGTTTTGGTGGTTTCGAATCGATCGTGAATGAGAAATGCATGAGAAGGAAATCTCATAATAATATTGTTATTTTCCATGATGTCGCAAATCCGCCTTAATACAGATAGGATTCTGGTCTGACAATTTGGAGATTGGTTTTGATGTTGGCGGTCAGGGAACGGATCATAGATTTAGTTTTAAGACAATTTTAAAAAAAAATAGTCGTGCGTTGACTATCTATGTATTATATAGATAGTGTGCGTTTGACTAAGAAGCTCATAACATTGCCATCCGGAAGTATAACGGATCAACACACAAAACTGTGTGTATCCATGAACGTTTATAGTCGGGTAAATACAGTTCAGTGAGCATTACTCATAAACGCGGATGGCAAAAAACAATAACAAAGACCTGATTGACGTCATCTTCGAACTATCTATAGATAGTCAACGCACGACTTTAAAAAAAAAATAGTTTTACATACAAGCAAAGCTGTCCGTTCAATGAACGTTATGATTAGTCGATCAAGTCAAAATGTATGATCATCTGGTAGAGCACTCGCTTCATACGTAAAAGGACTGAGATCAATGCGGGTGAAGTCGACATTTTTTTCTTTTCTGGACACACTGTCTATTAGCAGTGATTTGGTAGCTTGGTATATGATGATGATGATGATGATGATGATGATGATGATGATGATGATGATGGTGATGATGATGATGATGATGATGATGATGATGATGATGATGATGATGATGATAATGAGGATTGTTGATTATAAACATGATGAGTATGAGCAATATAATGGTGATGATGATAAATTATCATTTCTATTTTTTTAAATAAACTGATTCAGACAATAATATCTCATAGATCTCTAAACTAAGTAAATAATTGTTTTTTAAAAAGAGATCAAAGATGGAGATTTTTCCCCAGATTGCCTTTAGATAGAATGAAGTTGACGTCACTCAGGTCTTCGTCACTGCTTTTTGCCATACGCGTTTATGAGCAATTCTCACTAAACTGTATGAACCTGACTATAAACGTTCAAGGTTACACATAGTTTTGTGTGTTGGTCTGTTATACTTCCGGATAGCAATGTTGTGAGCTTCTTAGGCTAGCCAAGCGCATAATATCTATAGCATGTATACTCTGTAGCCTTGATTGATCTGGTAAAATTTGAATGGTAAATCGACCACATTTTGCCGGACACACAGACACACACACACACACACACACACACACATCGTAATGGCCATTTTCTCCTGAGACAATCTTTACTTTCCATCGTCATTTTGTTCTCGCACTTACACCTCCATTAATTTACACGACATCCCCGCCCAGTCGTTTATTCAGCAAACATGACCATGTTGACTCACCCTACTTTTCACTTGGGTGGTAATTGTTGAGCAAAGACACAGCTTGAGCTAGCGATGATGGTGATGGGGGTATGTTTGGTAAAGAATTTGCCTTATGATTGGATGGACTCGAGGTCGGGTATTTTCGGCGGAGAGTGGAGATTGCACACAAAATTTATCCAGCTGTAGCCATCTTGAAATACAAGCCTGTTTCCTCAATTAAATAGATTACGTCATGGAATACGACGATGAACAGGGTCAGTCAGGGTTGCCAGATAATATCTTATAAATAATCCAAACCATTGCGAAAAAAAGATCCACATTTTTTAAAAGTAATCCAAATTTCAGAAAAAAATGTCTAGCTTACCCGAATACCTATAGAAATATAGAAATGCCATCCACAAGAGTAATACTAATAAATAGTGTTACCCAAAATGTGTTATTGTTATTGTATGAAAAAACAAAAACATGTATTTATGAAAATTTCTTACAGACAAAACAATCCAAAAATAATCCAACAACCCAAAGACGTCAAAAATAATCAAAATATAGACGGTTTGAATTAAAATAATCGAACCTGGCAACTCTGGTTTCAGTATTCAGTACTGCCTTGCCTTTCAAAACGCCTTTAAATAAATTAGTTACTTGCCTTTCAAAACGCCTTTAAATAATTTAGTTAGAAAACGTTCAAAAAATCTTAATTAGTATGCCCCGACGTATACTTATTTGCAGGTCTGATAGCCCAATTCTTTATGGGCTCATTATTGTAATGGAAATTTCAAAATATGACGCAAAATAGTGTCCATTACAACAATGTTAAACTAGGCCTATAACTGGATTCGGATATCAGACCTGCATATATGTACACGTCGGTATACCCCTATCCTTTTGGGAAAATCCCCGATTATACTAAGGCATGATAGCAAAGAAATTATAAGGTATTTCTCTTATCTTTTGTTTTAAAAAACAACAAAAAACGTAGGAATTCCGAAAATATGCTCAACCTTCCTAACGAGCCACACCGTCACACAGCATAACCAGCATTCTGAATTGGTCACGAATAGACCCAACCAAAGCTCAACCTTCCTAAAGAGCCACACAGTCACACAGCATAACCAGCATTCTGAATTGGTCACGAATAGACCCAACCAAAGCTCAACCTTCCTAACGAGCCACACACACAGTCACACAGCATAACCAGCATTCTGAATTGGTCACGAATAGACCCAACTATAGCTCGACCGTCCTAACGAGCCACACACACAGTCACACAGCATAACCAGCATTCTGAATTGGTCACGAATAGACCCAACGACAGCTCGACCGTCCTAACGAGCCAAACACACAGTCACACAGGATAACCAGCATTCTGAAGTGGTCACAAAGATACCCAATTACAGACAAGCTACTCGAAATAGCAGTCTCACGGCCTCCTATGAAACTTTTTTTCCCCAATTTATTGAACTCCTCTCTACTCTCTACTTGTTTCCCCTTTCCTTCAAGAGACAAGAAGAAGGAATCCTCCCCCCCCCCCCCCCCCCCCCCCCCCCTCCACCCCCTATTTGTTAATCCCTGTGAAACTCTCCATCAAGTTTTCGTGTGTTGAGAGCTTATCCTCTCGCTCCTCCTATAAGCCATTCAATTCCAGACCTCCTTACCATAACGCCATCAGATTATCCCTCGATTTTCGTGGCGTTCCTGGACTGTGTTCTCAAACCGTCGGCAGGGAAACTAGAGCATCAATAGTGTTTGGATTTGCTTGAAGGAAAATTGAGTTTTTAAAAAGTTTTTCTCCCTTTTTGTTTCTCGCAATGTTATTTTCATGAAATCACGAACACACGCGGTTTAGTTGTTTTATATACTCTTTCATCGATCTAACCATTTATTTGTCCGTCCATCCATCCACCATCCATCCATCCGTCCGTCCATCCGTCCGTCCGTCCATCCATCCATCTATCCGTCCATCCATCCATCCGTCCGTCCACTCACCCATCCATCCATCCACCCATCCATCCATCCATTCATCCACCCATCCATCCATCCGTCCGTCCACTCACCCATCCGTCCACTCACCCATCGCCATCCATCCATCCACCCATCCATCCATTCATCCATCCATCCATCCGTCCATCCACTCACCCATCCGTCCACTCACCCATCCATCCATCCACCCATCCATCCATCCACCCATCCATCCACCCATCCATCCATCCGTCCGTCCACTCACCCATCGCCGTCCATCCATCCGTCCGTCCATCCATCCATTTTCCCGTCCCTTATACTCCTCCCTGTTCGTCAATCCACTCGACTTTGTAGACCGTAGCGTACTATTTCTATGCTAGCGTAGTTGAAAGTTCCTCCCCTTTTGAGCATAAGATGGGTTCAAATCTTGCGAGACTTTTGACAATTATTTTTTTACTTTTTAATTTTGAAAACCATATGAATCCAGACTTTACAGTACGCTTGTGAAAACAAACAGAACAATCCCGATGTACTTTAGCCTAAAATATCGTTTATGTAATGAAGGAAATTTAACTAATGCGTTGAATTATTCTTTTCAAACCAATGTGTAAATATATGCAGGTCTGACATCCGAACAGCCTTATGGGCTTAGTTTAACATTGTTGTAATGGACAATATTTTGCGTCATTTTTTAGATTTCCATTACAACAATGGGCCCACAAAGAATTGGGTTATCAGACCTGGAAATAAGGCTCAAACCCAATCATGTTGTTATCATACCATTCGCTTGATATAATTTTGTAAATTCTTAAATCCACTCAATCATAAACAATCACATCCTCTCACCTATTACGCTTCAACAGTCGTAACGTCACTTCCCTCGTAATGACGCATGGTAACTTAGTAACTGGCTCTAAACTATCGGAACATTGGCGACTTTATGAAATATTTCTCCGACGAGCATAAAAGCGTATCCAGAGGATAAAACTCATTTATAAATCCGATCATTTCTTGACTTATACACATTCTGATCACAAGACATTTGAAAAGTTCTAGCCAGCATGAAGAATAAAAAGTACATATTCTTTGTTTAGAACCACAATGGCCGCCGTTGCTGGACGACGTGACATCAGACTATTGAATCCAATTATAAACTCACCCACGAATCTTGTCGTCCATCCACTTATCTGGCCATCCGATGAGATGGCCCAGTGAATAAGGTACATTGCAGTTACATCCGGATGACCCGAGTTTGAGGTTATCGTCACATTGAACATTACGTTTGTTTTTTTTTTTTCTCCTTGATCAAGAAACTTAGTCCTATATTGATTACTTTTTGACTCTTTTATTTCGGCTGACGAATGGGTTATCTCAAGATATGCCCAAAAAAGAAAAAAAAGAAATGTCCTTGAGGATAAATAAAAATAAATTATGGTTTTCTCTGTCCGTCTGTTTACTCATTCGAAGCTCGTAAAGATTTCTGGGAATTCAATTACAACCAGCCATTGACTTGCTCAACAATCTTCTATCGCCCTCATGATTGTCCGACGACCTTCAGTCACACCAATCCATATGTTAATCAAAGATATGCCGAGATTAAGACGCCTGCGAAATGTCATATAAATGTCTTGTTAACTTGCTGGTCGTGTCGTGCCAAGATGACCGCTGATAATAAATAATGGATGTCAAATTAATCCGTTACGGGTGATTTTTTTTGTTTGGGGGGGGGTCCATTAAATTAAACTGAGCTTTTATATAGCGCAATATCCACTAAATGTGCTCAAAGCGCTTTACAATGGGTCCCTGGCCAACAGCAACATTTAACATTTAGGACGGGACACGGCGCCTGTTAGGCGATGTAACAATTTTTTTCAGAGACAGAGACAACGCTGTAAACGACCAGGTACTCATTTTACACCTGAGTACGGTGAGAGAATGTGAGTAAAGAGTCTTTTCCAAGGACTCATCTATGCGCCGAGACTCGAACCCAGGACCTTCCGATCCGAAAGCGAGTGTCATTATACCACTAGACCACATAGCCGCACAGGGTCGAGTGGTATGACACTCAGATTGTGACCTGAATATTCGTGGTTCCAGTCCCGTGGTTGGGGTGCTGGAAGTTGAGTTCCTGGAAAAGCACTATTTACTCATATTTTCTCAACATTAGCAACACTTTGCTTTATTGAATAACACTAGATCAGGATTGGTAATTATATAATTATTATAATAGAAACGGACCTACCTACCTTCTGAGATGTAATTCACCATCGTAGTTTTTGTCACCAAAAACACAAAGGCAGTTTTAATACAATATGACGACTCTAACTTGAGCAAAATAGATTAATCACTGCCAGTCTAATAAATTAGAGGGAAAAAAAATGATAAACAATGTCACAATTACAAAGAAGAGCTTAATAAAGATTTAATCATCTGTTGTTATCAATATGTAACACCTCCGTACCTTTACAACAATAGAAACTTTCGAATAGAAATAAACAACGGCCAGTTCACTTGAAAACGATGTTCAGAACTGACTTGTGCGCATGCTCAGAGCATCTCATGTGATGCCTTCCACCAATCAGTGATGTATTATAATAGATCATATAGATAGATGGATGAATTTTTAAAAAAAAAATAGGTACATAGATAAAAACAATTAGTAAGGCCCTGTAAAACAGCCTAAATAGAGAGAAATCATCTAGTAATCGGTCGTAAAGGGAAGAATTTACGTTTTCGATGTCGTTGGTGATAGCGTTGATTGATACAAGAGCCATCAAGAACTCTAAAAAGTGAGTGGAGCAGGTACT
>NC_088362.1:57559625-57564625 GCF_034508935.2 Berghia stephanieae
TAGATAGATAGATAGATAGATAGATAGATAGATAGATAGATAGATAGGTAGATAGATAGATAGATAGATAGATAGATAGATAGATAGATAGATAGATAGATAGATAGATAGATAGATAGATAGATATTGAATCGTGTTTGATACAAATATGGTACGAAAAGTGCTCGACATGCAGTAATGGAGCGAATTATTATTATTTAAAATATTTACCACAATGTTTGAGACAGTCTACATTAATGTTTCAGGCTTAATTTGCCATCGTCAGGACTGAGTTGTTTTGTTGACTGTTGTTTTATCTAAAGCAACAGGATACACACCAACATCAAAACAATGTAGCTTATGCCTGGAAGAGAAATATACTATAATCAAACACCCTCATGAAGCCACACTCAACACGAAAAGTGAGATGTACGGAAAGTGTCCCCATCGGCGTAAATTCTTGTTAAGCAACTTTAAACTGGAACCACTTCAAGAAACAACAACAGTCAACAAAACAACTCAGTCCTGACGATGGCAAATTAAGCCTGAAACATTAATGTAGACTGTCTCAAACATCGTGGTAAATATTTTAGATAGATAGATAGATAGATAGATAGATAGATAGATAGATAGATAGATAGATAGATAGATAGATAGATAAATAGATAGATAGATAGATAGATAAATAGATAGATAGATAAATAGATAAATAGATAGATAGATAAATAGATAGGTAGATAGATAGATAGATAGATATCCACTAAACATGGTCAAAGCGCTTTACAAAGCATCCCTGACCTACAGCAACACGTAACATATAGAACAAGACGCCAGTTAGGCGATATTACAATTCTTCCTCCGACAGAGACAACACTGATAACTGCCAGGTACTCATTTTACACCTGAGTACGGTGAGAGAATATGAGTAAAGAGTCTATTTCCAAGGACTCAACTATGCGCCGAGAAAGACTCGAACCCAGGACCTTCCGATCCGAAAGCGAGTGACATACCACTAGACCACATAGCCGCATATTGCCTGTTTATTCAACCAATAAATCCGTGATACTTCTACTGGTCCGCCTTCACATCAATTTAATTACATGTCTTGATGGAGTCTTCAAAGTCGACAGGCTTGTTTGCAATCGTTAAATATCGTTAACTGGGATTCATAACTCATTGTCAGTGATCGTAATCAAAGAGGTAAAAGGTCATCTGTGGTATTCGGAGACCTTTGATGATAAAGACGTCGTGATCAAGGTTGCCGGATTCGTTTTAGAAATAAATGCCAAACATGTTGCCGATAAATATAAATGGTCTGAAAAAATACCGAACTTGATAAGGCATTTTTTAAAAATGTGCTATGATAAATAAATATTAAAAAGGGAATAAATATTATTATTATTATTATTATTATTATTATTATTATTATTATTATTATTATTATTATTATTATTATTATTATTATTATTAGTTATTATTATTATTATTATTATTATTATTATTATTATTATTATTATTATTATTATTATTATTATTATTATTATTACTATTATTATTATTATTATTATTATTATTATTATTATTATTATTATTATTATTATTATATAATTATGTAATATATAATTATAAAAATTTTCACCATTAATCTTTTCTAAAACAATACTTCGATATATATTATATTTATCTTTTTACTTGGCTACCATGAGTATGTATTTTGAAGTATTATGTTAGAAAAGGTTAAGGGTGAAAATATATATATAATTTGTTAAATTAATCTATTAAATGTGTAAAATAATATGATTTGAAAAACTAAATTTCACCACAAAAATTATTTTTTTAATGGAAACATAGAAAATGGCAGAACTTCAACCCAATTTTCCTATACAACCAGCTTTTTGAAAAACGCCAATTTATTGAAATTTACCGTTGAAAACGCCAATTTGGCAATCCTTGCGGTGATGTTCGATAGGGAGAAGAGGAGATAAATATGGGCTTAGCACATGGCCTTGTATGAAACCAATGTAATAACGCTGATGGGACTGATATTATTACCAAAAAAAAAAAAAAAAAAAAAAAAAAAAAACGGGGGGGGGGGGGGGGGGGGTGGGGTGAATAAGGGGGGGGGGGAGTCTTGGTGGTTGGTTATACATTGTTATAATTTACTATATTTTTTACCACTGTTTTCATTGTCTTCCCCTCCACCCCCCTCTCTCCTCTCTCTCTCCTCTCTCCTCTCTCTCTCTCTCTCCTCTCTCTTTTTTCTCTCTCTCTTCTCTTTATCAAATTCCCGCCACTAAATAATGTTTAATCATTTGACAAATATTTTAAAAATTGAGCTTAAAATTTAGCTTTTTCTATATCGCAAAATCCACTAAACGTGCTCGAAGCGCTTAACAAGGGGTCCCTGGCAAACAGCAACATTTAACATGTAAGGCAAGGCATGACACCTTATAGGCGATATTACAATTATTTTTCTATTCGGACAGAGACAACGCTGTTTACGGCCAGGTACTCATTTTACACCTGAGTACGGCGAGAGAATGTGAGTAAAGAGACTTCAAGGGTTTTTTTTACCCCAAGCAACCTTACAATAGAAGCGACCTTAGTACTCATCGCTCACAATGCTATGCTACGTTAAGTATTATCTGTGTTCTTGATTGACAGTCCATACAGATACATTGATGAGAAAAAAAAAAGGGTATGGAGAAGTGCGAGATGAAAACAGAGATTAAAAAGAGAGAGGAGCGCACGATTGGTACTAAGTTTGAAAGCCATATTTTTGTGTGGCTATATAGCTCAGTCGGTTGTGCAACCGCTCGCCGTCTTCTCTCTCTCTCTCTCTCTCTCTCTCTCTCTCTCTCTCTCTCTCTCTCTCTCTCTCTCTTGGCCAGGCGGAAGGTGTCGAGTCAATTAGATCATGTTTGGCACTGACCCCGTGACTTCTTGTTCTCTGTTTTCATCTGGCATTTCTCGTACCCTATTTTTCTCATCATTATTGATACAAGTGCCCTCTCCACACTTTTTATGAATTTTATTCAACGCAATACCGGGGCTTTTTCAAGTGTGTCCTATATATTTATATGTCACCATGTCTTGTTTCATACAGAGGATGGATGATAGCTTAATTGCTCACCAATTATAGAGAGTTCGCGGGGGTTTGTTAGTCATTCTCGTTGTGGTCCCCATGGAAGTCGGGAGAGAGGAGCGCACGATTGGTACTAAGTTTTTAAAGCCATAGTTTTGCATGGTGTGGCTGGATAGCTCAGTCGGTTGTACGACCGCTCGCTGTCTTCTCTCTCCTGGCCAGGCGTTGTGTGGTGGAGGTTGTCATGTCAATTGAATCCTGAGTTCGGCACCAACGCCGTGAATTTTTATTCTCTGTTTTCATCTGGCACTTCTCCATACTCTATTTTTCTCACCAGTATAAAATAAAATAAAAATAAAATTCCCTTTAATCATGCCAAAGGGAATTTTTTTTCTCTCGGGTGTATTCCAAGGGAAAACTGGAATAACCCAGGCGTCAGCCGCAGTGCAGCGACGCAAATTGAGCTAGGGCGAGGTGACTTGCTCAAGGCCATACAGCGCAGCGGCGGCGGGTGATCGAACTCGGTACCTTTCGGATACGAAGCAAAGACCGTACCGTTGAGCCACACTGTCACTTGATACAAGTGCCCGCTCCATACTTTTTCTGAATTTTGTGCAGATACATTTCTATTTATAGATATTTTTCTTGACAACTTTTCTACTCACCTTGTCATCCTCAGGCTCACTCACGTCCACCCTAGCCACCCTTCAAACCCACGCATGTGACGGTGATCACGTGAGGATCACGTGCCCGCCCAGTACCCTCATTAGTATTCAGTACGCTAAGTACGGACGTTCAGTACCCAGCAGTCGCAGGTGTTCTCCGGAGGAAACCCCTTGGTCGGTCCGGCTGCCCGAATTTGGTAGTCTGAGACAGTCCAGATTATCGAGTGGATTTATGGTGGAGGAGGATACGAACTGTGTGGCTGTGCGGTCTCTGGAGGTGAGTTCAACCAAAAACACTATTTCTCTCTCTTTCTACCTCTCTGTCTCTCTCTCTCTCTCTCTCTCTCTCTCAATCTGGACCTGTATCTATCTATCTATCTCTATCTGTATCTATCTCTCTGTCTCTCTCTCTCTCTCTGTGTGTATATGTGTGTGTGTCTCTCTCTCTCTCTCCCTCTCTCTGTCCTTCTCTCTGTGTGTGTGTGTGTGTGTGTCTGTCTGTCTCTCTCTCTCTCTCTCTCTCTCTCTCTCTCTCTCTCTCTCTCTCTCTCCTTGTCCTCGTCCTATGAAGGTCTCGTTTTTCTCGTTATTCTCGTCTTTGTAATCTTGCCATGCAATTAAATTATTTCAGCCTTAACATGCCAACAATTTTGCTCTGACCTTCTCGGTAAAATTAATACCCCCTTTAACCAGTTACCTGCTTTCCTCCGGTAAGACAGGTATTTAAAAATTTGGCCAGAAAACTCGGCCTTAAAATATCAGTCGATTTAAATGACCCTCATCTTGACAAAAATTCTCAAACCTGGGATTTCCGTGAGATCGTGGGTTTGAGAGTTTTTGTCAAATAAATTGTCATTTAAATCGATCGATATTTGGAGGACGAGTTTTCTGGCCAAATTTTTAAATCCGTCTTTTTCCAGAGTACGGCAGTTAATGGGTTAATTTCACACTGTCCTGTTTTTATAGCCATGTTTCTTACACCTCTCGGGTTTCACCTGCGGGTTCTGCGACGTTTCCAATTTCACGACAATCGGAAATTCCCAAATACATCAATGCTGTTCGAAATTTAAGGTTTCTCTATTTCTCTTCTATCTTTCTATCTGTCTATCGATCGATCTATCTATCTATCTATCTATCTATCTATCTATCTATCTATCTATCTATCTATCTATCTATCTATCTATCTATCTATCTATCTATCTACTATCTATTTGTCTATCTATATATCTATTTATCTATCTATCTATCTATCTATCTATTTATCTATCTAT
>NC_088362.1:57569625-57572125 GCF_034508935.2 Berghia stephanieae
CAGTTGTTGTTGCTTTTGTTTTGTTTTGTATTTGTGTTTTTGTTTTTCGGTTATTTTTTTTTTTGTTTTGTTTTGTTTTGTTTTGTTTTTTTTTTTGGGGGGGGGGGGGGGTTGTCGGTAGTTTAGCGGCACGATATGTTGTCCTCTAACAATATCAAGCGATGTTGAGCGTCTCTATAATATTATCTCTATTTATAGCTGGTAACTGGTTTTATGCAAACTACCCCTCTCGACTCAGTCAATAATGAGTATGCTATATGCCTAGTAAAAAAGCAGAGGCGGATGTTGCAAGAATGAGACTTTCACTGTTTAGAATGGAATGTAAATTGATGGTTTTTTGTTTTGTTTTTTAAAACATAAATTGATCACTGTTGAACGTATTATATGTCATTAATACACACACACACACACACACACACACACACATACATACACACGTTCATTTCTTATTTTCATTGATTTTAAATTGTAATAAGATAACCCCCCCCCCAAAAAAAAAAATAATAATAAAAAATAAAAGAAGGAAAAGAAAAGAAAAAGAATTTTTTTCAAAGGTTTATTTTAGACAATTTCCAATATGAAACATACCATTACATAGAATTTCCAATCAATACAGGTAAAATCAATAATCGATCGAATAAAGTGCAAAAAGGGGTTCGATCCAGAAGAATGTTGATTTACAATAGTTTGCCTAACGCCGTTCAATGTGAAATTATCGGTCGAGTTCTAATCGCCACTAAAACGTAGTAAAATATCCATAACAGAATCAAACATTGAAATCCATATCAGTTTAATTTGTTGATACGATATATTTATCTTGTCATTAAACATGGACGTTTTAATCCACGCACACACACACACACACACACACACAAATAAACACACACACACAAACACACACATGCACTCATCCAAAGTACATAATAATAAGACCCCCCCCCCCCCTCTTCTCTCTCTCTCTCTCTCTCTCTCTCTCTCTCTCTCTCTCTCTCTCTCTCTCTCTCTCTCTCTAATACTTTCATTCACATACTCTACTCTTCTTTATGTGTGTATTTTTTTGGTTGCGGCAGAGAGAGAGATAGATAGAGAGAGAGAGAGGGAGAAAGAGAGAGAGAGAGAGAGAGAGAGAGAGAGAGAGAGAGAGAGAGTTGGCGACTCTTCAAAATTTCTGATGAAAATAATATTATTGCTTATATTGTGTATTATGCGGCTATGTGGTCTAGTGGTATGGCAGTCGCTTTCGGATCAGAGGGTTCTGGGTTCGAGCCTCACTCAGCGCATTGTTGAGTCCTTGGAAAAGGACGTTAACAGCGTTGTATCTGGCGGAAAAATTGCAATATCATCTAACAGGTGTCATGTTTCGTTTAACATGTTACGTGTTGCTGTTGGTCAGGGACCCCTTATAAATTGCGCTATATAAACGCTCACTTTTTTTTTTCTACCAATCCTGGATTCTGACGTTTTGAACCCCGTGGCGGGGAGTCGAACACGGTATCTTTTGGAAAGGAAACACAGACCATACCACTCTACCACCACGCTGCCCCATCCCCATCCGACACATTCTTAAACTAGGATGGGTATGAACTGTAAACCGCAGAATAATGATAGGTCGGTCAGTTTAAAATTGAATGGCATTCGTCATAGTAACACACCGCCCTATTCACCATTTCCCATGAGGGAGGATGGGTTTTTTTTTTGGGTTTTTTTTTTTATGAATTGAGCATTTATATAGGGCAATATCCACTTAACGGGCTCAATGCGCTTTACAAGGGGTCCCTGGTCAACAGCAACATTTAACATGTAGGACGAGACATGACGCCTGTTAGGCGATATTACAATTTTTCGGACAAAGACAACGCTGTTAACGGCCAGGTACTCATTTTACACCTGAGTACGGTGAGAGAATGTGAGTAAAGAGTCTTTTCCAAGGACTCAACTATGCGCCGAGCGAGGCTCGAACCCAGGACCTTCCGATCCGAAAGCGAGTGTCATACCACTAGACCACATAGCCGCATTGAATAGCCGATTTGAATGGATTTGATATCAACATAACACCGTGCCCACTCAGCTAAATTGGTGTATTATAGTATTCATACTCCCTGGTGTTGGGAATAGATTCTATTTCAGTTTGGGTCAGAACTGCCAAGTACTACGAAAAATCCGTAGAAATACGAATTTTTGGCTCCAGCTACAGAACAACATTCGCCTCTTTGACTCCATAAATCTGGTTGAAAATGAAAGTTTAGTTCCTTAGAACCTATTTTAAGGCCTTTGGAACAGTTTTGGGTCATGCTAAGAGCAAATTATTTATGTCTCGAGCTATTTAAAGTACAAATTTTATTTTTTCCCTTGGAAACTACATCCTACAAACCAAATCCTTTTTTAGCTTGGGCGACCGAAGAGTTTCTGGAATGACAGAATTTAACATGGAGAAGAATTAAAGAAGCTGATATACAGAGAAGTGGTAAGACCTGGAATGAGATTAAAAAGTTAGCTCAGG
>NC_088362.1:57574625-57577125 GCF_034508935.2 Berghia stephanieae
GTGTGTGTGTGTGTGTGTGTGTGTGTGTGTGTGTGAGCGTGTGTGTGTGTTGTGTGTTGCATTGATACGAATGTGTGTGTGTGTTTGCATTGATACGTGCCTGTGTATTGTGTATCAAAACACGCCCAGAGTTCAATCCGACCGACGTACGTTTTTCTGTGATCGGAATGTTACCGGCCCGAGTCGAATCGAGACTCCAACAACTCCTTGCCTGGTGTATTAGTTTTGTTATCAAAAGTTATGCCGGTGAGATTGGCGTTGAATGTTAACACTGATCCTCCGTGGTTTCATTTAGGTGGACGGAACTTATCATTGTTGTTGTTTGACGAAGGAACATAAGAAATTCTATGGAGCATTTATGAGTACATAATAATAATAGTATTAGCAATGTGAAGTGTATGATGAGTGAGATGTGAGGTGTTAGTTTGTAGCCGTGTTTTGATTTATTTATGACGCACGGGCATAATTCACGACCACGGGTCACGTTTCACGAATCACTCGGTGTCTGGGAATTTCGAATGTCTTTTCAGTTGGTTTATATCCGTCGTATTTATTCGTTCATTCAGTTATTCATTCATTCATTCATTTATATTATTTCATTCAGTCATCCATCCATTTAATCATTCATTCAGCTATTTGTTCATTCATTATGACATGCATTCGTTCGTTCATTCATTCATTCATTCATTTATTCATTATATTATAAATAATAATAAATAAAATTGAGCTTTATATAGCGCAATATCCACTAAATGTGCTCAAAGCGCTTTACACGGGGTCCCTGGTCAACAGCAACATTTAGCATGTAGGACGGGACATTAATCATTGATTTATTCAGTCATTCATGCATTCATTGAGTCATTTATAATAATAAATGATAATGAAATAAATGAATTCCCTTTATTGATCCCATAGGGGTAATTTGTCTCTTGGATCTATTCCAAGGGAAGACTGGAATAATCCCGGCGTCAGCCGCAGTACAACGCCGCAAATTGCACAAGGGCGAGGTGACACAGTGCAGCGGCGGGTGATCGAACTCGTTACCTTTCGGGTACGAAGGAAAGACCGTACCGCTGAGCAACGCTGCCCCCATATTATATACATTCATTCGTTCATTCATTCATTTACTTATTCTTTCCTTCAGTCATTTATTCATTCATTCATTCGTTTAGCCATTCATTCATTCATCCATAATTTAATCATTCATCCATTAAGCCATTCATTCATTCATTCATTCATTCATTCATTCATTCATTCATTCATGGAATATTTTTCATTGATATGCCATTGGAATGTGGTTGTTTCATTATGTTGTGAATGTAGATTTTGACACATGCCGACTGACGACTTTGTGTGGTCTTTCAATGACAATGTTGGAAATTCATACCTATATTAGATGTGCTAGGAGTCTTATATCGAATACTCAACATGCCATTACACATTGATAAAACACGAGTATAAACTTAAATGTATGTTTTATTTAGAGCAGTATCCACTAAACGTGCTCAAAGCGATTTACATAGGGTTCCTAACCGACAAAGAGCAACTCTTACCTTACAGACATGACGCCTGTCAAGCGATAAAGACAACAACGCTGTTAACGACCAGGAACTCGTTTTACAGATTTTATTTAACATGCCAAGCCTCCCAATCACCGCTGTAGTATAAACTAATAGTATTGTACGTGCGCGCGCGCGCTTGTGTGTGTGTAAATGAGTAAAAATTAAAAATAATTGTACTCAGATTCGAAACATGTTGGCAAGTGAGTCCGAGTATTGGCTGTCGGAGTCCCCTGCTGTAGGGTCAATGTCCCAATAGTATTGACTTGTGTTGATAAGAAGAGGACTACTATTACTAGTATCCAATGCTCTCTATATTGCTATGCTAGTATCCCATCAACGTTAATCTAATTATCTTCACATAAAGTTTGCCTGATACAACAGGTTATAAGTTCAAATTCCTTTTGAAGATACAGGTGTGTGTGTGTGTGTGTGTGTGGGGGGGGGGGGGGGGTTAATCCTAAAAATTTGCTGTCCCATTTAATACCAATGTAGAATAGAGCACGGACTTTGTGCCCTCCCCTCGCTTCCTGTGTGTTAACTATCTCCTTAACGAACATTTTTTTCTAGATTTTTTATTCTTGAAATGCCATACCAACTCAACACTTGCTTTACTTATTGAGCCTCTTGATGCCTTGTGGAACATAGGGCCGCAATCTCAACACACACACACACACACACACACACACACACAATTATATATTGAAACTTAGACTCAAGAGCAAAAGTACCAAATTAAAAAATAATAATAATAATAATTATATAGCACAATATTCACTAAACATGCTCAAAGCGCTTTGCGAAGGAGTCCTATCCGACAGCAACACGTAACATGTAGAACGAGATACGACGCCTGTTAGTGCGATTTTACAAATTTTTTTACCCGACAGAGACAACGCTGTTAAAGGCCAGGTACTACTCATTTTACACTACCATGAGAG
>NC_088362.1:57582125-57589625 GCF_034508935.2 Berghia stephanieae
ACAGGGACAAGGACAATCGTTGTGATGGATTTATTACTGGCATGTCCCATGCTATTACAACTACAAAGAACTCATGAATATCTTTGTTGTGTGTAGTAATCATTTTAACACACGGGATAAACATTACACACTACACACTGTGTCACGAGACACAAAATGCCAAACGCTTTGCCCGGTGTCAAGACCGTTTGGATTATTTTCCTCTTGGTGAGTAGCTGTTTTATCCAATCAAATTAAACACTTATAATTATATTCTGGGAACAGAAACTCTCCCTTAGAAAAAGGTTCCATAAGGATTATTTTTTATAAAATAGATGTTGCTAAGATTTTGTTTCTGTATTTATGCTTATTATGTTGTCTCGTGATGTTTTTGTTTTTTTATTATGTAAAGCTCCGCAGAGCACGATTAACATGGATGTTTAGGCACTATATAATTCATTTCTTTATTTATTATATTTATTTATAAGTTTCTCCTTAGAAACTGGCTTACCAGACATATTGAAGTTTGAAGTTAACATAAATTCTCACTATCCTCATACCCTTGTCCCATCTCCTTCTTTCCTCCTCCTCCTCCTCCTCCTTCTTCTCCTTCTTCTTCCTCCTCCTCCTGCTCATCATCATCATCATCATCATCATCATCATCATCATCATCATCATCATCATCATCCTTCTCGTCTTTCATCTTTTCACTGTGCGAAGGACCAGTTCATTAAAAAATATTGATTCTTTTTCTCCCTTCTAAATTATAACATATGAACAGACACAATACATGACAACCCCCCCCCCCCCCCCCATTCCCTTAACAGGGAGAAAAAAACAAACCCACATATATTTTGATTATCCTTGAACAAAATTATCTGCAATGATTTGATTCGAATTTATTTTACCTACTCAAAACTCAGTTCAGTAGGAAGAACGGATAGAGTACCATGATAAAATAAGCCCTCATCTTGCATCACATTCCCTTTATCTCACATTGAATAAGCATTCAACCGACGTCAATACCAGCTTGATAGCGATACCACATGTGTATAGGTCTGCCTACATTATAGCGGTACTATAGATAGTATGCAGATGACGTCACTCAGGCCTTTGTTATTGTTTTTGCCATCCGCGTTTGTGAGTTGTTCTCACTAAAATGTATTAACCAGACTATAAAAGTTCATGGTTACACAGAGTTTGTGTGTTCGTCCGTTATACTTCCGGATGGCAATGTTGTGAACTCCTTGACCAAGCGCATTCTATCTATAAGTATGTGTCTATCTCTGCATGTTCCCAACACAGACTAGGGAGCTATATTCTCTATGGTTCCCAATCATGGCGTACTAAAAGAGTAGGGCTATGCTCCCAATGCTTCCTCCATATCGATGCTATGCGTATAGGTAAAATACTCGCATCATCCGCTAACCAGATTAAACATACCAACTCAAAAAACTGTGTGAATCTTGGACGTTTATGATCTGATTTAAATGATTTAGTGAGAACTATTAATTAAAATGACTGTCTAAAAGCAATAACGAAGAGATGAGTGACGTCAATTTCGTTCTTTCTGTATATGGAACGAAATTGACGTCACTCAGCTCTCTCTCTCTCTCTCTCTCTCTCTCTCTCTCTCTCTCTCTCTCTTTCTCTCTCTCTCTCTCTCTCTCATTGTATTTAGATAGCCTGTTCAGTGATTAGTTCCCAGTAAATGATATCTCAGACTATAAACGTTATATGTAGGTTACACACAGTTTTCTGAGTTGGTATGTTTAATCTGGCTGGCGGAATTTGCGATTCTTATATCAAAACGCATAGCAACAATTGAATATCATGCAACAGACTTCAATACCAGCATGATAGGGATACTATACGTGTATATGTCTACCCATGGCTTACTCTACTCATGTGTCTACCCCAATGACCTCTGGATTACTATTGTCTACCTACATCTTTCCAATGTATCCTCGCTATTGTTTTGATATGGATCACTGTAACGCCGAGGAGTTCACCTTTGACCTGTACGATACACAGCAAGCGATGTTGTGTGGTTTTAGGTCTACTCAGGCGTGAAGGAGGACCTAACTATACGCAGTGACGGATATTGTAAGAAGATTAAAAAGCGAAAGTAGACAAATAGGCAGTTTGATTTTACAACTACAATACACGTTATGCATGGTCTATGCTGCCGTACTCTGGAAAACCCTTATTTTAAAATTTGGCCAGAAAACTCGACCTTCAATATTGATGAATTTAAATGACCATCATCTTGGCAAAAATTCTCAAACCTGGGACTTAAATCGATCGATATTTGAAGGACGAGTTTTCTGGCCAAATTTTAAAATATGGGTTTTTCCAGAGTGCGGCAGTATGATATTCATTATTTACCGGAGTCATTGCATTGCGAAGCACAGAGAGTATAGTGTGGAAATGCTCTTTATAAGCTTGTATATTAATTATCATTTAAAAATAAATAACGAGCTGATGTTGATGGAATGCACAGGCGTTAATTTCCCAATAGATAGTATGCAGATGACGTCACTCAGGCCTTTGTTATTGTTTTTTGCCATCCGCGTTTATGAGTAATGCTCACTGAACTGTATAAACCCGACTATACACGTTCATGGAGACACACAGTTTTGTGTGTTGGTCCGTTATACTTCCGGATGGCAATGTTATGAGCTTCTTAGCCAAGCGCATACTATCTTTACGCACTAAGACGTTTAGTTCATCTCTTGAAAGCTAGCAGTACAATATCCACATTGTTTATAACCGTATGGACTAGATCAGACACAAATTCTATCGCAAAGTCCATTTCAGCTAGAACAAAATCAAATTATGTTCTTCGCGCTTCTAATACATAGTTCCCCCCCCCCCCCCCTTTTTTTCCCCTCCTGTCAAATCTTCGTAAGTCCCAGATTTGGTTTGGGAGTGTTTTTGCCAAGATTGGGGTCATTTTTTATTTTTTTTTTACTCGATCGATATAACTTGAAGACTGAGCTGTTTTGCCTAAATTATAAAGTTTAAATAGATTTTCAGAATGGATGGTAATTACGTATTGGCAAATTTGGTATTAAGTGAAATTTTGTTTTCAAATGATGTTGTAATGGGTATTAAGAATTATGAAATGTTATTATTATAAGCGCATTTATATTTTATATTATTATTGAAGCCCGTTTTGGAATTCAGTAAGAGGTTTAGTTTCTGTTTTTAGAAGGTTTACTCTGTTCTTTAAAGATTATTTTTTACACTCATTAGGTATCCCTCTCAGTATGAGGTCCTCGTTGTAGACTTGTAATATTGCACTTGGCTTGTGACACTCGCTTTCGGATCGGAAGGTCCTGGGTTCGAGCCTCGCCCGGCGCATAGTTGAGTCCTTGGAAAAGGCTCTTTACTCACATTCTATTCTCTCACCGTACCAAGGTGTAAAATGAGTACCGACCGTTAAACAGCGTTGTCTCTGTCTGAAAAATTTGTAATATCGCCCTAAGATGCATCATGTCTCGTTCTACATATTAAGTGTTGCTGTTAGTCAGGGGCCCCTTGTAAAGCACTTTGAGCACATTAAGTGGATAATGCGCTACATAAAAGCTCACGCTTTTTGTTTTTGTTTTGTTTGGATTTGTTTGTTTTCTTCTTTTACAAGCATCATTCTTACAACCCCCCCCCCCCCCCATTCCTTGCCGCTCCTCTTCACAATGTACACACATTCCCCCCTTATCGCTGCATGAAGAAGTATGCAAACATAAAAACCACATTAAACTTTACCGTTTCGTCCTCATAACATTATAGGAAATGGCATAAAAATCTCCACGGTCCATCGCCGTTTTTACAACATTCCCTGCTGGCGTTACGGTTGCCATCCACGAGTTGAGGTGTTTAAGATGACAAGTGAAAGTTTATTGAGATGATCGCCGAACTTTATTGGTTTATTTAAGTATTGTTTGCTTTACCACTGGACACTGGCTAAACATTTTTTAAAAATTATTTGGCCAAAAATATTTTACTTTAAACATCAATGAGTTACGTTGAATTTTAACAAAGAAAAATAAAATTCTAACATAGAAAAAAAAATTAAAGCTTAGACTTATACGTTTATAGAAGTCTCGGGTTTAAGGATTTTGGTCAAGTTGGTGTCATCTAAATTAATAGATATTTATTAAAGTTTAAGAATCCGACCAAATTGGGAAAAAAGGATTTAGCCAGTTTATGGCAGTTGGCATTTCCTGTGTTAATGTTTTACTGCTTTACTCGTAAATTAGGCTACGAGCCCAAACACACCTGAAGTGCATATTTTATGAATGAAAGAGTACCTACTTATGACCGGATTTTTAAATATCTCTATAGTTTAGGGGGGCAGCGTTGCTCAGCGGGACGGTCTTTGCTTCATACTCGAAAGGTACCAAGTTCGATCATCCGTCGCGCAGCGCTGTGTGGCGTTGAGCAAGTCACCACGCCCTAGCTCAGTTTGCTGCGCTGCACTGCGGCTGACGCCTGGGTTATTCCAGTCTTCCCTTGGAATAGACCATAGAGACAAATTGCCCCTATGGGATGAATAAAAGGAATTTTATTTATTCTGTTTTATTTATTTATTATTTATTATACATAGCCACTGAAAGATAAAGAATGACTCTTTTTAAATACCACAATAAGCAGAGAAATATCTTTCTGTTACCTGCTCAAGGGGATTTACGTTGATCCCCAAAATATTTCAAATGCAGCTATTTAAGTTATAGGAGTTCCCTTGCTTAAAAAGATAAAGACCGGAGTCCTTGAGGGAAGGAGGAGGAGGGCGGGAGGGGGCAGATTGTTTAGGGGTCTTTTCTAAAGATCTACGAAATCGTATTTGCCTTTGATATAGAACTGATTTTTTTAAAATTGAGCTTTTATATAGGGCAATATCCATAAACGTGCTCAAAGCGCTTTACAAAGGATCCCTGACCAACAGCAACGCGTAACATGTTGAACGAGACATGATGCCTGTTAGGAGATATTACAATTCTTTTCCGACAGAGACAACGAGTATGGTGAGAGAATGTGAGTAAAGAGCTTTTTCCAAGGACCAGCGACTAGCCAAGGACTCAACTATGCGCCGAGCTCGAGGCTCGAACCCAAGACCTTCCGATCCGAAAGCGGGTGTCATTCCACAAGACCACATAGCCGCACTTTAAAGATGAAGGATAAAACAAGAATATATATTTTAAAAAGACGAGGTATGTATGAATACTATCCACTCTACAACCGTGGCTCATGCCGGTTCTAATCAGATTGTATGCGCCGTTTACTGTTTATTCCGGACCATGTGAATTTCTCACAGATGATTGGCTTGGGTTATTTGTGCCAGTTAAGGTGATTTATGCCGTACGTTGAGAAAACACTTTACTTTTTCCATTTTGATCCAAAAAAAAAAAAGAAAAAAATTAGAAATATAGAAACCGGGGTAAACTCCTGCCCCATGGGCCTATTAACTCCCCGGGATTATAAAGAGCCTTTTCCAAGGACTCAACTATGCGCCGAGAGAGGCTCGAACCCAGGACCTTCTGATCAGAAAGTGAGTGTCATACCACAAGACCACAAAGTTGCCACAATTTGATGGATATAATTTATTTGAAGAGTAAATTTTTTCTGGCCAAAATAGAATGAAATGTGTTTTGTCAGCAGGGCACGATAGATTTGTCCGAGGACGCAATGACCATGAACAGTTTTTGATGAATGGGATGTGCTAGATGTTGTGCTCGATTACACACCTGATCGGTACAGACAAATAGACTGACAGATACACAGACGAACAAGCGGGCAGATTGAATGGGGTTACGGAGGTGTCATGAAACAGCTGTTGATGCCTGTGGTTTTTGTGGTTTGGTACGAGCAGCAATGGATAATTGGCTGCATGTATCAGTTGTTTTTTTTTATTAAAGATAAAAATGCTCCGATCTAAATCTGTATACGTTTACAATAGGTAAAATAAGTATGATGTAAAAAAAACTGGTTCCAATTTCATTGGAAGTGTAAATCCAGTCGAAAAAAAAACGACAGAGGACGTCGGGTGCTTGGTATGGGTAGGTCTAGCGGCTCTTCTCTTTATTCTTAGTATTTTTTCCGTGCCCGGCGTCTTTATCCGGAAGACGGCAGTGTACGGAATGCCGGGTCGTCGGAGTCAGTCTCCGGTGTGGGTTAGCCCTAAGACCCATAATTTGACGTCATTTTTAGGTTTATGGACCGCCTAGTGAGTTGACGTTAGTAGTGGTCAAGGAAACAAGTGATTCCATTGGTTGAACTGTTGAATACAACTCACGATTTGTTTTCTTTTGTGGCCATTTGTTGGTCAGTGTCAGGCTATAGATAGTATGCGCTTGGCTAAGAAGCTCATAACATTGCCATCCGGAGGTATAACGACCAACACACAAAACTGTGTGTAACCATGAACTTTTATAGTGTTTTATAGTGTTGTTGATACAGTTTAGTGAGAATCACTCACGGACGCGGATGGCAAAATACAATAACAAAGGCTTGAGTGACGTCATCTTCGAACTGTCTATATGTTTACGATGGCCACGTTCCATCTCACAAGTCTCTTTATCCGATTAGAAACATTTCAAGGCGTGAGATGTGTTCAGCGTCAAATCGTTGCCCCCGTTGACTCTCGATCGGACTGATGGAGAGGTGTGAATGATAACTCCGTAAATGTGTTTTGATCTTTAACATAATAGTAAAAGTAAATGTTTCGAATTTGACGTCACTCAGCTCTTTGTTATTGTTTTTAAACAGCCATTTTAATGAGAAGACAATAAACGTTTCGGGTGTCGCACAATTTTGTGCGTTGGTACGCCATAGATAGTATGCGCTTGGCTTAGAAGCTCATAACATTGCCATCCGGAAATATAACGGACCAACACACAAAGCTGTGTGTATCCATGAACGTTTATAGTCAGGTTAATACAGTTCAGTGAGCATTACTCATAAACGCGGATGGCAAAAAAACAATAACAAAGACCTGAGTGACGTCATCTTCGAACTATCTATAGATAGTTCGAAGATGACGTCACTCAGGCCTTTGTTATTGTTTTTGCCATCCGCGTTTGTGAGTTGTTCTCACTAAACTGTATTAACCTGACTATATACGTTCATGGTTACACAAAGTTTGTGTGTTGGTCTGTTACACTTCCGGATGGCAATGTTGTGAACTCCTTGGCCAAGCGCATTCTATCTATAGCTGGTTGGCGGGTGTTGTGTGTATTTTACCTGAACGCATAGCAGAAATATCGTAAATATTGACGAAACCCAGGCAGGTATCAAATAACATCACAAGGAGTGAGGCGTGGGGTGTTGTGTTTAGCGTCAAATAGTTGCACCCCTTGACCCTTATAGTGTCAGGACTGATGTCGAGGTGTGAACGATCACCCTGCATAGTGCATGTTATGATGTTTAGGATAGTAGCTAAATCATGTTTCGAATTTGACCCCATCACTCAGCTCTTTGTTATTGTTTTTAGACAGCCATTTTAATGAGTTCTCAATAAAT
>NC_088362.1:57594625-57597125 GCF_034508935.2 Berghia stephanieae
AGAGAGAGATGGAGGGAAAGAGAGACACAGTAAGAGAGAAAGACAAAGAGAGAGAGAGAGAGAGAGTGAGAGAGAGAGAGTGTTCGTGTGTTCAATGGATAAAACCTGAGTGCACACATTTTCAGGTCTGATAACCGATTTCAATTATGGACCTGATTTAACATCGTTGTAATGGACAATATTAGGCGTTGTTTTCAGAGTATTTCCATTACAACAATGAGCCCCATAACAATCTGTAGATAAATACACATGGGACAAACACAATGTTCCACAAACATCCTGAAGATTTAGAACAGAGCTTATCAACCTTTTTTTTTAAATTTTTACTGAAAAGCTTTTACCACCCAGTAATCACAATAGGGTAAAATTGCATCGATCTTAATGGGGGGAGAAATACTTCTTATCCATTATATAGATAGTATGCGCTTGGCTAAGAAGCTCACAACATTGCCATCCGGAAGTATAACGGACCAACACACATAACTATGTGTAACCTTGAACGTTTATAGTCTGGTTGATACAGTTTAGTTGAGTGAGAATTACTCATAAACGCGGATGGCAAATTACAATAACAAAGACACGGGTGACGTCAACTTCATTCTATCTATAGATAGAATGCGCTTGGCCAAGGAGTTCACAACATTGCCATCCGGAAGTATAACGGACCAACACACAAACTCTGTGTAACCATGAACTTTTATAGTCTGGTTAATACAGTTTAGTGAGAACAACTCACAAACGCGGATGGCAAAAACAATAACAAAGGCCTGAGTGACGTCATCTGCATACTATCTATATAACATTATTATGAAGTTCCTTTTGCAGAGTGACTATATTGTTTTATGTCGGTATGTTGTGCATCCCCAGTACATTCTTTAACAAATTTGACACACTCTGTGTTGTACCATACTGATCTGAATGAACAATGTGTATATAGATAGTATGCAGATGACGTCACTCAGGCTTTTGTTATTGTTTTTGCCATCCGCGTTTGTGAATTGTTTTCACTAAACTGTATTAACCAGACTATAAAAGTTCACGGTTACACAGAGTTTGTGTGTTGGTCCGTTATACTTCCGGATGGCAATGTTGTGAACTCCTTGGCCAAGCGCATTCTATCTATAAACTAAACGGTGCTATGCGGATCAAGAAAGAAAAATACAAGAAAATTTGGGATGTTTGTATTTTGTTTTTTGTTTTTTTAAATTTTATTTCTTGCTTTGTCTGGCTCTGTTTCATACACACTTGAACAGGTCTTTGTAAAACGCTTTGAGCACGTTTAATGGATATTGCGTTAAATAAAAGTTCCAAATTAAAAAACAACGTTCAAATTTTTCAAGTTAACCTATACACCCGGTTGAAAAGCATTGGTTTAGAATTATTGGTCACAGAATCATCAGTTGCTATGTTCTCTCCTGTTTCTAGTAGAACTTGCGATCTTAATCAGAATTGACGGTGATTAGCTCTCTATCCTATCTTTCCAGTCCATCACTTGTGTCGACTTGACAGAGCTAACTAATTTCCCTGCTTCATCAATTTACGCAAAAGGTTGAAAGTTCACGGTGTGTTCGTTTTTTTACGCTCTGCGTGTATCCGCCATATGCTTCCTGTGCTTTTGTTGTTGTTGGAGCTAAACGTAAACAAAAATCAAATGGCTACCCTTTTACTGCCTGCATGCACCTACTAAAGAGTATTAATTCAATGCAGTGGAGCAAACACTTATGTTGATAATAACAAGACATGAAGTGAGTTGAAAAATGCCGGAAAACAGTAAAGAATATAAACTTTTCGGCGGTGATGATTCGAACCCGGACCCGCCTGTTACGGCAACTCCACCTGGCCACGAGAGAGACGCTCTACAATCGACGCCATTCTCCTCCAAATTCCTTTTGGTGTCAGATCGACCCTGGGAGAAGTCAAAATTGTCTTTCTTCTACCCCCCCCCCCCCCCTCCTCCCTGTCCACCCAGCATTATGGCTGTTAATAAAGTTCTGAACAAGTGTGTATGAAAGGTGCCAGACATAGAAGAAAGAAAAATACAAGAAAAAACCATCCCAAAAACTCATCCGGGCGACTGGGTTTTTGGGGATGTTTTTTTTTTTCGTGTATTTTTCTTAATGCTTTGTCTGGTACCTTTCATAAACATTTGTTCAGAACTTTATCTTGCACCGGTACCTGCTCCTTAATTTATTAATTTGATATGGCTGTTAAGGTTTCTGATTTCCCCTTTACCAAAATAATTTTGATTATGTACATATAATTCTATATTGCGGCTATGTGGTCTAGTGGTATGACACTCGCTTTCGGATCGGAAGGTCCTGGGTTCGAGCCTCGCTCGACGCATAGTTGAGTCGTTGGAAAAGACTCTTTACTCACATTCTCTCACCGTACTCAGGTGTAAAATGAGTACCTGGCCGTTAACAGCGTTGTCTTTGTCCGAAAAATTGTAATATCGCCTAACAGGCGTCATGTCTCGTCCTACATGTTAAATGTTGCTGTT
>NC_088362.1:57617125-57632125 GCF_034508935.2 Berghia stephanieae
TGTATTAACGAATGCAATGTGTTAAACTGAAAAGCTTAGTGTCCGAAAGTGTATATTTAGGACTTAATGAAAATATTGCTGTCTGAAGCTCGAAGGAAAAAAAGATAAGTATTGAATTATAAGCTATAAGCGATAGCAAATTACTTTCTGTCACATCTAACAAACCCAGCTACCCATTCACTGCTCGGTGAACAAGGGGGGGGGGGGGGGGGGGGTCATAGAAAAATCTCGACTTCACCCGGGATCGATCTTCAAGTTCCCCTTGCGTGTGAAGCGAGTGCTCTACCAACTGAGCTAATGGGGACCCTCGGTTTGACAATATGAGGAAGGTCATTTCAATAAGGACGAGTTTTCTGGCCACAATTTTAAAACTATCTTTTGTTTTGGTTTGTTTTTGTTTAAATCAAAGTACCGCAAAATATCATCATGCTTTTTTCTGGCAAAACTTTATAAAATGTTTTTTTTTTTTGGTTTGTTTTTGTTTTTTGTTTGTTTATTTGTTTTGGGGGGTTTTTTTGGGGGAGGGGGGGGGGTTGTTGTTGTTGTTGTTTTGGGGTGTTTTTTGTTTTTTTGTTTTGGTTTTTTTTGTTGTTTTTTTTTTTTTTGTACAGCAGGATAAAATAGGTCAGTTTGGATTCGCCAAATCGATTTTAGGTCAAATCGCACCTCACTGTTTACATTGGCTTGGAGAGTGAATAAATCGTTTCCGGATCAAGATTTCTTTCAACCAAATATTGACGCTGACAGAAACCCAAAGGTGTCGTGTTTTATGTTTGTTTATCTTGACGTTACTGTGTATTTGCGTAGGTACGGTTTGATGTGGGGGAATTTTATCGTTTTGCGGAAATTTGAAACACACCGGTAAAGATTTTTATAGATAATTGCTTCGCTGTTGCTTATTATTACGTTTTTATTCGTGATCTCTCTCTCTCTCTCTCTCTCTCTCTCTCTCTCTCTCTCTCTCTCCCTCTCTCTCTCTCTCTCTAAGATATATCGCAAAATGTGAAAAAATGCGTAGTAAAAATTATTGTGTATTAAAAAACCTCTCCGTCTATTTTTAGATATCAGCCATTCAACAAGAAAATTGTTACCACAATTTTATCCGGATGCCTTTTTGAGCTTGTATTTCTTTATCTTTCTTTCTTTCTTTCTTATTTTTTTTTTTACTTTTTTTTCTGCCTTTTCTCTTCTTTTTAAATTTCCCTTTTGTTTTTACTTTTTTCTCATATTTTAATCATTTAAAAAATACGTTTTTTGTTTGTTGTTTTTTTCTGTTTTTCTTCAGGGGGGGGGGGGGTATTTTTTTCTTTTTAGCCTATTTATATTGCTTTGTTTTTATTTGGAAAGGGTGAGGGGGGGGGGGGGGGGGGTAGGGTGTCGAAGTAAACTATTTGCATTTTGTCCGAGCTATTTTATCGCCTGAAGTTATAGTCCCTTGTCTTTTAACGTTATCCTATGTATTATGTTGTTGTAAATAGAAACGAACGCGATAATATGCTTCTGTTGATTGAGGGACTTTTCGGAAGCTTATCTCGAGGCTTATCGCGAATCCTCGCAAAGATAAACAGATAATACCTTCCTTCCGGTATCGCCGTGTCTCGCTTGACATAATGAGGCTTTAACGAGAGTTGTTGAGTAACTATTTTTAGAATCCTTGGAGGCTTTTATCGTTTGTTGATTTTCTTGAACAAGTACATGAAATATTATGCGAGTGTAATTTTGAATAATCGGAAGAGGTTTTCTTTTTCTCACTAAAGTGTACCAGAGAAATTGGAAATTCAGATTAAAAACGCGAAAGAAAAAAGACAAGAAAAAATTGAAAGAAAGATATAAATATACGGTTGCTTTAACCTGACCAAAATATTGTCTATGTTATCTTGATTAATAACAAATAGTAGGGATTTACAAACGATGAATGAAGTAACCCTTTTTTATTTTTTAAATTTTTTTGTGTGGGTCTGATAATCTAAATTATTATGGTATTGTTGGTATGGAAACCCTACAGAAAATATTGTACATGACAACAATGTCAATACAAGCCCATAATTGAGTTCGGTTATCAGACCTGCAAATATGTGCACGTCGGTATAGACAATACAATCTGACTGATCATTTGAAGCTTTGCACCAAAGAAGTAAAAGAAAACAAAACAAAACAAAACAAAAAAATAAATAAATAAATAAATGAACAGAACAAATAAGACGAGGGGGGGGGGGACCCGACAGGTATGATCATCCATTTATAATCGGTTTAACTCACTCAATCCTAGAGATTTTTGCTACTTCTTAAAATTGGAAAACATTGATTAAAAAATGAGCATGTACATAGACAGTGTTATTCAACTAATATCCTTAACATGTAAAAACTAAAAACATTCGCTAGGCATGGGGTAAAAGTAACCTTGGGTAAACTACGGATATAGTCGGTGTTAGGGTTGAGTTGGTTAAGGAGATACTCGAGAGATTTACGAGAGCAGAAAATACGTTTTAGTTAATGGGGTTCTATTCTCTATCGATCCGTCGGTGTTAGTTTCTTCGTTAAGAGACAGTGTATTGTCATTATTATTACAATTATTAGAACAAAATTAATGGTATTATAAAATAAAATAAATAAATAAAAATAAAATTCCCATTATTCATCCTCAAGGGGAAATTTGTCTTTAGGGTCTATACCAATGGAAAGACCGGAATAACCCAGGCGTCAGCCGCAGAGCAGCGCCGCAAAGTGAGCTAGGGCGAGGTGACTTGCTCAGGGTCACACAACGCAGTGGCGGGTGATTGAACTCGGTACCTTTCGGGTAGGAAGCAAAGACCGTACCACTGAGACACGTTGCTCCTATTATCTTAATTTAAACAATCATTAACAACTCTTCGTTTCCTTTTGTCATAATATTATATTCGTCTGAAAACGATCCTCTATAAACGTACCCGCCTCGCCCTCTTTTGACGACTAATTAATTGCGCACTTTTTATAAATATCTATTGTTCTATTTTAACAACTCGTGCTTCCTGCTGAGGTAACCGATGGGTAAAAGAAAATTTCAGACAATTTTAGGAAAGACGATTTACAGGCCTGAGTGATTTAATGTGTTTAACAATAATGTCTTTTGTTTTGCATAAGTGTACACCTCTTCCTTCAAACTTACACGTTTTCAGTCAAAGTTACAGCTGTTTTCAGTCAAAATTACACCTGTTTTCAGTCAAAATTACACCTGCTTTCTGTCAATATTACACCGTTTCTTCAGTTAGGGTTGGCAGCTCTGTATTAACTTGAGCTTGAGCTTTTATAATTTAATTGAGCTTTATATAGCGCAATATCCACTAAATGTGCTCAAAGCGCTTTACAAGGGGCACCTGGTCAACAGCAACATTTAACATGTAGGACGGGACATGCCGCCTGTTTGGCGATATTACAATTTTTTCGGACAAAGATAACGCTGTCAACGGCCAGGTACTCATTTTACACCCCGAGTACGGTGAGAGAATGTGAGTAAAGAGCAGCAGAGCTTTTTCCAAGGACTCAACGATACGCCGAACGAGGCTCGATCAAACCCAGGACCTTCCGATCCGAAAGCGAGTGTCATACCACTTACTTAGACCACATATCCGCACATTATAATATTAGACACAGTAGTAGAGCCATAGCAATCTAGAGGGCATTGAGTAGAAGAATACTTCGACATAGATACAAACGGCACTGATTTCACCCCGTGTGATATTATATATATCGGATTGTTTATTTTTTCCAAGCCTTTCTCACGGAAAGCTTTCACACATACTTCATCATTGAAATACGTAGATGGGTGGTGGGTGGATAGAAACGAAAGAAGAAATTAAAGAAAAAAGAAAGAAAGAAAGAAAGAAAGAAAGGAAATGGATACAGAAAGGAAATATTGAATCAGAGCTGTTTACATAATTTGTGTTTAGGGTTTTCTAGCTTTTAATTTTTCGTAGCTTACGTCATGTGGTAGTTTAAATGTAAAAAAAAAAAAAAAAAAAAGAAGAAAAAAGAGAAAGTAACAATTGGCAATATAATGAGCTCAATATAAAATACTTCAAACATTAGCGGCACCCAATAACGAGACTAATAAACACCACATCTCACTAATAGGGGAGGTAACTGCACCTCCTGAAACGTTTGATTGCCATTAATATACAATAGGATTCAATAGTCTGATGTCACGTCCGCCCAGCAACCAGCAGCTTGGTTCTAAATAAAGAATTTCGGTACGTTTTATTCTTCATTCTGGCTAGAACTTTTTCACATGTCGTGTGATCAGAATGTATAAAAGTTAAAAAAAAAAAAAACCTGATCAGATTTATGATGTTTTTCTCCTCTGGAACACTTTTATGCTCGTCGGAGAAGTATTTCATAAGGGCGGTGATGGAGATAATGGCGTCCGCCATTGTTCCCATTGTTTGGAACCAGTTACTATGCGTTATTACGAGGGAAGTGACGTCACGACTGCTGAACCCTATTTTCGGAAAAGGCCTCGATACAAGTGTATGTCCCATTCGTAACGTAAGTGACAAATTGGTGAACAAGCACCGATGGAAAATGAAAATCTGAAGTGTGTATGATTAGTGGACGGGAGGTCTGAGGTCTGAGGTTCGATTCCCAGTCAAAGCTGACCGATTTTTTTGAGATGGTTTTTTTTTCTTGTATTTTTATTTCTTGCTTTGTCTGGCACTGTTTCATACACATTTTTTTAAAGTCCCAGGTTTGAGAGTTTTTGTCAAGATGGTGGTTCTTTTGATTGATCGATATTTGAAGGACGAGTTTTATTGCCAAATTTTGTAAAGTGTGTTTTATTTTGATTTTTGTTGTCTTACAGATATCAATAACAATGTGAAATTGAATGTAAGCTTTAATTTCATATACGAAAACAGGTTAAATGGACGTTTCGGGTTTCCCCTTTATCAACAAAACAGGATGAATGAAACAATACAGATGAATGAGATAATGTGGTAGTGGCGTTGTTAAGATGAATAAACAAAAACATCGATTCATTCATCCTGTTTTGTTGATAAAGGGGAAACCCTGAAACGTCCATTTAATCTGTTTTCGTATATTAAATTGAAGCTTACATTCAATTTCACATTGTTATTTATTTCTTCGAGCTTCGAAGCAGCAACATTTACATTTGCAGTATAGCCATTGTATGTTTTTTGTTTGTTTTGTTTTTTGTTGTTTTTTTAATTAACCTCCTAACCAAATCCAATAAATTCTGTTTTCATCGAACTCCGATGCATTCCATTAAACAGCACAACGGTTTTTAGCAAAGCTATTAAACGTATTTCCTGTATTCTGGCCAAACGCGTTATTCTCATTTTGGCCAGGAAACTTTCTACTGCAAAAATCTATCAAGTAAGATGACACCATCCGCCTTCTCCCCTGTTCGAAAAATGATCTAAGAGCTAAGACTTTCAATATATATATTGATTTTTTTGGAAAGTCGAGGGCCATCTTAGTCTACCGACATGATTTTAAGTTTATGTATTCTGGCTAAATTATTATTATTATTATTATTATTATTATTATTATTATTATTATTATTATTATTATTATTATTATTATTATTATTATTATTATTATATTATTATTATTATTATTATTATATTATTATTATTTATTATTATTATTATTATTATTATTATTATTATTATTATTATTATTATTATTATTATTATTATTATTATTATTATTATAATTATTATTATTATCATTATTATTATCCCTATTATCATCATTAATATTGTTATTATTATTATTTTTATTTTTTTTTTAATCCATTTTATTATAAAAGTTATTTTATCAGTGTATTACAGGAATGTTATGTTTCTCTTTAAGAGGGGTTTGTGGATAATGGGATAGAGAGAATAAAAGCCTTTTCGCCATTTGTTTGCAGGGGCGTCGCTGATTGAATTAGGGCTAATTACCAGGATTCAATGACAAGCCCTTGGGACGTTCTTGTCCGATCTGATTGAATTACCTACCTCTATATTTGAACGTATTCTGTCCTTCACTGATCAAACGATTTTTTCACATTTTACATTTTTACCAGAACACCTTAGCTTCGTGAAATTTGTTGCGATGTGGTCAAGTGGTATGACACTCGCCTTCGGACTGTGTTGTAAGGTCCAGGGTTCGAGTCCCGCTCTGAGCGGTGCATTGTTGAGTCCTTGGAAAAATGCTCTTTACTCACATTCTTTCACAGTATACTCGTGTGTAAAATGAGTACCTGGCCGTTAACAGCGTTGTCTCTGTCCAAAAAATAAAAATGTAATGCCGCCTGACAAGCGCCATGCCATGTCCTACATGTTGACCAGGGACCTCTTGTAAATCGCTTTGAGCACGTTTAGTGGATCTTGCGCTATATAAAAGTTCAAGTTTTTAAAAATTACTTGAAATAAATAATAACGTGAAGTTGAATGTAAGCTTCAATTTAATTACAAAAAGAGATCAAATGAACTGAACTACGCCACTACCACATCATCTCATTCATCTGTGGTGTTTCAATCATCCTGTTTTGTTGATAAAGGGGAAACCCGAAACGTTCATTTGATCTGTTTTTGTAATTAAATTGAAGCTTACATTCAACTTCACGTTATTATTTATTTCTTCGATCTTCGAGCAGCAACATTTACACTAAAAATTACTTGAGCGTATTCTGTCTTGCGCTGAGAAAACGTCCTTTTTTACGTTTTGGCCCGAAAACTTTAACCCAATAATGATATGTGCGGCTATGCGTGTGGTCAAGTGGTATGAATCTTGCCTTCGGACTGTAAGGTCCAAGGTTCGAGTCCCGCTTTGAGTTGGGCGTAGTTGAGTCCTTGGAAAAGACTCTTTACTTACATTCTCATTCTCTCACCGTACTCAGGTGTGCCAGGTAATGGCGTTGTCTCTCTATCGGGGAAAAAATGGTGATATTGCCTAACAGGCGTCATGTCTTGTCCTACATGTTACGTTTTGCTGTTGGCCAGAGACCCCTTGTAAAGCGCTTTGTCACCGTACTCATGTGTAAGATGAGTACGTTTTGCTGTTGGCCAGAGACCCCTTGTAAAGCGCTTTGTCACCGTACTCATGTGTAAGATGAGTAACTGGCCGTTAACAGCGTTGTCTCTGTCTGAAAAAAAAATGTAGTATCGCCTAACAGTCTTCATCGCGTCTTGTTCTACTTGTTACATTTTGCTGTTGCTTGGGACCCCTTGTAAAGCGCTTTGAACATGTT
Source organism: Berghia stephanieae (assembly GCF_034508935.2). Taxonomy (NCBI): domain Eukaryota; kingdom Metazoa; phylum Mollusca; class Gastropoda; order Nudibranchia; family Aeolidiidae; genus Berghia; species Berghia stephanieae. Next base: position 57,624,357 of record NC_088362.1, read on the forward strand.
TAGAGGATACTGCGCTATACAAATGCTCCGTTATATAGTTTTATATCGATTGATTAAAATGGCCCAGAATTCTCAAAAAAAAAATTTTTTAACCTGAGACTTGTTTGAAATTAAATTTTTTTTGTGGCAAATTCTTGGCTGGTCATTGTAATCGATCGATATGGGAAATAAAAGGGTTTTTTGAGGGGGGGGGGGGGGGGGGGTTTGGTCAAAATGTTAGAAAATGATCCCTTTCGTCCTAGAGTGTAATATTGCTATTTTTATTGCAAGGTGTGTTCATCGATTTTACTCCATTATTCATTTACAGGCGGTAGACATTGTTGTATAGAAGGAACGAAATTGACGTTATTTTGTTATTGATTTTCGACGGCTGTTTTAATGATTAGCTCTCACAAAATGATATCGATCAGGTTATAAACGTTCAAAAGTTACGCATAGTCTTGTGTGTTTGTACGTTATTTCCGGCTGGCAGATGTTGTGAGTATTTTATCTAAAAGTATTGCATCGAGCGAGCGTGATAAGTGACCAGATGGGTGACAATGATCGCAAAATTAGGCATTGGCGTTATTTCTGTGGCGTTAGGCTTTTAATCTTAACATTACATTTTTACCTCCCTCCAGTTAGTTGTAACGGAGTGTCTTGCTATCGGAAAATATATATTTCGTAAGTGTGCTAACACGAAAGAGGCGTACAACAAACGACTTGTTCTGTATAAAAACGGATGTTAGATTCCATATGGCTTACTGGCGGAATTGATAAAGCGTTTTTGTTTAAGGTGCATTAACCGCGTTAAAGCCATTGAAATACGCTTTATATAACAATATTATGTTAGAATTCATTTTTGATGAGTTACTGTTGTATTTGAGCGTATTGGTTTTACTCAACGTTTACATGTTTTCAGGTTTGATAACTCAAATTGTGATGGGCTCATTGATGTAAAGGAAATACTCTCAAACCAACCCAAAATATTGTCCATTACAACAATGTTAAATCGGACCCATAATTGCGCTCGGTTATCAGACCTGCAAATATTACGTGCATGTCGGTTTTACTGGAAATTCTAAGTCGAATTTCCATCAGAATACAATAACTGAGGGTAGACAGAAGTAAACGTGCTCATTGACTTAATAGATAGCATTTCGTTTGTATGTACGTATTTGAAGGGGGGGGGGGGGGGCGTAGAAGAGAGAGAGAGAGGGGGAGAGAGAGAGAGAGAGAGAGGGAGAGAGAGAGAACGCATGTCTCCTCTTCCCCCCCCCCCCCCCCTATTGTCTCCAATATCATCATCAGCACTTAGTCCTCTTGAAAATTCCAATCTAAGGTTCTCCTGAGCCTTCAACATAATTATCTCTCGTCCCCACTTCTCCCTCCACTTCCCCCCCCCCCCCCCCCCCCCTTCCCTCACCTCCCCACCCTTTGCACACCGCATTTACAAATCATACAGGGCTGCCAACTGTACGCCTAAAAAGCAAATTTTTATGCTTTTTTCACCTTCGTAAGATTTTATGCTTTTTTTTCTCTCAGATCGTACTTTTTTTTTCACGAGAATCAAATCTTAACATTTTAATGTAAAAAGTTGTTTTTATTGTTTCCCATTAAGTTTTTTTTCCTGGTATTCTCCATGCTTCTTGCAATATTTATTTTAACAATTGTTGTTTGTTAGGTTTAAGTGGTTTGTTTGCATTTGCATTGCTTCATAATTTTATTTTCAAGTTTTCCTTAAGCCTGTGGAAAAATTTTCCCAACACAAACTGATAGGAATTATTTCCAAAATGGGTCAAAAATTATTGGGGAGTGAGGTGACTGAAGGGTTACATTTTCAAATTGTACAATTTTTTCCCCCGATCTTACTCTTTTTTAACAACAAATTTGACACTTTTTCTTTTATTGAGGTTGGCAGCCCTGTTCATGCATTTTACTCTTCGCTCACTTTACCCTCTAGAGTGTTACGCTCTTACTGCAACTCCGACAACTGTTCTTGACGTTAATTGGCATTCACAGTCTATTCAACTCCGCAATTTACCAAGCTAAATGACACCGTTAATTTTCACGGTTAATTGGAAATCGCTCTTCGCTGGTAAGTGAGTGATTTCACCCATCTGTCTGCTACTGCTGCCTTGTCCGATCGAAGTTTCTGAACTCAGACAATAGAAATGTTGCCAGCATCAACAATTACAGCCAAACTCTGAACAAAAAACACGTGTTTTAAAATTTGGCCTGAATTCTCCGTCCTTCGAATATCGATCTGTTAAATATAGTGACCCACATCTTGTGAAAAACTCAAAACTTTCAAGTTGAAGTCCCAGGTTTGAGAGTTTTTGAGAGAAGATGAGGCTAATTTTTATCGATCTATTTTTGAAGGACATGTTTTCTAGCCATTTTTTTTTTAATACGTACGTGTTTGATTGTTTTAAAATTCGAAGTACGAAAGAATACCGCTGGCTGCACAGATGAAATTGATTGTCTTGTCTCGGTGTTGGGGGTCGGGGGTCCGTTTTGATGGGATCTCGCTGTCCAAGATGAATGCCATTTTCCCGTGTGATCATTTCGAAGACGGACATACTACAATACGAGCTCTTTGAACTCGCAAAAGATATGAACTAAAAAAAAGGGGGCGAAGTTGAATAGATTTCGTCGTCAGAGTCTGAACTTATTCTATATATTTGTCGTTATACTGTTTTACACTGTTCACAGGAGAAGGGACAGCTCCGTTTGTGAAACTAATGACACTGTCGATGAAGTCAGGAGTATATTATATCTGATGGTGGGCACGCAACAACCCCCATCGATTTTCGCAATGATAATGGCTAGCTTGGTCATCAGCCCGGTCATAATTTGTTGTTGGATGATATAGACTGTCCAAATTGACCACTGGTTGAAGTTGGGAGGTGATGATGACGATGAGATAATGCCCGGGGCGGGGGGTTAGGTTAAACATGAATGTTTCTAACCATGGCTAAGCTGGAATATTGATTTTCAAAGAAAAGTGGATTTTTTTTTAATCTACCGTATTCATTGGCATAACACGAGTTAGTAATTTAGACTTACGATTCATTCCCTTTGTTATTGTCTCCGTGTTATGTTTTGTTTTGTTTTTTGTTTTTGTTTTTTGTTTTTTTTTTTTTTGGGGGGGGGGGGGGGGGGGGGGGGGTTGTGTGTGTGTTTTGTTGTTGTTTTTGTTTTGTTTTGTTTTGTTTTTGTCAGTGAGTGCACGACAGTATAGTTCCTCCAGTTCCAGCAACTGGCATTCTCTATCAATATTGATGAGCTCGTCCAATCAGGGACGATAAAGACATTGATTGCGGGACTGATAGTGTGATCGACCAATCGGATTAGCCCAATCTCTTGAGTACTATCGGTACTCTTGTCTCTCATGCCACGAGCCATTCAAGATAGCTAACTCTTGTTGAACTCTTGAACCAGGGTTAGGAATGGCAGATCTGTAAAAAGCAAGACCAGTTCTGCCGTCCTCTGAAAAAACCCATATTTGAAAATTTGGTCAGAAAACTCGTCCTTCAAATATCGATCGATTGCCAAGATGGTCATTGAAATCGATCGATATTTGAAGGACGAGTTTTCTGGCCAAATTTTCTAATATGGGTTTTTCCAGAGTACGGCAGAGTATGTGTATATTTGTGATTTTTTTCTCCGTTTTATGATTTTATTTTGAAAATTGAACATCTATATAGCACAATATCCACGCTCAAACCGCTGTACAATACACACTTTCTAAATCTACAATTTGATCATTTACACAGTGCAATTTCCACTAAACGTGCTACCCCATAGTATCTCTTTCTCCATCCTTTATCTATCTATCTATCTATCTATCTATCTATCTATCTATCTATCTATCTATCTATCTATCTGTCTGTCTGTCTGTCTGACTGTCTATCTGTCTATCTATTTAATTATCTATCTATCTCTTTCTCTCCATTTATTTCTTCCCCTCCCTCTCGCTCTCTCTCTCTCTCTCTCTCTCTCTCTCTCTCTCTCTCTCTCTCTCTCTCACCTATCCCCCAATCTATTTCACATTCCTCCTCTTTGTTATATCCTGTTATTCCTGATGATATTCAGGAGCCTACCCTAATCCTCTCTCAATCCAGCTACAATCCCTTTGTTCATCTCTACAATCTACACCGGTGCCCTATTTTTAAAAAATGGGTACTCACCTACTCCAAAGGTTAACATCCTCCTCCCTAACCCCCTTACACTGTGCTACGCCAACAACACGCCAACATGGCTTGTGATTTATCAAGCATCATCACTCGTTAATTTATCTTACCTTCCCTAACATCCAAAAGTAGAATGTCTTTACATCCCCTTCCATCTCGCACACACACACACACACACACACACACACAGAGAGAGAGAGAGAGAGAGAGAGAGAGAGAGAGAGAGAGAGAGAGATGCGGGGGGCGGCGGTGATCGAGCCCAGGGCATCAATCACAATACTTTATAACTCGAATACTATTTATTGAGAACGATACCAAAGGCCATTGTTTCCCCCAGCCGTATTGTCATGAATATTTAAAGCTAATAAAATGAATATCGACCACTGGGATGTATGCCATGCTATGTATCGATTCGTTTTGGCTCTCTCTCTCTCTCTCTCTCTCTCTCTCTCTCTCTCTCTCTCCTCTCTCTCTCTCTCTCTCTCCCCCCCCCCCCCCCCCCAATGCTCAGTCTATATCTGTCGTACTCTTGAAAAAACTCATATTTAAAAATTTGGCCAGACAACTCGTCCTTCAAATATCGATCGATTTAAATGACCCTCATCTTGGCAACAACAAAAAAAAAAAACTCTCAAACTGGGACTTCGCGAAGTCTTCCTTAAAGTCCCGGTTTGAGAGGGTTTTTTTTTTTTTTGTTGCCAAGATGAGGGTCATTTAAATTGATCGATCGTGAAGGACGAGTTTTCTGGCCAATTTTTTTAATATGGGTTTTCAAGAGTACGGCAGATATATAGATAATATGAAGGGAATGCATTTGACACTGTTCCAATTTTTTTCTAAGGATTTTTCCGGTTTCCTTTTGTTTTGGTTTGTTTTTTATTTTTTAATTAATTTTTTTTTTAGTATTTGGAATTGAATAAATCTTGCCATGGTTTTTTTCTCCTGTTTTTCATCTATTATTTTTTTCATTTATGATTTAGTAATTTAGACTATGTGGTCTCGTGGTATGACACTCGTCTTGGGATCGGAAGGTCCAGGGTTCGAGTCCCTCTCTGAAAGGCACACAGTTGAATTCTTGAAAAAGGATCTTTCTTTATATTATCTCACCATACTCCTGTGTAAAATGAGTACTTGGCCGTTAACAGATCGGAAAATGTTGGGATAGAATCGAAGAAGAGAATGCCATACTAATTGTTGGTCATGGCTAAATATATATTTTTTGGCTTTATGTAATACCTGGTTGTTCTAAACGAAAGCTCTATCTCCCTCCTCTCTTTCCCCCCACCCTCTCTCTCTCTCTCTCTCTCTCTCTCTCTCTCTCTATCTATCTATCTATCTATCTATCTATCTCTCTATCTATCTCTCTCTCTCTCACACACACACACACACACACACAAACACACACAATCATTGCCTTCATATCATACGTGATATCTTTCTAATTATTAATCTGTTTTATTCGTTCATATGCTCTCCCATCGATATATAATATATATATATATATATATATATATATTGTTTCGCTCCCGTCGTAAATTTACAGAAGCCATCAAGCACTCACGCACACTGGAAATCGCTCAAGGCAAGTAGGCTACAGCCAGTGTGTGTAATGCACTTTCTGCATTGATTGGCCCTGTACGGGTAGAACTAGAACGTCGCATGATATAAAGTCATTGTCGATGGCAAAAACAAAAGGTCCCCGATAGGTCAAACGCCCGGCGGAGGTCACTTTATGAAATTGAATGTAAAAGTCTCAGAAATTGTGCGTACCAGAAATCTAGATCTTTGAAGTTGGTCTAACGCGTAGGGACTTTATGTTTGTAGGTCTGAGTCTGTCTTACATTTTCCGTGGTTAACTCTTTGACGGCGACACATTATCAGCACAAGAACAAAAAGGGCGCTTCACAACCGTTCCGTACTTTGTAGAATGGATATTTTGTCCTATATTGTTATTCCATATTATTTGCTTTGAATCTTAAACGAGCCGCTGAGAAGGGTAATAACACTGGTCAAACCCTGAAGATACGCTTTACAAATACATACAGTGGAATCCTGGTAACACCAACACCGCCGAACATACTGATTGGTTGATTTTAAAGCAATGTTCACTTTATCCTGGTTGATTTTAAAGCAATGTTCACTTTACCCTGGTTGATTTTAAAGCAAGGTTCACTTTATCCTGGTTGATTTTAAAGCAAGGTTCACTTTATCCTGGTTGATTTTAAAGCAAGGTTCACTTTATCCTGGTTGATTTTAAAGCAAGGTTCACTTTATCCTAGTTGATTTTAAAGCAAGGTTCACTTTATCCTGGTTGATTTTAAAGCAAGGTTGACATTATCCATTATCAATGGAACCCACTCACTCAGATAAAGAACAGAATATTTCCGACCAACAAGAGGCGTTGACATTAAGCGGAAGTCGACTCGAAGAGTGTTGACTTTATGCGAATTTCACTAAATGCATTGTGTAGGTATCTGCAGTCCTGTTGCGCTGCCATCATCTATCATCAGTCTTCTTTGCGTTTCAAGCTTGACTTGGGAATGCACAGTATGCTTATGTTATATATTTCTTGTATAGCTGAAAATGTCGACTTGAAGGCGCTTTGAGCATGTTTAGTGGATATTGCGCTATATAAAAGCTCAATTTGTTTTATTTCACCCAATATTTTTTTTTTAAATGAGCTTTTATATAGCGTAATATCCACTTAACGTGCTCAAAGCGCTTTACAAGGGGTCCCTGGCCAATAGCAACACTTAACATTTAGGACGGGACATGACGCCTGTTAGGCAATATTACAATTTTTCGGACAGAGACAACGCTGTTAACGGCCAGGTACTCATTTTACACCTGAGTACGGTGAGAGAATGTTAGTAAAGAGCCTTTTCCAAGGACTCAACTATGCGCCGAGCGAGGCTCGAACCCAGGACCCTCCGATCCGAAAGCGAGTGTCATACCACTAGACCACATAGCCGCAATTAAATAAACACACATAATACAATTTATAACGTCCATTTATCCCTAAGTCTCCGATTGGTTGTGTGATGAACAAACCGCTTTCTTAGCGATCTACAGACCTGCCAACTTGAAAATTTTAAAATTCGTAATTCTTAGGAGATAAAAATTGCAATCGCTATAGTTGACTATAAAAATCAACAATTTACCCTCACAAGGATTAAATAACATTTCAACATCCTTAAAATGTTGTAGTCTTGCATCAAATTTCATTTACAATAAGTTTTAATGACTTAAAACTGCTCAAAATGTTCTGAAATTGAAGCCAAAATTTCCGTAATTTTACTATTTTTTCGTAATATTAAATGTTTCCATCATCGTGTTTCTGATTCACTGTCCTTCCTTGTTTAGACTGATCTCTTTGATGGGGAATGTTATCATCGGCCTGAATAGAATACAATAATAATAATAATGGTGGCTGGCACGTTCTCGGAACCCCAGGACATCCTGCTACGATTTAATGATTGCTCGCCGTGCATTGTGTATTGTTTCTGACTTGCTCTCTCTCTCTCTCTCTCTCTCTCTCTCTCTCTCTCTCTCTCTCTCTCTCTCTCTCTCTCTCTCTCTTTTTTCTCGCTCACG
>NC_088362.1:57642125-57648082 GCF_034508935.2 Berghia stephanieae
TGGCCAATTACGAAAAAAAAAAGAAATAGTATGGAAAATTACGAATTTTATATTCTCAATAATACTTAAATAATGATGATGATGACCAGATGATGATGATGATATTAATAACAACAATGATGATAATGATAATAATGATAATAATAACAATAATAAATCATTTCTACAGCGCATAAGCATGACGATGTAATGTTGAAGTGATCATCAATGTCAATTTGTGGTTGTTTGAACTTGATTTCAGAAATTACTAATTTCCTTGTCATATTAGTAAAAATTGACCTAAAAATTTGAAGTTTTCAGTTTGGCAGGTCTATGTTATGTTTTTTTTTTTTTTTAAGTGAGATGGGCGACGGGGCAGTCAGCGCTTGCTGCTCTTAAAATTATAATAATATGACGTTTGTTATCGCAACATAGACTTTCCTTGGATCTGAATCATACCTATCAACCCTATTATGACCACTGGATGGATGGATGGATGGTGGGAGGAGGAGGTGATTAAAGGTGTATTTCTCTCACATACAGACGGACAGACACACACACACACACACAGAGAGAGAGAGAGAGAGAGAGAGAAAGAGAAAGAGAGAGATGTTATTATTGCACCTGACATATCTAAATAAATGTCAGCCACTCTCAACACTACCCATAAGAATGTACAGTGGCATTTTTATAACTCCGTAGCATCATTATTCTGCCGTACTCTAAAAAAAAAACCCATATTTAAAACTTTGGCCAGAAAACTCGTCCTTCAAATATCGATCGATTTAAATGACCCTCGTTTTGACAAAAATCTCTCAAACCTGGGACTCGCGAGGTCCCAGGTTTGAGCGATTTTTGCCAAGATGAGGGTCATTTAAATCGATCGATATTTGAAGGACGAGTTTTATGGCCAAATTTTTAAATATGCTTTTTTTCCAAAGTATGGCAGTATTATGTTCCCTGTGATACCAATTTGCTAGAAGTCGTCGTGGAGTGTCAAAAGCAATAAACAAAAATGAATATTATAAATAACAGCTTCAGAAACGAACAAAAATGCAAGCAGGAAAGTTTCGGGCTCAAAATCCATCTTCAGCCAACAACAAAACAAAACACCAATAAAAACATAAATAAACTACTTAAAAACCAGATGAAGGACAACGAAATATTTGGTGCGTCCTTTAACTCTTCCTTCCTTACCAGCCGTTTTCAGGATTTTCCCCAAAACTTCACACCCAACGATCACAAAAAGATTTTTTTTTTTATCACTCAGACATAACAGCAGTAAAATTCTTGCGATACATAATTTCTTTAGCAAAACATGCTCACAACACATTGTTTATTTTCTTTAAATTTTATGGGGTACCAAAGAAATTTGAATAAGAAAAATGTTGGTTGTATTGTAACGAATGTGACATTTTTCCTATAGCTGGTATGGAGAGGGTTAAAACATATCTTAGAAATTCGTTTTAAATATCGTAAAGTTAAAATATAAAAAAAAAGGGGGGGGGGGAATATGTCTCTCTCTCTCTCTCTCTCTCTCTCTCTCTCTCTCTCTCTCTCTCTCTCTTTTTATTATATATATATATATATATATATATATATATATATATATATATATATTATATATATATATCGATTCCTCTCATCCATCCACTCGCGACGCCCTTTCCAACTCACTTCCAGTCCAATCTTAATACGCCCCCCCCCCCCCCTCCCCCAGTCGCCTCATGTCAATCTCCTATTTTTTATCATAGATCATATACACACGGATTGGGAGAGAGAAGGGGGAGAGGGAAGAGATAAAGAGTTAGGAGGCGGTAGGAGAGAGAGAGAGAGAGAGAGAGAGAGAGAAGAGGAGAGAGATGGAGAGAGATAGAGTCACTCTCAACACGAGATGTAGTTCTATCTCAGTACAATGACTACACGCGCTCACGGGGGAAGTGAGAGAGAGAGAGAGAGAGAGAGAGAGAGAGAGAGAGAGAGAGAGAGAGAGAGACATACCCCCCCCCCCCGTTTTTTTTCTCTCCTCTCTCACATACAAACATGTTATGTGTCTATGGTGACTCTCTCTCTCTCTCTCTCTCTCTCTCTGTCTCTCTCTCCTCTCACATACGTACATTTACATACAGACAAATAAGCACACATACGTATACATACTGAGAGAGAGAGAGAGAGAGAGAGAGAGAGAGAGAGAGAGATTTTGTATAACCAATTTCACTCATGTACACTCGCAGATATATAAACCTAGAGTCAATCTCTCTCTCTCTCTCTCTCTCTCTCTCTCTCTCTCTCTCTCTCTCTCTGTGTGTGTGTGTGTGTGTGTGTGTGTATTTATTTTTTAATTTCTTTCTCTCACACACACTCACTCACTCACACATACAGAGAGAGAGAGAGAGAGAGAGAGAGAGAGAGAGAGAGAGATAACTCATGCATGAACACATACGCAAACACAAACTCACACTCACACACACACACACACACACCCACCCAGAGAAAGGTATTCACAGACGCAGCACACATACTCCATACCCCCCCCCCCCCCCCCAACACACCCAAGTAAGAGTAGAATATCGATCACCTCATCATTAACCAAACACGACGTGTCAGCCTTGATGTTTGGTATTTGGTTTGGTTTGGGTCTGCGACATTTACAGGAATGTTCAACTTCGAATCTTGTTGGCTTTCACGTTTTTAAGATAAATTATAGATGCTGTACGCTTGGCTAAGAAACTTAAAACATTGCCGTCCGGAAATATAACTGACCAACACACAGAATTGTGTGTTAACTTAAACGTGATGAAGTTGACGTCACACGTTTTGAAAACAAAAATAATCTCCCATTCTAAAAATATGCTGTTAAAATGTCAAACTGACAACAATGATTGTCATCCAATGTTGTCTTTTTGATCTCTCCTCCCCTCCCCCTCCCTCTTACCCCCAGCCAAATTCATAACTCTCTCTCTCTCTCTCTCTCTCTCTCTCTCTCTCTCTCTCTCTCTGTGTGTGTGTGTGTGTGTGCGTGTGTGTGTGTGTGTGATCTATCTATCTATCTATCTATCTATCTATCTATCTATCTATCTATCTATCTATCTCTCTCTCTCTCTCTCTCTCTCTCTCTCTCTCTCTTTTTCTCTCTTCTTTCTTCTTCTTCTTTCTTCTTCTTTCTTTCTTCTTTTCTTCTTCTTCTTCTTCTTCTTTCTTCTTCTTCTTCTTCTTTCTTCTTTCTTCTTCTTCTTCTTCTTCTTTTCTTCTTCTTCTTCTTCTTCTTCTTCTCTTCTATTTCCTTTTTCCGATGGATTTTCTTTCGGTAATAAGATTTATTTCTTCACGAATAACTATCGATATTTTAATCAAAATAATAAGAGGACGGGAGCAAAATAAATAACAATCTTCCATTAGTCTGACTTCAAAAGCTTAAATGAACCCGTCCTTGGGATGAGCTCTGTTCGATGTGAAATCAATTTTTGGACGCCGAAAGTCAACATCACAAGCCAGTCATTTCAAAAGGACAATTTTAATTATATTCGTATGATGTAGAATTATATAATAAAAATACCTATATTTATCTCTTTTCAAGATACCGCTGATACTCATTATAAAATATCAGAACTTCTAAATAGATTAGACATTTTTACTTACAGTCAAGCTCTTCTCAAACCTCGGCAAATTTTATTAACACACCACAATTACTAGCTTTCATTTTTCTCATCATTTTTCTATTTAAAAAAATGCTTTTCAAGATTCCTAAAGACAAAAAAAAAAAAAGAAAGAAAAAAAAAAGAAAACAAATAAGATACAATTTTAATGTCGAATGCGCGTTTTTTCATTCTTATTTGTTGTGATATAATATTATATTTAGTTGTTTGTGCGCGTCTCTGCATCTGCATGTGCTTGTTGTGTGTGTGCGCGCGCGCGTGTGTGTGCACGCGTGTGTGTGAGTTAGCGAATGAGTTTGTATGGTCCTTCAATGTTTCAATACCCTTTTGTGGTTTAAGTAATACTAAGCTGCTAGAAGCCGTGGACTGTAAAAGGTGACAATCAAAAATGAATAATATAACCGCTTCAAAAAAAAGAACAAAATACCAAACACGGAACGTTTCGGGCTCAAAACCCTTCTTCAGCCTTCAGCTCGACGTCAATCTAGTTTTTTTTAGTTATGAATTTATGTTTTCATTATTTTTGTTGTGGTTCTTGTGGTTCTTGTTGTTGTTGTTGTTGTTGTTGTTGTTGTTGTTGCTGTTGTCGTTGTTGGCTGAAGAAGGGTTTTGAGCCCGAAATGTTCAGTGTTTGGTATTTAGTCCTTTTTGAATTTGTCATAATCATTCTTATTCATTACTCTTTTGTTGTTTATTTTATTTTATTTTTTAAAAGGGGAAAAAAAAGGGGGGGGGGATATAGTATAATACGTTCAGCGTTAAATAACATGATATTATTCGAGAATCGAGAGCAATAGCAGTCCTTAGTCTGACAAAACGAATTTTTTTGTCAAACCTGAATAAATTAGTAAATCAAAAAATAAAATAAAATTCCCTTTATTCAACCTATAGGGGAAATTTATTGTCTCTGGGATCGATTTTAAGGGAAGACTGGAATAACCCAGACGTCATCCGCAGTGCAGCGCCGCAAAATAAGCTAGGGCGAGGTGACTTCTTGCTCAAGGCCACACAGCGATCGAACTCGGTACCTTTCGGATACGAAGCAGTGACCGTACCGCTGAGCCACGCTGCCCTTACTTCAGCTACTTCATTGACGTAAAATTTATCTAATGGGAAGCATTTTCTTTTCTTTTACGGCTATGTGGTCTTGTGGTAAGACCCTCGCCTTCGGATCGGAAGGTTCTGGGTTCGAGTCCCGAAAAGTCCTTGGAAAAGGCTCTTTACTCACAATCTCTCATCGTACTCGGGTGTAAAATGAGTACCTGGCCGTTAACAGTGTAGTGTCTGTTCGAAAAAAAATATTGTAATATCGCCTAACAGGTGTCTTGTCTCGTCCTACATGTTAAGTGTTGCTGTTGGCTAGGGATTCCTTGTAATGCGCTTTGAGCACGTTTAGTGGATATTGCGGTATATAAAAGCTCAAGTTTCTTAGCTTTTTGTTGTTGTTTTTTCTGGGTTTTTGTTGTTGTTTTTTTTGTTTGATTTGTTGTATTTTTTTATATTTGTTTTTTTTTTTTTGTTTGTTTTTTTTCTTTTGGGGGGGGGGGGGGGGGGGGGGGGGGTCTGTTGTTTGTTCTGTCTTTGCTTTTTGTTTGTCTTTGTTTGTTTGGGGTTTTTTGGGGGTGTTTTTTTTTTTTTGGGGGGGGGGGGGGGGTTTGTTTTTTGTCTTGTTTTTTTTTTTTTGTTTTTGTTTTTTTTTTGTTGTTTTTTTTTTGTTTTTTTTTTCTTTTGATTATGTATTTTTTGTTGGGGTCTTTTCCGTTGTTTTTTTTTTTTGGTTTTGTTTTGTTTTTGTTTTTGTTTTTTGTTTGTTTTTTTTTTTGTTTTTTTTTTCTACGTATTGAAGTTCAAGGTTCGAACCACTTTTTCGAGAAATTTAAGGTTAATTATTTGAAGTTTATAAATAATTTTTGACCAAAAGAAAAGTGTTTTGTGAGGCAAGGGTGGGCTTGTTATTGTCAAGGATGCTTGGAGATGTTTGAGGTAATTGTTGTTGCTGTTACATCGATACGGTATAGACAAACTGTGGAATTATCCATCGATTTGCTTGTCTGGCTCCGGCAACGCTATTGTTAACCTAGATTCTCTCTATCTATCTCTATCTCATTCTCTCTCTCTATCTATCTATCTATCTATCTATCTATCTATCTATCTGTCTGTCTGTCTATCTATCTATCTCTATCCACATGTAGGTCTATCGCTCTATCAGTCACATATTAATTATCAGTCTGTCTATCACACACAAACACACACACACATACATGCAGACACACCCCATCTCTCTCTCTCTCTCTCTCTCTCTCTCTCTCTCTCTCTCTTTCT
>NC_088362.1:57648181-57670899 GCF_034508935.2 Berghia stephanieae
TAGATAGATAGACAGATAGATAGATAGATAGATAGATAGATAGACAGTTAGATAGATAGATATATAGATTGATAGATAGATAGATAGACAGATAGATAGATAGACAGATAGATAGATAGATAGATAGATAGATAGATAGATAGATAGATAGATAGATAGATAGATAGACAGATAGATAGATAGATAGATAGATAGATAGATAGATAGATAGACAGACAGACAGATAGATAGATAGATAGATAGATAGATAGATAGATCGATAGATAGATAGATAGATAGATAGATAGACAGATAGATAGATAGATAGATAGATAGATAGACAGATAGATAGATAGACAGATAGATAGATAGATAGATAGATAGATAGATAGATAGATAGATAGATAGATAGATAAGGTTCGGACAAGAATGTAACGGATGTAAATGATTGGATGAAGCCAAACACAAGATCCAAGTCGGACAGGATCCATTTGTCACATGAGACCTTGTCGTTAAGGGTGAGTTATTGGCGAAGAACACGAAAGGGGTCGTTACTTGTTACTTGTTAGTGATAGTCGGTCACTGATTCACAGACTGACTGATGTCGTAGTGCGGCTATGTGGTCAACGGTATGACACCCGCTTTCGTCTCGGAAGGTCCTGGGTTCGAGTCCCGCTCGGCGCATAGTTGAGTCCTTGGAAAAAGTTCTTTACTCACATTCTCTCATCGTACTCAGGTGTGAAATGAGTACCTGACCGTTAAAAGCGTTGTCTCTGAAAAACAGGCGTCTCACATTCTCTCATCGTACTCAGGTGTGAAATGAGTACCTGACCGTTAAAAGCGTTGTCTCTGAAAAACAGGCGTCATGTCTCGTTCAACATGTTATGTGTTGCTGTTGGAAAGAGTCCCTTTTGTAAAACGCTTTGAGAACGGTTAGTGGATATTGCGCTGTATAAAAGCCCAAGCTCAAGTAGTCCACGTCATCATCCTAATAATGAATGTCTGTATTTATTAACCAGTTAGTGCCGTGCTCTGGGAAGACAAGTACTGTATTAAAAATATTGGCCGAAAACTCTTTTCCTTCAAATATCGATCGATTTAAATGACCTCGCGAACTCCCAGGTTACTTCATGTTCGAGGTCCCAGGTTTGAGAGTTTTTGCCAAGATGAGGGTTATTTAACTCGATCGATATTTGAAGGACGAGTTTTCTGGCCAAACTTTTACATACATGTCTGTCCCAGAGAACGACAGCAACTGGTTAACTGGTTAATTAAAGAGGCTTCGTTCGGTCGTTGGAAGTCGTAGAAGAGACAATGTCAGGTAAATTAAATAGTCTCCAGTCTAGACGAAACCCTGTCGCTGTCGGATTCTTTTCAGGATTTATAAGTAAGTATAACTCTTGCCGTAGGGGGTCCCGATAGCTCAGTTGGTAGAGCACTCGCTTCACACGCAAAGGGACCGAGATCGATCCCGGGTGCCGTCGAGTTTTTTATTACCCCCTTATCCACCCAGCTAGCATTGAATTGGTAGCTGAGTCTGTTAGAATCGGTGGAAGTACTTTGCGATAGACTATCGTCCGATTAAAAAGGATGGCAAGCAATTGCTTTTGTTTGTTTCACGCTATAGAAACCGGGATAGACTCCGGCTCCATGGGCCGAATGTCTCTGAAGGATAACTCCGCCGTACTGTGGAAAAATCCATATTTGAAAATTTGGCCAGAAAACTCGTCCTTTAAATATCGATCAATTTAAATGACTCTCATCTTGGCAAAAAACTCTCAAACCCGGGACTTCGGCGAAGTCACACTTCTTCAGTAAAACATTCACTCATTCATTCATTCATTCACTCATGCATTCATATATTAATTCATTCACTTATTTCTCAATCCACACAATAATTCATTCACTCATTAATTAAGCAATTCATTCATATATTCACCTATATATTCATTCATATATCCATTCCTTCATTCCTTCATTCATTATAATTTTCTTCATTCATTCAGTAATTCCTTCATTCACTCATTCATTGACTGATTCATTAATTCCTTCATTCACTCATTCATGCATTCATTCCTTCATTCACTCATTCACTCATTCATTCACTCATTCATTCATTCATTCTTTCATTCACTCATCCAGTCATTCATTCATTTCCTTATCTTTACCGTTTCCATCCACACACACACACACACCCACACACACACACACACACACACACACACACAGTCCATAGTATTTACAAGAACAATTTAACAATACATCACTTACGGTCCTTTGATCTGTTAACGCTACGCTATTCAGCCAAAACTCCGAAAAAACACATATCTAAAAATTTGGCCAGAAAACTCGTGATCGTGTTCCTAATAACATATCCATCTCCTAAAACGACCCTCACATTGACAAAACACAATCAAACCTGGGACTTCACCAAGTTTCAGGTCTGAGAATGCTTTACCAAGACGATCGATATTTGTTTGAAGGACGAATTTTCTGGCCAAAATATTAAATATCTACACGTACGTGTTGTATCCAGAGAATTGGATTATTGATCTGATAAAGGAGACATTCCAAAAAACGGTTTGATATGATCATTGTCATTCGTTTTTGAAGCTGTATTATCTTATTTACTCTTCCTATATATTATCTCCTTTATAGTGTCTCTTTGATGTCTGACTAACAAACATATCAACTACTCTTTAAATAAAGGGGGGTCCCAATAGCTCAGTTGGTAGAGCACTCGCATCACATGTGTAGTCACTGAGATCGATCCCAGGTGAAGTTGAGGCTTGTTTGTTTTTTTCCCGACCCCCCCCCCCCCTATTCACCCAGCAGTGATTGGGTAGCTGGGTCTGGTAAGATCTGGTGGAAAGAACTTTGCGAAACACTAGCGTCCTTCCCATTGGATAGCAATAAATTGTTTCGTCCGTTTCACGCTAAAGAAATCGGGATAAACTCCAGCTCCATGGGCCTAATGGCTCTGAAGGACTTCATCGCCATGGACCCATGGATCCGGAGTTTATCCCGGTTTCTATAGCGTGAAAGGGACAATAGCAATTGCATAGGACGCTAGTCTATCGCAAAGTACTCTCCACCAAATCTAACAGACTCACCTACCCACTCACTGCTGGGTGTATAAGTGAAGGGAGGCAGAAAAAATCTCGATTGCACCCGGGATCGATCTTGGTCCCTTTGCGTGTGAAGCGAGTGCTCTGTCAACTGAGCTATCGGGACCCCCGGATACGGCACTTGCTACAGTTTTAACCTCTTCTGAATCCCTATTCTTTTTTTTTTTTGGCTTGAAAGAAAAATAAAAGTATCGGGGCCATGGTTTTCACTCATTAACACCCGTTTATTGGACGCCTTTTGGTCTGTACAAGGAGTCTTACTTTATCCTCAAATACACGTTGGCAGGTACTTATTCACACTTGAGTCAATTCGAGTGGAAACTGTGTCATCAAAGGATATAGACATATATAGTTTCTTAAAATGTGTGGACTTTTTTTTCCCACTCAGACCATGATTGAAAATGATTGCTCAGTGTCGCTTGACTTTGTTCCATGACATGAACCTGTACCCAATAACTCGGGCTATGAAGCCACACTTATTCACACTTGAGTCAATTCGAGTGGAAACTGTGTCATCAAAGGATATAGACATATATAGTTTCTTAAAATGTGTGGACTTTTTTTTTCCACTCAGACCATGATTGAAAATGATTGCTCAGTGTCGCTTGACTTTGTTCCATGACATGAACCTGTACCCAATAACTCGGGCTATGAAGCCACAAAGCCAGCGTGTGTGTGTTTGTGTGTGTGTGTGTGGGTGTGTGTGTGGGTGTGTGTGTATGTGTGTAAGGGGGGGGTGGGGGGGGGGGTAATAGTCCTAAGACCCTTGGTGCCGGAGTTTATCCCGGTTTCTATGGCGTTAAAAGGACAATGGCAGTTGCTTGCCACCCCTTTGACAGGACGCTAGTGTTTCCGAAAGATCTCCAACACAAACCCAGCTACCCAGTCAGTAGAAGACAAGGGGAGGGGGTGGGGGGAAGAAAAACAATCTCAAAGAGAAAAAAAAAGCAGGATCGATCCCAGTCCCTTTCCATATGAAGTGAGGGCTCTACCAACTGAGCTTTCGGAACCCCCCAGAAAAGGACGGGGGTGGAGGGGGGGGGTGAGAATGAGAAAGGAACCTCACATTATAAAGACAACAGAACTGCTTGCTACCTTTTTGATAGGACGCGAGTGTTTTCCGAAAGATCTCTAAGAAACCAAGCTAACCAGTCATTCCTTAGAAGATAAAAAAAAAAGGGGGGGGGGGTATTCTCGAAGAAAATAAAAAGCAGGATCTAACCCAATCCCTTCCCATATGAAGTGATAGCTGAGCTATGGAGACGACGAGGAAGGGAGGGGGGGGGGGGGGTGAGAAGGGAACCTCACGTGACACAACAGAGATAAGTGTTACGCTGTCATGACAGTCTATCGAGTGTGGTGTCATTCAATTATTCAAATGGATGTGCCCTGGAGTGGTTGGAGGGACTCTTCTCAAGTACTTGTGGACTAAGCACGTAATGGCCACAATGAAGCAATGCCTGGCGAGACAAACTGGTTTAACACCTCATTACATCTACGGAATAGTGAAAATCTTGCTGCTTGAAGCTTGAAGCTCTAAGGGAAAAAAATGACGAAAAGTATTGAATTGTACTCGTATGTAAGCTTCAATTTATTAGACGATGAAGACAGATACTTGTGGACGTTTCGGGTTTTCCTCTTTATCAACAAAACTCGATGAATGAAACTCTAAGGACGAATGAGATTAAAGTCCGGTTCCATGTGTCTTGTCGCTCTGAAGGACTACTTAGTGTAAATCGACATTGAGCATTGTCAATGGATTTTGGCGTTATATTATTAAAAAAACAACAACATTAATTTACATTACGTATGGTTTTGTGCGGCTATGTGGTCTAGTGGTATGACACTCGCTTTCGGATCGGAAGGTCCTGGGTTCGAGCCTCGCTCGGCGCATAGTTGAGTCCTTGGAGAAGGCTCTTTACTCACATTCTCTCACCGTACTCAGGTGTAAAATGAGTACCTGTCCGTTAACAGCGTTGTCTCTGTCCCAAAAATGTGTAATATCGCCTGACAGGCGTCATGTCTCGTCCTACATGTTATGTGTTGCTGTTGGCCAGGGGCCCCCTGTAAAGCGCTTTGAGCACGTTTAGTGGATATTGCACTATATAAAAGCTCAAGTTTTTTGGGGGGTTTTTTGTATGCTTGTTGTAAAGTAGAAAAGATTCGCATGACGGGTATCTAACAAAAAAAATATTTCATACAACCTGTTGAAGGAATAAATAAAGCATTTATGTAGATAATTGAAAATAAATATTTATGTAAAATTTCAATGATATCGTATAATTCTTTCAAATTCAAGAACATCGATATACTTAAGCATCTCTTGTTTTCACTGTTATTTATTGACCTTGCACATGTCTGTGTCAATTAGAAAATATAAAATTATAGACACAGGCACTAAACAATCATAATATTGTGTCCATTTCGATTGCAGGTGGATGTTAAATTCAAGTCAGTGCTTGATAAAGGAGGAGGGGGAGGAGGAGGAGGAGGAGGAGGAGAAGAGGAGAGGAGGAGAGAGAAGAGGAGGAAGAGAGAGAAGGAAGAAGAAGAGAGAAGAAGAAGAAGAAGAAGAAGAAGAAGAAGAAGAAGAAGAAGAAGAAGAAGAAGAAGAAGAGAAGAAGAAGAAGAAGAAGAAGAAGAAGAGAAGAAGAAGAAGAAGAAGAAGAAGAAGAAGAAGAAGAAGAAGAAGAAGAAGAAGAAGAAGAAGAAGAAGAAGAAGAAGAAGAAGAAGAAGAAGAAGAAGAAGAAGAAGAAGAAGAAGAAGAAGAAGAAGAAGAAGAAGAAGAAGAAGAAGAAGAAGAAGAAGAAGAGAAGAAGAAGAGAAGAAGAAGAAGAAGAAGAAGAAGAAGAAGAAAGAAGAAGAAGAAGAAGAAGAAGAAGAAGAAGAAGAAGAAGAGAAGAAGAGAGAAGAGAAGAAGAAAGAAGAAGAAGAAGAAAAGAAGAGAGAAGAAAAGAAGAAAAGAAGAGAGAAGAAGAAGAAGGAAAGAAGAAGAGAGAAGAAGAAGAAGAAGAGAAGAAGAAGAAGAAGAAGAAGAAGAAGAAGAAGAAGAAGAAGAAGAAGAAGAAGAAGAGAAGAAGAAGAAGAAGAAGAAGAGAAGAAGAAGAAGAAGAAGAAGAAGAAGAAGAAGAAGAAGAAGAAGAGAAGAAGAAGAAAGAAAGAAGAAGAAGAAGAGAAGAAGAAGAAGAAGAAGAAGAAAAGAAGAAGAAGAAGAAGAAGAAGAAGAAGAAGAAGAAGAGAAAGAAGAAAGAAGAAAGAAGAAGAAGAAGAAGAAGAAGAAGAAGAAAGAAAGAAGAGAAGAAGAAGAAGAGAGAAGAAAGAAGAAGAAGAAGAAGAAGAAGAAGAAGAAGAAGAAGAAGAAGAAGAAGAAGAAGAAGAAGAAGAAGAAGAAGAGAAGTAGAAGAAGTGAAGAGAAGAAGAAGAAGAAGAGGAGGAGGAGGAGGAGGAGGAGGAGGAGGAGGAGGAGGAGGAGGAGGAGGAGGAGGAGGAGAAGGAGAAGAAGACAACTACGACAACGATAACGACGACGATAACGACAAGTTTATCGAACTTCTCCGTCAAATTATTACAGGCCTCGACGGAAATGAAGTCAAAGTTTCTATCTGCCAACATTCCTGTCTCTGTCTCTGTGCCTTTGACAAGTGTTGGTCGAGTCATAATGTTAGATGGGGGGATGTAGTTATTCTAGATCCCCTCACGTCTACAGCCTCAATCCCCTGCAGCTCCGGTAAGACCTCCCAGCCTTGGTAAAGCCAACCCCCTTGTTAACTGGTTAACCAGTTAACTTGGCGTACTCTAGACAGACACGTAGTTGAAAAATTTGGCTAGAAAACTCATCCTTCAAATATCGATCGATTGAAAAATGACTCTCATCTTGTCAAAAACTCTCAAACCTGGGAATGTGAAAGACTTGGTGAAATCCCAAGTTTGAGAAATTTTGTTAAGACGAGCATCATTTGAATCGATCGATATTTGAAGGACGAGTTTTCTGGCCAAATTTTTAAATAGGTGTCTTTTTAGAATACGACAGTTATCTGGTTAAAGCTCTTGAGCCCTCTTGACATCACGGCCTCCGAGCTTCCCACTGACAGATATAATAACTCAATGCTAGGGGGGAGGGGAGGAAGAAATAAAAAATTTGTGTTGGAGAATTGAAATTTTTATTGTTCGTTTTGTTTCTCCATAATACAGTCGCTCCATGATGGTTGAGCGGTAGAGCGGTAGAGCGTCTGATTGTCAGGCCAAGGACATGGGTTCGGCTCCTGGTTATGTATTCATATTTTCCGTATACCGATTTTCTAATTAATTTTTTTTTTTTTATTTAGCATTGAATTGTGAGCTGTGCATATACCACGGCTATCTGGTCTTGTGGTATGACACTAGCTTTTGGACCGGAAGGGCAGGTTCGAGCCTCGCTCGGCGCATTGTTGAATCCATGGAAAAGACTCTTTACTCACATTCTCTCACCGCACTCAGGTATAAAATGAGTACCTGGTTGTTAACATTCTCGTTCTATGTCTCGTTCTTCCCATCCAAGGAGTCGAAGTTTATTCCGGTGTGTGGCGTTAAACGGATAAAGACGACTGATTGCTACCACTTTCATAGGACGATAGTCAGTAGTTTCCACTTGATGTAACAGACACAGATACCCACAGATACTAGGCGGACAGGAAAACTACTCCGGCGCAATCCGGGATCGATACAGGTCTCTCTGCTTGTTGAGTTAGTGCTCTACCAACTGAGCTTCAGGTTTGAGAAACCGGACGGGATAAACTTCAGTGGAAATTGGATTCAATAGTCTGATGTCACGTCGCCCAGCAACGGCGGCCATCGTGGTTCTAAACAAAGAAAATCGGTACTTTTTATTCTTCATGCTGGCTAGAACTTTTCATATGTTTTGTGATCCAAAATTATAAGTCAAAACATGATCAGATTTATAATGGGTTTTTTTTTCCCCTCTGGATACGCTTTTATGCTCGTCGGAGCAATATTTCATAAGGGCGTCCGCCATTGTTCCGATAGTTTAGAGCCAGTTACTAAGTTACCATGCGTCATTACGAGGGAAGTGACATTAAGACTGTTGAAGCCTATTTGACGCTTAATGATATACATTATATACACGTTATAACTTTTTCGTCATGGTTCAGTTGCTTCTATTTGTTTCTTTGCTGTGACTTGATTTCGCCGCTACTTAAAAATACATGTTATCTCTTCAATCAATATTTATATTAAAATAAACCACAGTATAATATACTGAACTGTCGTACTCTGGGGAAAAAAACCCATATTTGAAAATTTGGCCAGAAAACTCGTCCTTCAACGAAGTCCCAGGTTTGAGAGTTTTTGTCAAGATGAGGGTCATTTAAATCAATCGATATTTGAAGTACGAGTTTTCTGGCCAAATTTTTAAATATGTTATTTTTTACGGCAGTACACATAAATAAGTTTCAAAAATTGCTTTAACCATATTATTACCTTTTCAACAAGATTTCGAGTATAAAAAAGCATAATGTAAACGTGGGTATTCATAACTCTAAATAAGGAAGGGATTAAAAATACAATGTAATCATTAATCTTGTCCCAAACCTCCCCGAAATAAGTCAAGTACCCTTTACAAATCAAATGTGGCTAAATTAACAAATGTGTGGTCACGCTCTACGACTGTGCCATCATCAAATACAGTTAAACCTCGGATATATGGTCTTGTGGTATGACAATCGCTTTCGGATCGGAAGATCCTGGGTTCGAGCCTCGCTCGGCGCATAGTTCAGTCCTTGGAAAAGGCTCTTTACTTGCGTCCTCTCGCCGTACTCAACTGTAAAATGAGTACCTTGCCGTTAACAGTGTTGTCTTTGTCGGGGAAAAAAAATGTAACATCGCCTAACAGGCGTCGTGTTTCGTTCTACATGTTTCTTGTTGCTGTTGGTCAGGGGCCCTTTGTAAAGCGCTTTGAGCACGTTTATTGGATGTGCCCTATATAAAAGATCAAGTTTATTTTTAAACCATTTTATTACCTTTTCAACACGATTTCGACTATAAAAAATCGTAAGGTAAACGCGTGCATTCATAACTCTTAAACAATGAACTTGTGTCCCAACACCCGCCGTACCTCCCTGAAATAAGTCAAGTGCCCTTTACAAATGTGGCGAAATAAATTATATTGGTGGTCACGCTCTACTACTGTGTCATCATCAAAATACAATTAAACCTCGTTATAACCACCACGTTTTGGACATTGCAAAACTAAATGGGGGTTATTGAGTGAATGCATTTATTGCTATCAAATGCATTCTCTTGATTGATGACTAAATCATTATTGAAGCTATGCGTTTAGGTAAAATACTCATGACATTCGCCATCCGGAATAATGTACCAACGAACAAAACAATGTGTAACTTTAACCGTTTATAGTCTGATTGATAGAATTTAGTGAGTACTGATCAACAAAATGGCTGTCTAAAAAACAATAACTAAGATCTGAGTGGCGACAATATCCTTCAACAGTCGTGACGTCACTTCCCTCGTAATGACGGATAGTAACTTAGTAACTGGCTCTAAACTATCGCAACAATGGCGGACGCCCTTATGGAATATTTCTCCGACGAGCTTAAAAGTGTATCCAGAGGAGAAAAACATTATAAATATGATCATGTTTTGACTTTTATACATTCTGATCACATGACATATGAAAAGTTCTCGTCAGCATGAAGAATAAAAAGTACCAATTTTCTTTGTTTAGAACCACGCTGCTCGCCGTTGCTGGGCGACATAACATCAGACTATTGAATCCAATTAGGGTGCAGGTACTGGCGTAAGATAGAGATAGAGGTCTGAAAAAGCGTTCAGGAAACCGTACCAGACAAAGCAGAGATAAAAGTACAAGAAAAGAAAGAAAAAAAATCCCATAAATCAGCCTACTACGACGACAATATTTGACTACCAAATCACGGCTGTGTGGACAAGGGGCGGGGATTAGAAAAAAAATATGGACTGCAACCGTAGCCATCGTAAACTTATAGTCTGACAAATGACCAAAAATGACGTCAAAATGACAGTCTTTGGCCACAAAAGAAAACAAATCGTGAGTTGTATTAAATAGTTCAACCAATGGGATCACTTGTTTCCATGAGCACTACTAACGACAACTCACTAGGCGGGGCAAAAACCAAATAATGAAGTCAAAAAGCCAGTCTTTTTGGGTTTCAGTGTCAGGCTATAACCTAACGATGGCAACGTTGCAACCGGGATCGGTCTCTTTTCCTTTGTGTGTGAAGCGAGTGCTCTACCAACTGATTTATCGGAACCCCCCTTCTTTTGTTTTTACCGACCCTTACTTACTGACTTATCCGAACCAGCGAAGACCTGAGCTCTAGCCCTTCGGTCTTGTGCCATGACCGACACTGACATCGCGGACTAAAACAGAAGTAATTTGCGGCAAAAAAAAAAAAAAAGATAATAAAATAAAATAAAGAATAAAAAACAACAATTGGGATCGAGACCACATGCACTTATTTACAGGTCTGATAACCCAATTCCTTATGAGCCCAATGTTGTAATGAAATCTCAAAAAAGAATGACACAAAATATTGTCCATTACGGGTTCGGATGTCAGACCTGCACACACACACACACACACACATACACACACACACACACACATATATATATATATATATATATATATATATATATATATTATATATATATATATATAATATATATATATCGAGATAATGATTTTTGTAGTATTAAGGTTAAGATCTCTAAAGCAAATCCACGAACTATCTCCTGTGTCTCAGTTCCCCGTGTGTAATTAACTCTGAGGGTGGTGAGCCCAGTCTGTTTGGTGAAAGGTTTTGTGTATCAAGAAACCTCTCCAGATTCCTGCATCCAGTAGATTAGTTCCGGGATAAGTGGGAGACGTTATTAGTCTGGAAATCAATAAGACACGACACCGATATTAAGTACCTAGCAGCAACTACCTCGTGGAAAAAAATAAAGGGGGGGGAGGGGGAGGGTAGGTGATTTGGATGAGGGGGGTAGGGAGGACAAACTGATGAGTTTTTGAGGTGTAGTATAAGAGATTTTTTTAAAAAGCCAACAGAAAAACTTCAAGATGTTAAGATTGGAGGGGGAATATTGAAGTTTTTAAGACACGGATATTAAGTTCCTCGCAGGAAATAAGCAGTGAAAATGGGAGGGGGGCGGGGGGGGGGGGGGCAATTTTGGGAAGTGGCGGTTGGTGGGGGCAAGAGAAAAGAAAACAAACTGATGGGTTTGTTTTGATTTCTTTTTGGGGTAGGGGTCTACTAAGGATAAGAGATAAATAAAAAGCCAACAGAAAAACTTCAGATGTTAGATTGGTATGAAAATTTAGAAGTTTTGACGACACCGACATTAAATACCTCGCAGGATATGTAGCGGAAAAGGGGGGGGGGGGGTGCAATTTGGGGAGGTGGACGGAACAAACTGATGGGTTTTTTTTTTTTTTTTTTTTTTTGGGGGGGGGGGGGGGGTCTAGGGATAAGAGATAAAAAAAAGCCAACAGAAAATTTCAAGATGTTCGATTGGTGTGAAAATTTAGAAGTTTTTACGACACGGATATTAGTATTAGCACGAAATACGTAGTGGAAAGGGGGGGGGGGGGAGGATTTGGGGAGGGAGGAGGGAACAAATAATTGATGGTTTGTTTGGTTTTTGTTTGTATGTTGTTTGTTTGTTTGTTTTTTGTTAAGTGTAGAGTTCCGTGGTCATTGACTGTGATTGTAATTTTGCACATACTACATACAGTTCATGTTTACTGTCCTGAAAATGACTAAGATCTTTCTGCTCCCTCAGAGGGAATGTTTTATGTATCAAAGAACAACTTGAAATCTTGCTCCAAGTAAATAAACAAATTAAGAAGCAGGCACCAGTGTAAGATAAAGATCCGAACAAGTGTGTATGAAAGGTGCTTGACAAAGCAAGAAAGAAAAATAGAAGAAGAAAAAATCCAGCCCAAAAATTCAGTCCAGCTCGACTAGGGATCGAACCTCAGACTTTCTGATTACTAGTAAACAGAAGGTCTGAGGTTCGAACCCCAGTTGAGGAGACTGATTTTTTGGGATGGTTTTTTTTCTTCTATTTTACTTTCTTGCTTTGTCTGGCATTTTTTCATACACACTTGTTCAGATAAGAACTTTCTGCTCGCTCTGAAGAAAGGTTTAGTCCATCAAAGAACAACTCGAAATCTTGCTCCATGTTAATTAGTTACCGTGTAGTCTTTACGAGCCCGGAAATCAATAAGACATGGAACGAGGGAAGTCAAGTACACACCTCAGGGGGAGAACAATATTGATGAACGAACCCTTAAAAGTCTTCAGAAAATAGCTTCAATGTCTTCATTACAATTCGAACATGCAGCCCTTCGACCAACTGGCAATAGACTTTGGGTGTAAAGTACACGTTATACACATCGAGGGAATGAAAAAAGTAAAAGTTCGAGAGAGGGGATGGGTGGGGAGGGGGTGGGGAGACAGAGAGAGAAAGGAAAGAAAGAAAGAATAAAGAATAGAGTGAGAGAGAGAGATAGATAGATAGAGAGAGACAGAGAGAGAGGGGGGGCGGGGGGGGGAGAAAGACAGAAAGAACGAGAGAGAGGAGAGAAAGTCAATAAGAATGAAAGAACGAGGGGAAGAGAGAGAGAGAGAGAGAGAGAGAGAGAGAGAGAGAGAGAATAGATAGAGACATAGAGAGAGAAGCCATTGAATAGCCACAGGACAGCCATTGGACAGACTACAGAATGGCTTCCGGTTCGAAGGTTGGACACAATTTTAGTGCCTCCAATTCGTGCCAATGTTTGTACTGACCATTGATTTAAATCTCACAGGCCACATAAAAAGACAACTCAATAGTTTTCATGTTTTAACAAAATATAACATATCGTGGCTAAAGGCTTAAATTAATGTCCTTATCCTTTGAATGCATTTGATATGAAGAATATAAAGTGATCCATTATTTTATTCATTATTTTATTAAGAAAGACAAGAAAAGGAGGGGGGGGGGGGGGGCAGCGTGTAAGGTTTTTGCTTGATTAAGAGAACACGCATTCTTTGTTTTGAATCGAATATAAATCCACAAGAGTATAGTTAGACCTTCAGAGCCATTCGGCCCATGGAGCCGGAGTTTATCCCGGTTTCTATAGCGTGAAACGGACAGTAACAATTGTTTGCTACCCTGTGGATAGGACGCTAGTCTATCGCAAAAAAAAAAAATCTTTACGCCACATCTAACAGAGCCAGCTCGGTGAACAAGGGGTCAGAAAAAATCTCGACTGCACCCGGGATCGATCTCAGCCCCTTTGCGTGTGAAGAGAGTGCTCTACCAACTGAGCTATCCGGGCCCCCTCAAGGGGATAGTACGAAGCATAAAAAGATTTCTGTCTAACATGAGAATCATATCTGAATAAGTAATGTCTTTTTTTAAATAAAAAAACCCCAAACTTACACGTATTTTAAATTTTGGCTGGAAAACTATTCCTTCCACGTTTACACGTTTAAATGAAAAGAAGCGAGCAAAATTGGTTTTGGCACAAAAGAGAAAGTGATGATTTTTTTCCCCCTCGTGCGACATTACCAATAACAAGCCAGCAATTTTCGTTACATCAAATCAATCAAAAGCCGAAATCCAAGAAAATTGGACATCTTGTGATTTGTTCTATTCTATTTACTCTCACTTAATATACTTTTCATAACTGTGTTTCGCCATCATAATATAGTTTGTACCAAAAAAAACCCAATTTTGCTCGCTTCTTCTTTTCATTTAAACGTGTCAATGTGGAACTGGATATAAAGATAAAGGGAGTAAATCTGACTCATGAATGAACAACACAAAACAAACGACGTTTCGGCCTTTGGCCTTTTTCAAGTAAACACAAAATCTAATATAAATATATATATGTATTTTGTGTTTACTTGAAAAAGGCCAAAGGCCGAAACGTCGTTTGTTTTGTGTTGTTTATTCATGAGTCAGATTTACTCCCTTATTCTTTATCTCCATTTTATTGACTCCTTTAGGCACCTCTATTTACCAGTTAAACGTGGAAGGATATGTTTTCCAGCCAAAATTTTAAATACGTATAAGTTTGGGTTGTTTTTTTTTCTTCACAATACGCCACAAGAAACCTATCAAAGTAGTCCTTCAGAGCCATACGGCCCATGGAGCCGGAGTTAATCCCAGTTTCTATAGCGTGAAACGGACAATAGCAATAAATTGGATAGGACGCTAGTCTATCGCAAAGCACTTTCCGCCAGATCTAACAGACCCAGCTACCCATTCACTGCTGGGTAGACAAGGGGGGGGGGGGTCAGAAAATATCTCGACTTAACGCGAGATCGATCTTGGTCCCTTTGATTGTGAAGCGAGTGCTCTACCAACTGAGCGATCTCGACCCCACACAAGGAACATAGGCTTGCCATTTCCCCTCCCTCCTCCCAAAAATAAAACAACTATCTAATTTCTATAAAGTCATGGCAGTGAAATACAACAAATTCACAATACTGCCGTACTCTGGAAAGACACCCATATTTAAATTTGGCCAGGAAACTCGTCCTTCAAATATCGATCGATTTAAATGACCCTATTCTTGGTAAAAACTCCAAACCTGGAAGTTTAATGAAGACTGTTCGAAGTCTCAGGTTTGATATAGTTTTCACCAAGATGATGGTCATTTATATCGATCGATATTTGAAGGACGAGTTTTCTGGCCAAATTTTAAAATACGTGTTTTTCCAGCGTTCGGCAGACAGAATTGATGCTTAAACTTCTAATAAGAGATGAAAGGAAAGGACGAAGCAGCGCTCTCGTGACTCGACTCTATGACCTCTTGCGAAGAAAGCGAGCCCCTAATTTATTGCCATTCTTATTTTATTATTATTATGTTGCTATCTATTGTCCGGCCCAAGGTGACTATTGAAAACAATACCTGTAAAAATGGACGACCAAAATTATAGGATCTCTTTGAAACCATTTGAACTGCCAAACTCTCGAAAAAACACGTATTTAAAACTTTGGCCAGAAAACGTATCCTTCAAATATCCATCGATTTAAATGACCATCACAACTCTCAAACCTGGGACTTCGAAAAGTCTTCATTAACGTCCCAGGTTTGAGAGTTTTTACCAAGAATAGGGTCACTTAAATCCATCGATATTTCAAGGACGAGTTTTCTGGCCAAATGTTTACAGATGAGGTTTTCCAGAGTACGACAGCATTAACTAGTTAGATACAGCAGCAGGGGGGGGGGGGGGGGGGACGGGGGGGGGGGGGGGGGGGGACAAAGGGGCTCTCCAAAAAACAACGATGGAGAATAAAAGAGCTTGGGAGAAATGAAGTGGTTAATGGTCATGATGATAATACTGTACTCTGGAAAAATCCATATTTAAAAATTTGGCCAGAAAACTTGTCCTTCAAATATCAATCGATTTAAATGACCCTCATCTTGGCAAAAAAAAAAAAAACTCTCAAACCTGGGACATCGCGAAGTCCCAGGCTTGAGAGTTTTTGCTAAGATAAGGGTCATTCAAACCGATCGATATTTGAAGGACGAGTTTTCTGGCCAAATTTTTAAATAAGCGTTTGTTTGTTTTTCAGAGTACGACAGAATGGTCATGATAATAAACCCAGGCGTCATGTTGTTTTTCTGTGGATGGGGGGTCCCCCAGACCTGCCCTCTGTCTACTACCACGACGACAAATTCATTGATCCTCGAAGGCTCGGCTCCATCCGCAGAACCACATTTGGTAGTGCACTTGCTTCAAGGGTAAATAGCGGGAGATCGATCACTCGCGTGAAGTCAAGATTATTTTTTGACACCCCGTGTCCCCGCAGCAGTGATTGGATAGCTGGGCCTGTTAAATATGGAGGGAAAGTACTTTAAAAGAGATAAAAATCTATCCAAAGGGTAGCAAGAAATTTCTATTATCCGTTTCACGCTATATAGAAACTGGGATAAACTCCCGGCTCCATAGGCCTGGCGGCTCTGAAGTACTTAAGGCAGGCAGGGGTAAAATCACGGGCGTTTCATTTAGTCGTAGGCGGGATGTAGTATGTAGACTATTTTACACATCAACAACTTGATCGGTCAATGATCCGTGACGCATTCCGATTAAGGAATTCCAGCGTACATCGATAAAATCAGTATCTATAGTTCCCAATATGGTGTTCTTTGGATTGTGGATCTAACTTTGGCCCCTTGTCATGTGATTGTTCAATATATCCAAATGACAAATCATGGAACCAGCATTAGTGTGAGATAAAGATCTGGAAAAGATACACGCTCTTTCAGATCTCAGATTGGTCAAAGAAGACTGGTCAGACAATTGTCGGAGTAGATTGAACGATCAGATAATAAGCTCACCCGACTCATTCTCCCTCACCAACGCATACATATAATCAGGTCTGACATCCAAACCCAAATGGGCCTAGTTTAACATTGTTGTAATGGGCAATATTTTGCGTCATTTTTTGTGAGATTTCCATTACAACAATGAGTCCATAAGGATTGGGGTTATCAGACCTGCAAAAAAGTCCACGTCGTCCCTCACCGATTTACTCCTCATTGCGCAGTTAGTGGTTGTTGTTAACCCTTAAACAGCGACAATGATCTTTTATTTCCTTAAAAATCCCATTTTTTCTCTATCATTAATCAAATTATTATAAGATTCTGCCTTACATCTGCAAAACGCCTTTTTCAACATTTGGACCTGAAACTTTTTTCTTGAAACAGCGATAAATTAATCTATCAGCAATAAAAACTACAACGAAAAATAAAGAAACGAGCAAACAAACAAAAACAAAACAAAAGACCAACCATAAAACGTGACACTTCAAAACATTTTTGTTTTTGAGGACTCGTTAACTGAAGTTATCGAGTTTTGTTGATAAAAGGAAAACTCGAAACGTCCACATTATCTGTTTTCATTTATCAAATTGAAGCATAAATTCAATTTCAAATTGTTATCTACTTATTTGAGCTTCGAGCAACACCATTTCCATTATTTGTGTAGATAATATCTTTTCTTTTCCGATGACCCCTGACCTTGTGGTTTCGAGGGTATGAGGTTGCCTTGTAGCTTTGTGATTGGTCAGTGGTCCATATCGCCGACGACTCTTATCAGTATCTCAAGGCTTTAATTATTTCAAAACATTGTATTTGCCTGACGTGTATATATATATATTATATAATATTATATATATTTATATATATATTTTATATATATATATATATATATATATATAATATATATATAATATATATATATATATATATATATATGCAGGTCTGACATCCTAACCGGATCATGGGCCTAGTTTAACATTGTTGTAATGGGACAATATTTTGGGTCATTAATTTTGAGATTTCCATTACAACAATGAGCTATAATGATTTGTGTTATCAGACCTGAAAATAAGTCGTATTTTGTGAAATCTTGCCACGAATTGGGGGCCTAGTAGCTAAATCTATAGAGTCTAGATAGAGTTGCGGGCAAGGTAAGTTCGAGTCCAGGAGACGCTCGAAATATTCTTAGAGGGAATATTATAAATATTCCAGCTGGCTGATCCTGCCCAAAGGATAGCATAAATTTTGCTGTCAATTTCACGATGAGATAATCCGAATAAAGCTAGCTCGCTTTTACTAGCCGAATGGCCGTAAGGACTAAAACAAACATGAGTATTTATATAGCGCAATATCCAGTAAATGTGCTAAAAGCGTTTTATAGCCTACAGCAACAGTTATCATGTAGGAGGAGACATGACTCTCTTAGGCGATGTTACATTTTTTTTCCTCACGGAAACAACGCAATAAAAGACCGAGTTGTCATTTTACACCCGATTTCGGTGAAAGCGGGACTCGAACTTTGGTTCTTCATGTCCGAGGGCGAGTGTCATACCACTAGACCACAAAGCCGACTGAACTTCGTGTTTTTCCCCATGAATCTGTAAACTCTCTGTCAACTTAAATGTGTATGTGCGACTGTGTCGCCTAGTGGTATGACACTCTCTTTCTGATGGGAAGGTCCTGGGCTCGAGCCTCGCTCGGCGCATAGTTGAGTCCTTGAAAAAGGTCTTTTATTCAATTCTCTCACAGTACTCATGTGTTAAATGAGTACCAGACCAATAACAGCGGTATTCTGTCAGAAAAAAATGTAATATCACCTAAAAGGTGTCATGTCTCGTTCCGCGTGTTAACTGTTGCTGTTGGCCTGGGACCCCTTGTAAAACACTTTGAGACTTCGAGTGGATATTGCGCTATATAAAAACTCTA
Organism: Berghia stephanieae; assembly: GCF_034508935.2. Taxonomy (NCBI): domain Eukaryota; kingdom Metazoa; phylum Mollusca; class Gastropoda; order Nudibranchia; family Aeolidiidae; genus Berghia; species Berghia stephanieae. The sequence goes on from NC_088362.1 coordinate 57,666,594, forward strand.
ATTTTTGTTATGCCGGATGTCGTACACCCCAGTACATCCTATCAAAGCGGGACCACCCTTTTACATATTTGGTACGCCCTGGGGTTTACAATAGGGAATGAGATTAGCGGAAGAGTAGCGTCCTTGTTGGACGTCACCGGCGGTCAAGCTATTAGAGAGAGAACGTCATGTTGGTTGTGCGCATGCGTCTCTCGTCCTCGGGTTGGTGAAAGCGGCATGAGACACTTCACCCAAAGCGTTGTTCTGATTTTCTGTACCCCCCCCCCCCCCCCTCCACCCCTCCCATCCCCTACTAGCAATATTTGTGTAGCATTGTCTGGTAGATCAGGCTTTTTGTAATCAAATCCATGCAGATAGAGCAGAGAAGTCGTGACGTCACCATTTACTCTTCCCGTTCCAAACTCATTGGAAGTGCGCATTTAAAAGTCTTTGGAGGACTAAAATGAAAAGGTTTTACATTGGGTCTAATAAGTTGGCATAATATTTTGCAGGGATGTTTAGGCGGATGGTTTTATTGACGACCGATCGAAAATAGATGCCATCATCTAAAACCAAAAGATAATGGCCCTGCAAACAGTCGTGAGGGTCACCCCCTCGTATTGACGCATAGTAACTTAGTAATGGTTCTAAACTATCGGAACAATGGCGGCCCCCCTTTTAAAAATACTTCCCCGACGAGCATTAAGTGTACCCAGAGGTGAAAAAATTATAAATTGATCATGTTTTGCCTTTTATAATTCTGAAACATACAGTGAAAAGTTTAGCCAGCATTAAGAATAAAAGTCCCGTTTTTTATGTTTAGCCCCCAAATGCTCGTTGCGGGGCGGACGTGAACCAGCCCTCCAAAAGGTGGTTTTACATTCCCCAAGGGAAGATTGGAATCGTTGTTTTTGTTTTGTTTTTGATATAACACTTTTGTTACCTATTGTATTGAAAGATAGTCGGATAATTTATGCTAAATTGATTTTAACAACTGGGCCCTAAAATTAAGTTTTTCCCCCTTGTAAAAAAAAAAAATATTTAAAACAAGGAAAAAAAAATTTTTCAAACTGAGGGGATGGATCTCGGTCCCCAATAATTGTGAAGCGAGTGCTTCCCAACTGAGCTATAGGGACCCCCCCCCGAATAAAGGAACGCCATGTTTTTTCTGCGATAATAAACCCTAAAAACCCGGCTATTTGTAAACAAAAAAGGTATGATAAGTAGAGGTAAATAAAAAGAAAAAAAAAATAATATTTAAAAAAGATAAAAAAAAAATAAAGGGTTTATGGGGTAGAAAGATAGGACGGGTTTACGATTTACGTAAAGTGAAAAAAAAGGGGAAAAACAGTAGACAACTATCAGATTGAAAGAAAAGACAAAAAGATAAAAAACTATCAGATTGCAAAAAAAGACAACAGTTAGACAACAAATCAATTGCAAAAAAAGGGACAACGAAAGACAACTATCAGATTGCAAGAAAAGACAAAGATAGACAATTTTTAAAAATTTAAAGAAAAGACAACAGAAAGAAAAATATCAGATTGCAAAAAAAGGGGAAAACAGATAGACAACTATCAGATTGTTGTTGATAATGATAATGTCGATTTAAAAAAAAATCAATAGGTTTTAAAAGTTGAGTAAATTTCCCCCAGCCAATCGGTATTTTTTTTTTCTTCAGGGCTCGCTTAAAAATTTTTCAGTCCCCTGGGGTCAGAATGTATAAAAGCCCAAACTTGATCAATTTAAAATGTTTTTCTCCCTGGTTATTTTCATTTATGCTCGTCGGAGAAGTACTTCAAAAGGGGCGCCCCCCTTTTTTCCCTAATTTAAACCCCGTTAAAATTTTTCGATGCGTCATTACGAGGGAAGTGACGTCACGATGTTGAGCCTTTTTGGGTGTGAACGTTGTAGACAGAAAAAAAAAAAAACATACTTGGTGTTTTATTTCAAAAAAAATTTTAATAAACTGGTTTTAAATATAGGGCAATATCCATTAGTATGTAACTATGCGTAAAAACGAGTGTCATCCCACTAGACCACATAGCCGCATTTTAAAAACAATATAATATATAGTCATTTAAAAAGAAAACTTCTTTAATATGAAAGGATTCACAATGGGTGATTTTAATATAATATCTATTTTTTATTCCCCTTAAGTTTGATTTAAGGTTTTGTGCATTGTTTGTAATTTTAACGAATGGGGTTTTTACCGACGTGCATTTATTTGTAGGTTGATAAGCCCATTTATTATGGGTCAATTTTTGTAATGGAAATTCAATACAATTTACGAAAAAAATTGTTCCCTTAAAACAATAAAAAACTCACCCAAAATTTTGGGGTTGGGGTGGGAACCTGCTAATATTGTTTTACATGGGGGCAAAAATTTTTTAAAAAAAAAGGTTTTTAAAAGTTACGATTTAAAGGGTGCTTTTTTCAGCTCATTCTGAATATTTCCCCCTCTATTGGGTAAAATTCCAATGCGCTTTTCCAAAACAAATTATTTGGATTTAGTCTTTTTGTCTTCCCCGGGGGAGTATAGTTATTTTTAAAAAAATTTTTTAAATTTGAAAAATTAAAAAAAATTTTAAAACAAAACAAATAACCAAATTTTAGTTATCGAAAATATAAAAAGGGGAGCAAAAAAACCCCTTTAAAATTTATGGGGAAAACCAGGGAGGGTAATTCGACCGAGTCCAAAACCAAATTGGGGTTTTAAAAAAAATGGTTGAAAAAAACTGTTTTTAAATTTTTTTTTGCCCCCAAAATTTTTTATTTATCTAACATATATTTTTAAAAATCCTTTTTCCCACTCTTATGCCATTGTTAACCCCAAAGAACATTTTGTCTAGATCCCGAAAATCTATTTCGTTAAAACTTGCGCCATCGTTTTCGACGAAAAATTTTCCTTGGGGGGGTTTTCAAGGCCAAATTTTCCCCCGCGTACTTGTTTTTGAGTTTGGGTTTTAAGTTCGTCACCCACCTTATTTTAGTCCCACAAAAAGTCTGTCCGGTTACACTTATTTGGGGGTGGTCAAGGGTTTGTTGATCAGGCTCCCCCTTTTCCCGGCCAAAAATTTTGGATAACTATTGGGGGGTTATATAGTTTAGCCTTTGTTAAATTTATATATATTGAACAGGACTTGCAATTTTTTTATCATTTTAGGGAGTGCATCCCTGGGAAAATTTTTAAAAGCAGTAGTATAGTTTTAGTATTTTGTTTATAGTAGTAGTAGTATAGAGTATAGTATAAGTGTGGGAGGGATATATTGTAGGGAAAAAATATATGCGTTAGTTTATACAGGGATTATTTTTTATTATTATTATTATTAATTAATTTTTTTTTGTAGTAGTATAGTAGTAGTATAGTTAGTAGTATGTAGAGTTTTTTAAAAATTTTTGTTGTAGTATAGAGTAGTAGAGTAGTTATAGTAGTAGTATAGGGAGTGGTAGTAGTTAGTATAGTAGATAGTGGTAGTAGTGTAGTATTTGTATAGTATGTTTGGTCTTTGGGTCGTCGTCGTGTCCCCCTAGTAGTAGTAGTAGTAGTGTAGTAGTAAGAGTAGTAGTTTGTTTGCAGTAGGGGTGTAGAAGTATTTGAAATTTGTTTGTAGTATAGGGTTTTATAGTATACTAAATTTTAAAGTTGGGATTTTTTAGTTGGGTTTTAGTGTAGTAGTAGTTTAGTAGTATAGTAGTAATAGTAGTAGATTAGTATTTTGTTTTATGTTTGAATTTTAGTGTGAGTAGTAGTTAAACCCTCAAAAACCCTTTTTTTTTGTGGGTCTGCCTTCCCGTCCCCGGGGTTTTTTAAATTTTTGCCAAGTTAAAAGGGGTTTTTTTAAACCTCGAATCGAAGGACGAGTTTTTTTGGGCCAAAAATTTTTTTAATTTGTGTCTTTCCCGATTTCAGGGGTCCCCCCTCGCCCCAGTTTTGGGAGAGCACTCGGGTCCCCAAGAAATAGACCAAGATCGATTTTTCCCGGGAGTCTGACCCCCCCCCCCCCCCCCCCCCCCCCCCCCCCCCCCCCCCCCCCCCCCCCCCCCCACCCTCCAACCCCCCAAGAATGGGTAGCTGAAAATTTTTAAAATTTTGGGGGGAAAAAAAAGTTGCGATAGCACCCAAAATCCAAAGGTGCAAGCAATTGCTTTGGCCGTTTTTTACGCTAAGAAACCGGGGTAAAAATCCGGCTCCATGGGTCAATGGCCAGAGAAAAAAGTTTTTTAAATGGTTAACCCTTAAAAATATTACATTTTTCGGGTTAGGGGTTAACAGCCCACATCAAACAGTTGAAATAAAAGGGGGGATGGCCCACACAAAATGCCC
>NC_088362.1:57670999-57793499 GCF_034508935.2 Berghia stephanieae
TCTCTCTCTCTCTCTCTCCTCTCTCTTCTCTCTCTCTCTCTCTCTGTGTGTGTGTGTGTGCGTGTGTGTGTGTGTGTGTGTGTGATCTATCTATCTATCTATCCATTTATCTATCTATCTATCTATCTATCTATTCTCCTCTCTCTCTCTCTCTCTCCCTCTTCCTCTCTCTTCTTCTTCTTCATTTCTTTCTTTCTTTCTTTCTTTCTTTTTTCTTTCTTCTTCTTCTTCTTCTTCTTCTTCTTCTTCTTCTTCTTCTTCTTCTTCTTCTTCTTCTTCTTCTTCTTCTTCTTCTTCTTCTATCTTCCATTTTTTCCGATGGATTTTCTTTCGGTAATAAGATTTATTTCTTCACGAATAACTATCGATATTTTAATCAAAATAATAAGAGGACGGGAGCAAAATAAATAACAATCTTCCATTAGTCTGACTTCAAAAGCTTAAATGAACCCGTCCTTGGGATGAGCTCTGTTCGATGTGAAATCAATTTTTGGACGCCGAAAGTCAACATCACAAGCCAGTCATTTCAAAAGGACAATTTTAATTATATTCGTATGATGTAGAATTATATAATAAAAATACCTATATTTATCTCTTTTCAAGATACCGCTGATACTCATTATAAATATCAGAACTTCTAAATAGATTAGACATTTTTACTTACAGTCAAGCTCTTCCTCAAACCTCGGCAAATTTTATTAACACACCACAATTACTAGCTTTCATTTTTCTCATCATTTTTCTATTTAAAAAAATGCTTTTTCAAGATTCCTAAAGACAAAAAAAAAAAGAAAGAAAAAAAAAAAAGAAAACAAATAAGATACAATTTTAATGTCGAATGCGCGTTTTTTCATTCTTATTTGTTGTGATATAATATTATATTTAGTTGTTTGTGCGCGTCTCTGCATCTGCATGTGCTTGTTGTGTGTGTGCGCGCGCGCGTGTGTGTGCACGCGTGTGTGTGAGTTAGCGAATGAGTTTGTATGGTCCTTCAATGTTTCAATACCCTTTTGTGGTTAAGTAATACTAAGCTGCTAGAAGCCGTGGACTGTAAAAGGTGACAATCAAAAATGAATAATATAACCGCTTCAAAAAAAGAACAAAATACCAAACACGGAACGTTTCGGGCTCAAAACCCTTCTTCAGCCTTCAGCTCGACGTCAATCTAGTTTTTTTTTTAGTTATGAATTTATGTTTTCATTATTTTGTTGTGGTTCTTTCGTTGTTGTTGTGTTGTTTTGTTGTTGTTGTTGTTTTTGTTGTTGTTGTTGTTGTTGTCGTTGTTGGCTGAAGAAGGGTTTTGAGCCCGAAATGTTCAGTGTTTGGTATTAGTCCTTTTTGAATTTGTCATAATCATTCTTATTCATTACTCTTTTGTTGTTTATTTTATTTTATTTTTTAAAAGGGGAAAAAAAAAAGGGGGGGGGGATATAGTATAATACGTTCAGCGTTAAATAACATGATATTATTCGAGAATCGAGAGCAATAGCAGTCCTTAGTCTGACAAAACGAATTTTTTTGTCAAACCTGAATAAATTAGTAAATCAAAAAATAAAATAAAATTCCCTTTATTCAACCTATAGGGGAAATTTATTGTCTCTGGGATCGATTTTAAGGGAAGACTGGATAACCCAGACGTCATCCGCAGTGCAGCGCCGCAAAATAAGCTAGGGCGAGGTGACTTCTTGTCAAGGCCACACAGCGATCGAACTCGGTACCTTTCGGATACGAAGCAGTGACCGTACCGCTGAGCCACGCTGCCCCTTACTTCAGCTACTTCATTGACGTAAAATTTATCTAATGGGAAGCATTTTCTTTTCTTTTACGGCTATGTGGTCTTGTGGTAAGACCCTCGCCTTCGGATCGGAAGGTTCTGGGTTCGAGTCCCGAAAAGTCCTTGGAAAAGGCTCTTTACTCACAATCTCTCATCGTACTCGGGTGTAAAATGAGTACCTGGCCGTTAACAGTGTAGTGTCTGTTCGAAAAAAAATATTGTAATATCGCCTAACAGGTGTCTTGTCTCGTCCTACATGTTAAGTGTTGCTGTTGGCTAGGGATTCCTTGTAATGCGCTTTGAGCACGTTTAGTGGATATTGCGGTATATAAAAGCTCAAGTTTCTTAGCTTTTTGTTGTTGTTTTTTCTGGGTTTTTGTTGTTGTTTTTTTTTGTTTGATTTGTTGTATTTTTTTATATTTGTTTTTTTTTTTTTTGTTTGTTTTTTTTCTTTGGGGGGGGGGGGGGGGGGGGGAGGGGGGGGGTCTGTTGTTTGTTCTGTCTTTGCTTTTTGTTTGTCTTTGTTTGTTTGGGGTTTTTTGGGGGTGTTTTTTTTTTTTTGGGGGGGGGGGGGGGGTTGTTTTTTGTCTTGTTTTTTTTTTTTGTTTTTGTTTTTTTTTGTTGTTTTTTTTTTTGTTTTTTTTTTTTTTTGATTATGTATTTTTTGTTGGGGTCTTTTCCGTTGTTTTTTTTTTTGGTTTTGTTTTTGTTTTTGTTTTTGTTTTTTTTTGTTTTTTTTTTTTTTTTTTTTTTTTTCTACGTATTGAAGTTCAAGGTTCGAACCACTTTTTCGAGAAATTTAAGGTTAATTATTTGAAGTTTATAAATAATTTTTGACCAAAAGAAAAGTGTTTTGTGAGGCAAGGGTGGGCTTGTTATTGTCAAGGATGCTTGGAGATGTTTGAGGTAATTGTTGTTGCTGTTACATCGATACGGTATAGACAAACTGTGGAATTATCCATCGATTTGCTTGTCTGGCTCCGGCAACGCTATTGTTAACCTAGATTCTCTCTATCTATCTCTATCTCATTCTCTCTCTCTATCTATCTATCTATCTATCTATCTATCTATCTATCTTGTCTGTCTGTCTATCTATCTATCTCTATCCACATGTAGGTCTATCGCTCTATCAGTCACATATTAATTATCAGTCTGTCTATCACACACAAACACACACACACATACATGCAGACACACCCCATCTCTCTCTCTCTCTCTCTCTCTCTCTCTTTCTCTCTCTCTTTCTCTCTCTCTCATTCACTCTCTTTTTCTATCTGCGTGAGAGAGAGAGATAGATAGATAGAAAGAAAGAAAGAGAGAGAGAGAGAGAGAGAGAGAGATGGAGAGATTCATTTTCATTATCTGCTCTTTGCCTTTTTTTAAGAGCTCAACCCCCTCACAATTGTCACATTCAACCTTACCCTCTCCGACACTCACGCTTCTCGTCACAAAACATGCAATCATCCAAAAGCCACACAAGTAAGGACATTTATTTGTCGTAAATATGTATACACTAGAGTGTTCCAAGTTTTCATTTATCGGGATTCGTTGCCCGCTAAAATTTAGTCCACTATCAACATCATCATCATCATCATCATCATCATCATCATCATCATCATTATCATCATCATCATCATCATCATCATCATCATCATCAATAGCGTCATTATTATCACAGCCATCATCTTTATCGTCGACGTTGCCTTCCTCCTCTTCCTATTCATCATCATCTTCATCATTATCATCATCATCATCATTTACATCATCAATATCTCCATCACCGCCGTCGTCGTTGTTACTATCATCACACAACACATGAATCTTGTACTCTAGGATGAGCACGGATTGACGAAAGACACACGAATGTGTATGCCAGCATTCATTAACGCTGAACTGTCTTCTAAAGACTGGTCCAACTACTACGAAGCTGCTTCTGGCGTCTTTTCTTGTGTCCTTACTCAAGAAATGCTCGAACTGTGCGAAGATCGTCCAAATTGTTCAAAGCTGCTTCTCATGCGTTTCTTGCCTTTTCTTGTGTCCTTTCTCAAGGCAATACTGGAACTGTGCGAAGACCATCCAAGTTGTATGACGCTGCTTCTAACGCGTTTCTCGCCTTTTCTTGTGTCCTTTCTCAAGGAAGGCAATACTGGAACTTTGCAAAGATCGTCCAAATTGTTCAAAGCTGCTTCTCACGCGTTTCTCGCCTTTTCTTGTGTTCTTTCTCAATGAAATACTGGAACTTTGCAAAGACACCATCCAAATTGTTCAAAGTTGCTTCTCATGCGTTTCTCGCCTTTTCTTGTGTCCTTTCTCAAGGCAATAAACACTGGAACTGTGCGAAGACCATCCAAGTTGTACAAAGCTGCATCTAACGTGTTTCTCGCGTTTTCTTGTGTCCTTTCTCCAGATAATACTGGAACTTTGCAAAGATCGTCCAAGTTGTACTAAGCTGCTTCTAACGCGTTTCTCGTCTTTTCTTGTGTCGTTTCTTTAGGTGATGCTGGAACTGTGCGAAGACCGTCCAAGTTGTTCTGTGCTGGCAAGTCCTAACACGTTCACACAAGATCCTTGTCAGGATACCTCCAAGTATCTCGAGGCCCATTATAAATGTCGACCTGGTGAGTTGTTATTTTCTGTCTACTTTTATAATATCACACTGAAATAATACAGTTATCCTATTTTTTTTTAAAAACAGCATTTCTTTTGGAACGTTTTAATTTCAGTTTTCTCATCGTATTTTTTTTCTTTAATAGATTTTTTAACCACACAAGAAATCTATATATCGTTAGCGATCAAAATAAAGAAGTAATTACTTTAATAAATATTTAATGGAATAAATAAATATGTAAATTAATAATTAAATAAATAAACGATTAAAAATATTTATGGAATAAATAAATAATTAAACAAATATTTAATTGAACAATAAATAAATGAATAAATAAATAGATAAGTAAATTAATAATTAAATAAATATATATATATATATTTAATTGAATAAATAAATAAATAAATATTTAATGGAATAAATAAATAGAAAGAGAAATAAATAAGTTTGCGCCTTGTTTATATGCATACTATTATAACAGTTGAAATTTGCTGAGTATAAAAATGAACTTTGAAACTGATTGATTCTGGTAGGAGGGTAAACAGCAAAACTCATAACGTTTGTTGTTAAAGATAAACATTTGCCCATTCAACCAATCGGCTTACCAGATATCTACCGCACTCTTGAAAAAAAGAACAATATTTAGAAATTTGGCGAAGTCCCAAGTTTGAAAGGTTTTGCTAAGACGAGGGTCATTTAAATCGATCGATATTTGAAGGACGAGTTTTCTGGCCAAATTTCTAAATATTTATTTTTCAAGAGGACGGCAGTATAGTCGTTGTCCTAGACGTGTATTTCACAATTGTCTGATTGCAAAGTGAATGTATCTTCCTTGGTATTTGCAAAATAGTGGAAACTGGAAATGCATGTAATGGTAGACATTGTAATGACATTTTGTGGAAGAAAGAAATTGACAGAAGACGCTGTCGAAAATCAATAAAAGCTATATCTTTTGTGGGATTTTTATTTTCTTTCATTCTTTTTCTCTTTTACTTTAGTAATTCTATGTGTTGTTGTTTGGTTTTTGATAATTCCTCTTCTTCTTCTTCTCTTCTTCTTTTTCTTCTTTTTCTTCTTCTTCTTCTTCTCTTCTTCTTCTTCTTCTTCTTCTTCTTCTTCTTCTTCTTCTTCTTCTTCTTCTTCTTCTTCTTCTTCTTCTTCTTCTTCTTCTTCTTCTTCTTCTTCTTTTTCTCCTCCTCCTCCTCCTTCTTTTTCTTTACTGTTTTTTTTCTCATTTCGTCGTTTTTTGTTGGGATTTTTTTTTTTTTTGGTTTCTTTATTTTTATTTTTTATTTTGAAAGGGCGCCCATGGGGAGGAGGGTGGGGGAGGGGGGGGGGGGGGCAGGATGCTCAAAGAGTTGGGGGTTTTTTTTGGTTTGTTTGTTTGTTTGTTTGTTTGTTGGTTTTTTTATCTTTTCTTCCGTTTTGGAAAATAATCCTTTTTTAAACACATAATACTTTTTTTTTTCTAGCGATAAACAGCATTGAATGAAACGGTAATAAAGAAGTTGCAAAAATCGATCTAAGAAAATCAGTATGTATTGATTTATCGAAGAACTGTATTTTGAGAACATGCCTTGGAATCATGTTCAGCTATAATTGAAAAATCATTTGAACATGTTAAGTGATTTATGTCAATCGTTAATTTTTTCAATTTTTTTTTTTTCATTAAAAAAATAAGCTTTTATATAGGGCAATATATACTAAACGTGCTCAAAGCGCTTTACAAGGGGTCCCTGGCCAACAGCAACCCTTAACATGAAGTACGGGACATGTTGCCTGTTAAGCGATATCACAATTTTTTTCGGACAGAGACAACGCTGTTAACGGCCAGGTAATCATTTTACACCCTGAGTACGGTGAGAGAATGTGAGTAAAGAGCAGCCTCTTCCAAGGCCCAACTAAGCGCCGAGCGAGGCTCGAACCCAGGACCTTCCGATCCGAAAGCGATTGTCATACCATCAGACCACATAACCGCACATTTTGGAATCGCCACTTCCATTCCTTTCCCCCAGAACTCTAACAATATTATGCCCCCCCCCCCTTCCCCCCAAACCTCCAACCCTACCCCATGTTTCTAATCTAATTCTTCCTTTCCGTCCGTCCCATCCTGCAGAGAATTCGGAGAGATTCACCGTATGTGAGGGAGACGAGATGCAGTTCGGGTGTGAGGACAACTACCGAGTGGCCATCTTCTCGGCCATGTTTGGACGGACGCCCAACGGAACCGTCCAGTGCCCGGCCCACAAACAAGGTTACATTGGTGAGAATTGCTCGTGGTCCGCCCAATTTCCGCCCAATTTGTCAGATTTTCCGGTGGGGTCGCGAAGTCTGTGTTGAATGTGTTGAATGGTGGCTGGCGAGACAGAGAATGAATTTATTATTTGGAGAGCCTGAGGCAGGATCTTCAGAGCACGTTTTGAAGTCGAATTGAAGAAATGTTTTAAATTTATAGTTTCGATGGTGATCATGATGATGATGATGATGATAATGGGGATGATGATGATGATGATGATGATGATGATGATGATGATGATGATGATGATGATGATGATGATGATGATGATGATGATGGTGATGATGATGCTGATGCTGCTGCTGCTTCTGATGCTGCTGCTGCTGCTGCTGATGATGATGATGATGATGATGATGATGATGATGATGAAGAAGATGGTGACTCATCGAAAAGAGCATTGGATTTTTTTTTAATACAATAATATTCCATGTCCTTCCGAGGCCTGATTCATCAATGACCCCTCATCATCATCATCATCATCATCATCATCATCATCATCATCATCATCATCATCATCATCATCAAATGTGCCGAACTTCTGATTGAAAGTCGGTGTTCTGTAATTTGGGCAGGAAGACGAACTTTCAAATGACATATTGAAAATAACTTTTAACATAATAGTCCATGTTAACGGATCCATCGTGCTTGTATTCAATAGTTCTATTAATGAGATCATAATATGTTTCCTTGACCACTACTAACAACTCACTAAACCGTGCACTAACCTAAAATGACGTCAAAATATAAGTCCAAGTAAGTGTCCGGCTATAACATTAACGAAGGTAAGGTTACACACTGACGTGGCCTTCGTAAACGCATAGCCTGACCGTAGCCCTGAAATCCAAAAGGACTGGCAGTTTGACGTCATTATTTGGTTTTTGCTCCGCCTAGTGAGTTGCCGTTAGTAGAGCTCATGGAAACAAGTTATTTCATTGGTTGAACTATTGAATACAACTCACGATTTTGTTTTCTTTCGTGGCAAAAGACTGGCATTTTGACGTCAGTTTTTGGTCAGTGTCAGGCCATAACTATACGAAGGCCACGGCCTGACCTTGTCCGTAGCCATCGTTAACATAATATAGGTAGTATGCAGATGACGTCACTCAGGTCTTTGTTATTGTTTTTTGCCATCCGCGTTTATGAGTAATGCTCACTGAACTGTATTAACCCGACTATAAACGTTCATGGATACACACCGTTTTGTGTGTTGGTCTGTTATACTTCCGGATGCAATGTTATGAGCTTCTTAGCCAAGCGCATACTATCTATAGCCTGACACAAGAACCCTATAGGACTAGCAGTTTGACGTCATTTTTTAGGTTTGTGTAGCGTCTAGTGAGTTGTCGTTAGTAGAGCTCAAGGAAACAAGTTATTTCATTGGTTGAACTATTAAATACAACTCACGATTTGTTTTCTTTTGTGGCAAAAAACTGGCATTTTGACGTCATTTTTTTGGTCAGTGTCAGGCTATAACTTTACGATGGCTACGCACTGACCGTAGCCATCGTTAACTTATAGCCTGACACAAGAGCCCGCGAAAACTTATAGTTTGACGTCATTTTCTATGTTATTTTTCACCGCCTAGTGAGTTGTCATTAGTAGAGCTCAAGGAAACAAGTGATTCCAATGGTTGGACTATTGAATACAACTAATAATTTGTCTTTTGACGTCATTTTTTGGTGTCAGGCTATAAGTTAACGATGGCTACGGTCTTAGTGTCAGGCTATAGGTTAACGATGGCTACGCACTGATTTGATCAAATAAATACGTCTTATTACAATTACATGGTGACTACCGTCAAAAGATTGTGAACAGTGAATTGTATCCAATAGTTCAACCAATGGGATCATTATTTGTTCACTCGAGCACTACTAATGGCAACTCACTTTAAAACTTTCCTAGGGTGATCGTTGTCTTGTATTGTGACGTCATTTTTAGGGAAGTGTCAGGATATGATCTGTGGTTTGATCCAACGTGTACCTATTTGCAGGTCTGATAAACCCAAATTGTTATGGGCTCATGGTTGTAATGGATATACTCTCAAACAAACAAACAAACGCAAAATATTGTCCAATACAACAATGTTAAATCAAGCCCATCATTGGGCTCTGTTATGACCCCTGGAAACATGTGCACGTTAATCTGATCATAATGCTTTTGTTTTGATGGGAGGTTGTGTTTTGTTGTTTTTTTTGGTTGTTTTTTTTTTTTTTTTTTGTTTTTTTTTTTTTTGGGGGGGGGGGGGGGGGCGGGGTTTCTTTGTTTTTGGTTGTTATTTTTGTTTGTTTGTTATTTTCTTTGTTTTTGGTTGTTTTTTTGTTTTTTGTTTCTTTATTTTTTTTTTGTTTTTTGTTTCTTTTCTTTTTGTTTGTTTATTTCTTTCTTTTTTGTTCTTGGTTTTGTTTAGATTTTGGTTTCTGTGGGATGGGGGGGGGGGGGGGATTTTTTAATTAATTTTTTTTTAGGTTGATTTTTTTTCTGACTATGTTTCACTTTTGACTTTGATTTCCATGCCCAGACTGTCAAGCGGATGGGGCTGTGTCGGAAGTACGTGATCGCTGTCAGGGCAAGAAGAGATGTGCCATTCTCGCTAACGCCAGCATCTTTGGGGACCCGTGCCCTAGCGGGATCAACAAATACCTTACTGTGTCCTACGTCTGTGGTAAGAATGATGAAGACTGGTGAAATGTTCGTGGAAACAATAGTAGAGGATTTATCCTCGTGTGTTTTTTAATAAATTAGTTGATTTTATTTATTTATTTATTTATGTGTTAATTTGTTATTTTATTTTTTATTATTTTTATTTATTTATTTGTTGATTATTTTTTTATTCGTTTATTGATTGATTGATTGATTTTTGTGACTGTTTTATTCATTTATTTATTTGTATATTTATGTATCAGTTTATTTATTTATTTTATTAGTTTGCTTAGTTTACTTATTTGCTTATTTATTTATGTATTTATTTATTTTTCTTTTGTTTCTGTTCTTTTCTTTATGTTTGTTCTTTTTTTGTTGTTTTTTTTTTTTTTTTTGTTGTTGTTATTGTTGTTGTTTTTGGTGGTTTTTTGGTTGATTTTTTTTTTTTTTGTCTATTTGTTTTTGTTTATCTGTTTTTTGTTGTTTTTGTGATTTGTTTGTTTTTTATGTGGGGGAGGGGGGGGGGGTTGGGGTCTTTTTTTTTTAATAATTGTATTATTTGAGGGGGGGGGGATGGGATTCTTTTTCTCCCAACATAAAATACAATTCGGAATGGATTGCGAGTAACGGATTCATTCCTCTATCAAATATTGACATTACTGTTTCCATCCACATTCTAATGACATTTGATGGAAACAAACCGGAAAATGGAATGAGTAGAATACCCCTGCCTAATGGGCATCACAAATTTGAAATGTCATGACCCCTTGCTCGCTCCGGGGGGTTATTGTCATGGTGTTACGACCTCTTATCGGCCTAGGGAATGTGGAATAATGAAGAGCAGATGATTATATTATTATTATTATTATTATTGTCGATGTCGATGATGTTGTGTTAGTGTTAGCAGTGAGTGGCGTGTGAGTGAAAGAGTAAGTGACGAGCAAGTGAGTACACCTAAAATTGAAGCTAATAAAAGACAATGCCCCCCCCCCCCAGACGCACACACACTCGCGCTCGCGCGTGCGCGCACACACACACACACACACACACAGACACACACACACACACACACAAACACATCCCCTTTTTGATGGACGAGCGTAGGAGGAGTTGTTGACTAGAATTCCTTCAGAGCCAGCATTAGGCCCGTGGATCCGGAGTTTATCCTTGTTTCTATAGCGTGAAAGGAACAATAGCAATTGCTTGCTATCCTTTTGATAGGACCCTAGTCTACGGCTAATTACTTTTCGCCAGATCTTACAGACCTAGCTACCCAATCACTACTGTTGGGTGGACAGGTGGAGGGGAGGGGTGGGGGGGGGGAGCAGAAAGGTCAGAAGAAAAAAAAATCTTGACTGACCTGGAATCGATTTCGGCCCCTTTGCTCGTGAAGCGAGTGTTTTACCAAATGGATTCGAGCCCCCATCGCCGCCGCCAAGTTTTTATTCTCTGTTGTCTTCTGGCACTTTCCTACTCACATCATTTCTTGTTTACCAACTGAGCTATAGGACCCCCTGTTATTGTCTAGTGTTGATGCGTATTGATTAAAAGAGTGTGTGTCGGGTGAGCGGACTGCTAGACAAAGAACAATGTATACCGTTACTAAGCTTGGAAATAGCACATTGTTTCCGTGGCCATCGTTCATTAACCTGTTAACTGCCGTACTCTGGAAAAACTCGTATTTCAAATTTTCGTCAGAAAACTCGTCCTTCAAATAATATCAATTGAAATAAGTAACCCTCATCTTGGCAAAATTTCTAAAAACTGGGACTTCGCGAAGTCTTACTTGAAATCCCTGGCATGAGAGTTTTTGACAAGCTGAAAGTCATTTTAATCGATCGATATTTGAAGGAGGAGTTTTCTGGCCGAATTTTAAAATATGGGGTTTTTTTCCAAAGTACGGCAGAATGCATTTAACAAAAGGTCATTTTCTTCTGACGAGCCTAATGATTAGGACTTAGGACCACTCGTACTTTCTAAGGCCATTTTACTCTTGATGGGGGAGCAGAGACCATCGACAAATTATCAATCTTCTCCATCTTGGCTTTGTCATTGTCGTTGTATCTTTCCGTGGACGTATAGCCTTCTTTCTTTAACTCTGTCATTACGTCCTTCCCTACTCCAGTTTTATAAGAACCATAAGTCTGATCGACTCGTTTGATAGATATAGTTATTCATGACACATTCGTATTGCCTAAGACTCTTCTTCTTCTCCCCCTCCTCCTCCTCCTCCTCCTCCTCCTCCTCCTCCTCCTCCTCCTCCTCCTCCTCCTTTGTCTTCTTCTTCTTCTTCTTCTTCTTCTTCTTCTTCTTCTTCTTCTTCTTCTTCTTCTTCTTCTTCTTCTTCTTCTTCTTCTTCTTCTTCTCCTCCTTTTTTTTAACCTTTTGTTTTGTTTTTGGTTCTTGTTTCTTTATTTTTTTATGCACAGATGTCTGTGTATGTGTTTGACTTTCTTTCTTTTTTTTTTTTCCTGAATTGAAAATGCAAACAAGAATTTATTTTTTTCCCTAATAAGGCTAACTAAATCCATTAATACAAGTTAAATTTAATAAAAATCGCAAGACTTTTCATCTGAATGGGTTTAGAGTAATTAAAATAACGTCGTTTTTTGTTGTTGTTTGTTTTTTTGTGTTTTTTTTTGTTTTGTTTTTTGTTTGTTTGGGGGGGGTGTTTTTTTTTTTTTGGTTTTGTTTTGTTTGTTTTTTGTTTTTGTTTTTCAAAGTATCACATGAAAAATAATCTGACGCAGGGATGTACTGGGAAATTCCGTTCTCCACTTCTTTATAGAGGTTAATTTATATTACTCTATAATTCCTAAGAGTTATGAGAATGAAATTTGAATTTCCTGTGTTTAAAAATATATAGGTACAGCTATGGCCACGCTTTGTTGCTGTTAGTAGCTTTCCCAAAATTCTCCTCGAAACGGCAGTATTGTTTATATTTGATGTTTTTGTAATTTCTCGCCTTCAAAAACTATGAAAGAAAAGCAATATTATGTAGGATTTTAAACGAACATGTTCATCCATGATTCGTGACTCTATGGGTTCACCTTTCTTATTTTCTTTTTCTTTCTGTTTCTCGGTGGGTTTTTTTTTTTTTTTTTAAAATAAATCTGAGGCTTCTGGTTGATGGTAGTTGGGAGTATACATGTATATTAGTGTGATAACATTTCTTTCTTCTTATTTATATTTGGAGGGATTTGGTGGGGTGTAGATATATCACTTCTCCAAGCATATATATATATATATATATATATATATATATATATATATATATTTATATATATATATATTATTTAAAATATTTACCACAATGTTTGGGGCAGTCTACATCAATGTTTCAGGCTTAATTTGCCATCTTCAGGACTGAGTTGTTTTGTATTTTAAATAATAATTCGCTCCATTACTACATGTCGAGCACTTTTCGTACCATATTTGTATCAAACACGATTCAATATATATATATATATATATATATATATATATATATATATATATATATATATATATATATATATTATATATATATATATATTTCCCCTCCCTTAACCACACAGGTGGCTAATTTAATTAGTATCCCTTTTATCTTTCCGTCCATAATGTTTTGATTTGTTTGATTACCTGGTTCCGGTACTAAGGCAATCATACCTTACGCTGACTAAACGCTTTTTATATTTTGGTCAGAAAACAGTCACGAAAAAAAAGGCTCAATTATTATTATTATTATTATTATTATTATTATTATTATTATTATTATTATTATTATTATTATTATTATTATTATTATTATTATTATTCACAAACCTCACCCTCTTTCTCTCTCTTTCTTTACAGTGCCAAAGAACATTTTAAAACCCCTCAACCAAAAGTCTGGGAAATCTAAAAAGAAGAGGAAAAAAAAGAAGAACAAGAAGAACAAGAACAAGAATAAGAACAAGAATAAGAATAAGAATAAGAACAAGAACAGGAACAAGAACAAGAACAAGAATAAAGGAAAAGATCGCCTCTCTCCTGACATCCTTCCACCCCCTGAAGAGTATCCGTCTGAATCCACACTGGACTCTATCTACGGCACCTTGGAGGGAGGGGAGTCTACCCATACCTCTGGAACCGGACCTGGTTAGTGAAGAGTAATTTACAAAAATGAATATAACAGCTTCGATAAAGAACAAATACGGAACGTTTCAGGCTCAAAACACTTATTCAGCCAAAAATAAGAAACAATAAAGACATAAATACATTACTAAATTTCAGATTTTACAGTCTTTCGTGTCCACAGCTTCTAGCAGCCTAGTATCACTGGTTAGTGAAAGAGATTCAAAGTGGCTATCGTCTGTGAATAGGGCAGAGAAGTCTTTTAACGTTACACCTTCTACTCTTCCAGTTCCAAACTCCTTTGAAGTGTGTATGTAAACCACTCCGTCGGAGGACTAATATTGAATCTTAAGGTGGCATAACTATTTTAGTAGCAGAATGTATAGGGCAGATTCTAATGATTTCGAGGTGTAAAAGAGAGAGGATTAATGATCTTTATTGACGACCGGTATTTTTGTAGGCTAGAAAATAAGATACCATCACTCTGAAACCAGAAGATCAGTTACACAATGTATGTATCCAGTCCTCCGGACGAGTGGTTTTACACTTCCAACGAGATTTGAACCAGTTTTTTTGACGTCGTACTTTTATTCCTTATTGTCTTTGAGTACAGATCTGTATCCTTTATCAAAACATTTCCCTTTATTCATCCTCAAGGAGATTTTTTTTTCTTGCAAGGGAGTAATGGAATAACTCAATGTCATCTAGCTAAAATTTGCTTCTTTTTGGAGGGGAGAGAGAGTGAGAGAGAGAGAGAGAGGTTGTTTCTTGTTTGTTATTGTTATATTGCTTCTGTCAGTTCATGTCATTTTTAGTTTTGTTTTATAAATCTATCATTTGTCATAGATTTTCTAAATAAGTTGCCATGTTTATTTGATAATAACTATATAATCTATATTTTAATTGGGTTTAAAGTTATAATATTATATTATAATAGAAATGTGTTTCATTCATTGTTTCAAATCTAGACAAGATCGGTTTGCGTCATCTAAAAGATCTGCCCTTTTCAAATCATCTTATCTTATGATTAAACTGGTTATACCCTCTGGTCTGTTTTCAAGTTTTCGAGTCAGACTCAAGCATGCTAGATTTGAGCTTGCCTCGGACTCAACCCAAACTTATTTTTACCAGATTTTTTGCTCTAGGATTTGTACTTTGATTGATGTCACTTCAGACCCGAGTTTCAATCAAACTACAGACACTTCACCCACCATCACTGCTTTCTGGGTGGAAATGGTGTGATCTTGCGTTGGAGTAAATATTAACTCACTCAACCCTAACACCGACTATATCCGTAGTTTACCCGGGTTACTTTTACCCCGTGCGTATGTATTACATTTTTATGAGACAAATTGTTGGCGTAGTATCAACGCTACTGTTTTCAGTATTTACATGTTAGTGGCAGTTGAATAAAACTATCTATGTACATGCTCATTTTTAATACATATTTGTCCAATTTTGAAAAGTAGCAAAAATCTCTAGGATTGAGTGAGTTAAACACTATGTTTAACCCTCTCCGTACCAACTATAGGAACATCGTCACTTTCGTTATGATACAACCAACATTATTCTTATTCAAATTTCTCTTGTACATCATAAAGTTTAAAGAAAATGAACAGTGTGTTATTGAGCATATTTTGCTAAAGAATTTATTTATGGCAAGAACTTACTGCTATTGTTTTTGAATGATATAAAATATATTTTTGTGTTAGTTGGGTGTGAAGTTTTGGGGAAAATCCTGAAAATGGCTGGTAAGGAGAGAGTTAAAGTAAGATTTTTTTTTGGTTGTTTTTTGTTTTTTAAAAGCATGTAAATGATTACATAAAGTGGAAAAGAAAAATTTAATTTTCATACTTTATAAATTTCAGACTCGTCCACTGAAAACCTAGTCTTACCCGACTCCTACAACACAACCACCCAGTCATTTGCCCCGTCATTGAAATCAACCACCCAGTTTGATGACAGATCATTATCGACCCCATCTTCAGCATCACCACCATCATCATCATCATCTTCATCTTCCTCAGCATCATTATCGCCATCGTTACCAACAGTCAAAGAGGTCTATACCTCCACCACAGCCACACCGACAACCACTCATCGCCATCAACATCGCCACGGGCTTCACAACAAAAGCAAAGACGATAGTCAAACAGAAACTGTCACCACCACCACATCACAAAGTGATATGACAGAGAATGTCGTTGGCCATTCTACTGCAGATCCATCGACTGCAAACATTCCACCCCAAACATCCAGTCCCATTACTAGACAGGGTCATTCCACAGCAGTGCCAGATAATAGCAGTGAAAACAATAAAGACAATTTCCATAAGGTGGAAAGTACCACAATTCCAAATAAAATTCTTGATAGCACAGAAAATGTGCAGGGTGGGGACGTTTCTTCGTCCTCAAAGCCTGACATAAATAATCGTGATGTATCAGATGAAACTGTTCACGTTGATAAGAGTCATAGAGAAAAGAATAAAGGCAATGATTTAAAAGCAGATAATTTGACATTTAATGGCAAGTTTGGTAAAAGTACCACAAGCAGCAGTGTAGAAAATATTAGCATTGCAAAGAGCAATAATAATAATAATAATAATAATAATAATAATAATAATAATAATAATAATAATAATAATAACAATAATAATAATATACGTCGGGTAAAAGAGAATTCCAAAAGTGATTCAGAGGCGGATGTGACTTCTTCTAGACCTGTAATTAGTATAAATAAGAACAGTAATAGTAAAAATGATAATAGTGATAAATCCGATTCAAATTCCATGGATTCTAAAAAGAATGTGCACAACTATGGTAAAGAGAGAGATGGTAATGGCAGGGGTAACAAGAAGAAGGATTCCATACTCGTGTCGGAACGTAACCTGACAGTGATTTGCAAGAACAACACCAGGCCATGGGGGCGTGACAAGCCCAAAGACACTCGTTCTATCGGATTTCTCAAGGATTGGTTCAGTAACATTCACTTTTTGGAAGGTAAAAATATCACATCGAGGTTTCATTGCTTTTTAAGTTAGAAATTTTAATTTTTAAATGCCTTATTTTATATATTGTTATTCTTTCTGTTTCCTATATGATTTTGTTTTTTGATTTACTTGCATACCAGTCCTCATTTTTAAACACATGGTTTAACCAGATAAAATATAAAGCAAAGATGAAGAAGAGCGATAACAATAATAATAATAATAATAATAATAATAATAATAATAATAATATAATAATAATAATAATAATAATAATAAAATAATTATAATAATAAATAATAATAATAATAATATAATAATAATAATAATAATAATAATAATAATAATAATAATAATAATAATAATAATATAATAATATGATATATAATAATAATAATAATATATATATATAATAATAATAATATAATAATAATAATAATAATAATGATGATGATGATGATAATGAAAGATTATTTAAAAGATGTAATTTATAACAATTGCAGCTATGAATCTTACGATAATGAAATCAAAGGCAAAGCTTCAGTAAGAATTATTTTCCCTTCAATTCACGATGAAATCTCATCCATGATTTGTCTTACTGAAATTTTACATGTTTTCTTTACAACTGAATTTTCACTACGTTTTATTTTTGACAATTTTAATCAAATTAATTATTATGTTTCTCATATTTACATTCAAGCAGTGTTTTGAGCAAAACGTATTCTTACAATAAAATAATTAATGCAATAAATTTTATCTTGTCTTATAAAGGCTAACTTGGATAATAAATCTTTTCAATGCCTTTTACATGACATGATATTGAAACAAGCTTAATAAGTCACATTTGGTTTTTATTATAAAAACATTAATTATATTCGTATGTGAATTTTTGTTCTTTCTGGATTTCAGATAAGATTTTTTTATTTTTCAAAATAGTTTTTACTTTCATTATTTTAATTATTGTAATTTTTTTTAAAATTTATTTATTCAACAGAAAATGATGAGAAAGCATGGCTGTATTTCACTTTGGGTATTTGTTTTGGGATCATCGTCATACTGGTGGTGATACTCGTCAAGACGTGTGTAAACTATCGCCGTAACATCCGTGCCAGGCTGGACGTATCTGAACCCACCCATCGCAGTGCCAACACCAACAACCACAGCGCCATGGACACTCCCATGCTTGAACATTCAGACTCCATCGATCGTATCGAGGTTGTTCGATTTAGTCCCAGAGGAACTCTTCGAAGTATGAGAAGTGGTTCCCATAACAGAGACATTGTCAATTATTATGGTTGATAACTGTGTCAAATAGTAGTGGTTTTGAATTGTGATATTGTGTTTTATAGCATTTGACAATACATCTGCTTTATGGACAAAAGAGGCTACTACTTTACCCTGCACATTGGTGAGTGCAAATGTGGAGAATTTGGAGCCGGTCATTGCTTTTTCAGATCAGCTTTTCAAATCAAAACATTATTTAAACTCTTGGACTTCTTCAACCAAATGCCATAGGGAACTCGTGTGTAACCCAATGACTATTTAGTTTTAAAGGGTTATTGGAATGTCTTTGATGGAAGTTCAGTTAATTTCCTCGCCTGGAGAATGATAAAATATTTGCATTCAAATGGTGATGACTCGTAACTGCGTTCAGAAAAGGGTTATGTAACGTTGTTTGATTTCATTGATGAAGTTGATCTCTAAAGTAAAACTTGCGGGATTAGATTCCCTGGTGCTGTTATGGATGATGTCTACAATAGAATAGATTATCAGGAAATACAGAAATCTTAAGTGTAGATAGTTTTATATAAGGAAGAATTTGCCTTAGATGTAATTCCACTGAAGCTTAGGGCAGGGGAAGTTTGGCACCTTGTGCCGCTAGTTTAAAGATCGGCTCCCTTCTTTGCTATCTCTTCTTTCCCCCTTGTCTTTTCCATGTAGCGATTTGTCCTTGTTCTAGAGTGGTGCCATTTTGTTTCTTCTGATCACTGCTGGAGTCCATAGCTGAGAGGGAAACAGATAGTTTTCCTTATAAATTAGCTGTCTAGCATGTTGTTTTTAAATCATTACGTAAATTATTGTAAGCATTTGAGTACATCCCTTTAGGCAGAGGTTCTGCGATGATGTATGAGTGAGAATTGTAGGTGGACTCAGATTAGACACACAGATGGATGAATCACTCCACATTTTCTTCTATCCTCTGTCTGTAACCCCCCCCCCCCCCCCCCCCCCCCCCCCCCCCTCTTTGTCTGCTTCTTTTCTTTGGGCATTTTTAAGCACACCTAAAACTGTAATCTTTGTTGGTTTTTACCCCCTGAAGCCCTGTTACGGACGCTCAATTATCTAAACATCTCAAGCACCATATAACCACTTTAAAAAATAAATAAGTACAAAAATTTCTCATAACTTATCGTCGAAGATTTGACTTTAATTACCCTGCAAACTGATATTGGAGTTTTGAGCTGTTGCATTGGTTAAAGTTTCAGCTTTGATTTAATGACTCAACTCTCAATTGAAGGGGTTAGTTCTATACCGTGCTCTAGACCAGTTAAACGCTTCTGGGAATGAATGATGATAGTGATGATGCCGCAGTGATCTAGAAAATCAAATTGATGGATCAGTTGATATTTCTTCCAGCAAGAGATGCAGAAGTTTGTAATTGCTGAGTTACCGGAAAAAAACGAAAGATTTATGGCATTTAGGTGCTGTCTTGATTTGAGGCCCACACTGAATTGGTAGAGATGTACTTATTTACAGGATTGACAACCCTAATTATTATAGGCTCATTGTTGTGATGGAAATACTCTCAAACCAACCCAAAATGTTGTTTTTTACAACAAAGTTAAATCAAGCCCCATAACTGGGATTTGTTTTCAGATCTGCAAACGTGTGCACGTCGAACTAACCCCTTCAATTTACAAGACATGCACAAAATAAGCGTCACTGACTGTACTTTCTAATTTGTTTTATTTCTAAAAACGTTTTGTCCCTCGCTTGGAAAAATACAACAAATGAATAATACGGAAATTGTGTCACTTTGTGTACCACTGATATTTTTACAAATATTGAAAATCATTATAATTTACACTTTAAGTGAATATGATGAGATGGCTTTGGCCTCCTTTGCGTGATATTCTACTCGTCAGTTTAATCGTTTTTTTGGGGTTTTTTGGGTTTGTTTTTTAATGTTTTTGATTTGTTGCTTTTTATATTTTTTTATTTTTTTTATCAATGTTTTTCATTTTTATTTAATTCATTCTTAATTTCTTTTTCATTTTGACAATGTCATCCGTTTATATAACAGTTTTATGATGACTGGAATTGACATTATTTACACATTACTAATTGTATATAGATGTGAGGTGTATTTATGACATTTATTTATTCAAACTGTTTCTGTTAAAGGTTTTTTGTTCTGACATTCTGATATGCCAAATTACTATGCTATGTTTTACTTTCATCATCAAAATGGCAGACATTTTTGTGTCTTTGTTAAAATAAACTTGGTGAGAGATGGTTTATTATTGAAGATGTCTACATTTTGTGTAAATGAGGAAGGATGCGGAGAGGGGTGATAAAAGCCAATCTTTGTGTGTGTGTCTGTGTGTGTGTGTGTGTGTGTGTGTGTGTGTGTGTGTGTGTGTTGCATTTCATTGATTAAATCACAAAACCACAACAACAAAAGCAAATCTCAATTAAATCCATAAATCTGTATATAGGTCACACCGCCAACTTGTAAAGGTCCCAGCCAAAATATAACAGGCAGTTTAACTAGTTTTTATTGTATCTACAGTTAGTTAATGTCTTTACTTTGAACAGAAGAGAACTCCTTTCTTCAAGTACATGATGGGTTGAAAAACAAAGTCTAAACCATTATTTCTCAAAACTATATATATATATATATATATATATATATATATATATATATATATATATATATATATATATATATATATATATATATATATATATTATATATATATATATATATATATATATATGTATGTGTGTGTGTTAAAAGTGAATGATCTTTAAATAAAAGTAGTTTGAATACAGAGATGTATGACATCCTAGTAACTATTGAGACTCTTTTTTTTACTAATGTGAGATAGCCCAAGTGTCCTGTAAAGGGACCAATTATAACATATGTTTGCGAGAGCTTTATATAAAAATTCATAAATACATATAATTGCATTGTGATTGGAGGGTCTTAATAACCCAGTTGGTAGAGTTTTCACTTGACAACCAAAAGAACCTATGTCGATTCCAGATTCAGTTGAGATTTTTAAAGTCCGCTCGGTAATGATTGGGTCACTGAGTCCATTCGATCTGGTAGAAAGAACTCTGTGATAACTTAGCATCCTGTAAAATGGTAGTAGGCAATTGTTTCTGCTCGTTCAATGCTGCAGAAACCAACACAAACTCTGGCTCCAGGTACATTGTGACTCTTTATAAAGTGACTACTATTATGTGACGACTGTCTTAGAAAGCAATGAGATTTCTTCATATCTCCTTTTCCCTTTGCTTTTCAAAGGTCATTTTATTTGAATAAAAGTATAATTTTTCAAAAGAGGGAAAATCTTTCTTTTCTATTTTTTGGACCGTATATCCATCTCATCTGTCCTTGAATTATTTTGCATTAAACAAAATCTGAAAATCAAAGGGAAATAAAGGATTACAAAGCATTGCCTTGCTTGGAAGCAAGGTCTTATATCTTCCTCTTCTTCATTATCCAGTAATACCATAACCTAGAAGTAATGTTGCAAACACGGTTAAACGTTGTTTTTTTTAAAAACTTTTTCTTTCCTCTTCTTCAGTTTAAATGTCGGTAGTTCATTAAATATCAAAGTAAATGTATTTCAATTCTTATCTTGAATTTCTTTTATTTAATTTCATCAAAATTCCTCCATCAATTTGCCCATTAAAAACAAAAAATCCTTAGGCGCTTGTTGTTTATTATTCCTGCTTATGCTGACAAAGCCAAGTCTAAATTAATCATCTTTTTTTTGGCCTGTAAATGAATGTATTTTTTTTATATTTCCCAAACATCAATGTGACTTATTAATGTTGTAATTTTAAACACATAGAGGGGAAAAAAACTCCTGCTCAACATGGATTGGTAGAAGGTATGTTGTAGAAAAAGGATAACAAGAGTAAAACATCATCATTCATTAAACGTCTCTTTGTTTTTTTTCTTTATGTACATTCTTTTGCTATGATTTTATACAGGCGATGAATCAGCTACCTCTGAGTATATCAAGTCATCTATGTTGAATTTCAATGTGTATTATTACAATGTATGTCCATGTAAAATTACCAATGCCCAATTGTATTCTATAATATATTATTTGAAAGCTTTAATGTTACTTTATTATATTATTGTATGTCATCACAATAGATGACCCCGTGGCAAATGATGTTCGAAATACCATACTAATGTAATGATAATGTTTGTTTTTGTTTTTGTTTTGTTTTGCTTTTTTTCTCTTCTTCAGATTAGAACCATAAAATGCCCCATCTCATATTTCCAATTTGATAAGTGAGGTGACAAGTATTTGGCTTAAGAAAACGATTTGGTACTAATAGTCACTTCTTGACAAGTAAAAAATTTCATAAACAAAAATGAATATAACAGCTTCGTACGAAATATATAGTCGTCGATCTACTTTTTAGTGATGAATTTATGTTTTTATTGTTTTTTGTTGTTAGATGAAGAAGGGTTTTGAGTCCGAAACGTTCCGTGTTTGATAATTTGTCCTTTTTTGAAGCTGTTATATTCATTTTTATTTATTACTTATCACAGTCCACAGCTTAGTATCACTTTGACTTAAGTAAAAAAAATTATAGTTTAAGCGTAAGCCAATCATCTGCTTCTCTTTTAGTTCTGATTATTTGAAACACCGTTCTCTGGGTGGGGATCCTGACCTCCCATAGTGGGCAGGGAGGTACACACTGTCTTCTATCCCGTTATATCTGTTTTCCAACATGCTTTCTGTCTTTGTCTTGGAATGAGATTACTTGGTTTTGTCCTGGCACTGGCGGGATCCTAGCTGGGATGGAAATAGTCAAATGCATAGTTATTGTTTTGGGAGATGATATTTTTTTCCTTGTAAATCATCTCTCTGTTATGTATTATTATTTTTATTTTGAATGTATAATGTAAGCATTTGAGTGTGTTCCTCTTTGTTGGATTTTATGCTTGTGTCTGGATGAGACTTGTAGGTGATTTCAAACTAAGTACATTGGTGGTATGCTCTTGGAATCTACATCTGATCCCTATTTGTTCTCAGTTCCCCTTTGTCTTACTTTTTCTTGGGTGCTTTAATTGTAATTCTAGAACTTTTTACTATACCATTTTCTTCCTTTTTACTGGCGCTGATATAACCTAAATGTGTTGCAAGCGCCGTAAAACCCTTAAAAACAAAAACAAAAACAAACACCGTTCTACTGTCCAAAGTAAACATTTGGCATATACTGCACTAAGCGTTTCAGACACAGGAAAATGAAAGAACTACAAACTGTACAACAGTAGATGAAGCTTGGAACTACAATAACTTTTCGCAAAAGTTACTTTAGAAAGTTTGATCATTTTTAAAAATTTATATGAACAGCAAAGATTTTTTAAAAAAATTAATTCTATTAAGTAACGTTTGTAAACTGTTACACACATCATTGTGCATGTTCTCTTTTAATTTTATCCACTAAGAAAGTCACAAGCACATATCTGCATGGAAAAAGTAAATACCATTATGATATGATATAATTTTACAATTCAGTTAACACATGGCAAAACCGGGCACATCTCACTAAAACAGATTTTGATGCAGGTAATCTCAAAGGTTAATTTTGGCAATTTAGATTTTAACACTGATGCATTCTTCTATATTGCAGCTTTACGTCTGCTGAAACATCTGATCACTAATATGTTCGATAGATGATGAAAAGTTCTTCTTAAAATGGTTTTCCCTAGTTCCTGATTTTCCTTTATTTCTTGTGAAAGTAGTGATTTCTCAGAAATCAAATTTTAAATAGAAACTTCAAATAAAGAGTAAACATTATAATTATATTGATAATAAACAAAAATCCCAATTTATGTTTCTTGATACGTGTGTACTGTTTCCATATATTGTCACATATTACTCACAAATCTGCCATCTGTTGAGATAAATGTAATTGTAGCAATATTTTGATGTAACGGGAGCTTTTGTAAAATGTTGATTTTTATGCCACCAAATATGCCCATCCTTTTAAAATAATTTTGTTAACCTATATGAAATCTTTTAAAACCATTTAACTGCCGTAATTGGAAAGACATGTGTTTAAAAATTTGGCTAGAAAACTCGTCCTTCAAATATCAATTTATATAAATAACCCTCACCTTGGCAAAAACTCTCAAACCCGAGACTTCGTGAGGTCTTCAAGGAAACGCAGGGTTTGAGGGTTTAAATCGATTGATATTTGGAGGACGAACTTTCTTGACAAATTTTTAAACACATGTCTTTCCAGAGTATGGCAGTTAATTGCTTAATGTCTCTGTTTCCAGTTTTAGAGGAAACTCATTTTAAAAATGACTTGAAGTATACATAAATATTTGTGAAAGTTTGCGTACCTGAGAAAATTAACCAGAAAATTTTCACTTTTCACAATGGAAGAAGGAGTTCTCTACCTTGGACCACACGTCTATGATAAAAATATTTTTTTTTAAAAAGAAAGAAAAGAAAATTGCTGAACCAGCTACAGACAAGTTTGATATCCCCGCCATCTTTGAAAATAATTTAAAATTAAAGGCAACCTCTCTCATTAGAGAACTTGAATGGACATTCCGTTGAGCAAGCTTCACCAAGCATCACCAAGCATCATATGTTTAAAGTGACTAAAACTAAATTATTTTGCACATATACAAACGATTCTTTCTGTACTTACATTTGGACAACCTTAGCTTGAATTTTAGCAAATTCTAAATCTTTAAAGACCGAAAGCCAAGGCTATGGGGAAATCAGAACGATGGGAGAAATGGAAAAGATTGCAGGTAATGGGTGGAGCTAGAAATTATTCCGCACCATTATTTGACCGGCGTCAACCAAGAAATTTTGTAGGAATTTTTAAATGGGTGTCATTTTGATTTTTTTAATGTCTTAAATATTCGATACTTAAAAAATTGCCTACTTCTTGCCTCAAAATCTTATTAAAATATGACGATGGGTTTTTTAAAAATGTGTATTTCTATTTTTAGCTTAAATAAGTTTAGATGGAGGGAGGGAGGGGGGTGTTTAATAAAAACTTTTTTTTATGTATGAATAAAATTCCTCTGCTTGATACATTTTATATTCATAATGTAATTATTTTTACATCTTTCTATGTGTTTAACTGCCATAGATGTTGTGATGCTGTATTTCGTTCCAATTCCAAATACCTTTGTGACATTTTTATCTACAATTTTTTACAAAAGAACGATGTACAATAAAAAATATGTTCTCTGTCCCTAAAGTTTGCAAAATTTACAACTTTAATCTCTGAAATTCAACAATTTTGCAACAAAAATGATCTAATTGTCATGTGGGAAATTTCTACAACCCCAGTTAACTTTTGGCACTACTAGACAATAATATTGAAAAATGAAAACGACTGAGAATCACCTTTTTTTCTTTACCTATCTGTTGAGAACAACCTATTCAAGTAACATTTCTGCTTTCTACCAAAAATAAATGTTAAATGTTGTAAGCATGCAATGCCCAACTAATTGTTGCTCAATATGTCAGATAAAGTGCTCGGCTTGGTGAAAAAATCTGTAGATAGATGGCTTGAGAACATTACGTTTACGGCTTGATTTTGAGCAATAAAATGAGAGTGTTGTGCACATTAAAAAAATAATGAACAAAAGTGAACATAACAGGGTTTGTTTTATTAAACTGTCCCCGCGGTTTTTTGCCATTTCAAACGCCAAAATTTGCCATAAAAAATGGTAAAATTTTCCATCAAAATAGCAAAATTTGCCGCTAGTTTTAAAAAAATTAAACAATTAAAACAACATGTACGGTAAAAAATTAACACAACAAGGGCATTTTGTAGAATATTGATGTCACAACATGTCAACATGAATTTATTTACATTTTGAATGGTTTGAAATAATATTATAATAATAATAATAGTCATAGTAAGTAAGTAAAAAATAGACATGTTTATCCGTTATTTAGTGCCAATTTTGGATGCCAGCATTGAAAGTCGCCGTCTTTTCACAATTTTTTATAGCTTTTGTTTTGTTTTTTTAACAAAAAATTATCAATTTAACCTAAAAACGGCGAAAATTGCGTCTTTTTGCGGCCAAATAAAAATTTGCGGCCAAATAAAAATTTGCGGCTTTTTGCGGTCATGGATGAAATTTGCGGCCGGCTGCGAAAAACTGCTAGGACAGATTAAAGAACAAAATTCCAAACACGGAACATTTCGGGCTCAAAACCATTTTCGGCCAATAACAAAAATCGATAAAAATATTATTACGTCATGTAAAATTCAGCCTGAATTTTAAGTAATGTATTAATGTTTTTATTATTGGCTGAAGAAGGGTTATGAGCACGAAACGTTCCATGTTTGAGATTTTGTTTATTTTTAAACCTGTTATATTAATTTTTGGTCGTTACTTTTTCCAGTCCACAGCTTCTAGCAGCTTTGACTTGACTTGTGCACATTCAGCAGGTTGTAATAAACGGGCTTGCCTCGACGTTATGGTAAACCATATGAAGTGAATACTTATTATAAACAATCCAACTAGGTTGTGAAAAGCCTTCAACCGTGTTTTTTTTTTTAATTCAACTTACACACAAGCAAATTATTTTTGGTACGTGTTTTTTTTTTCTTTTCTACAGCTCCAGTTTTGATGGACTTTTGTATGTGGTTCATGTTATATATACTATGTTTAATTGCCAATTACGTTGTATGTTATGTTAAATTGCCAATCATGTTAATATTATTAATTAATATTTCTTTTACCTGTATCATAAATGTATTATTGTGAACTTGAATCGTTATGGATGAATGTTGTATGTAATGAATGGAATGCTTGAGAATTTTCAATTCCAGGATGCAAGGTAATGCTATGTAAACTGTTTGTCATACTTTTGTAAGCATAATTAGTAATAGTAATACTTTACGATAAAAATAATGTCATGATCATATCATATTTAAAAAATAGCTCCCTTCTTGATATAAGTTGATGCAAGCGTCAAATCACTTGATTTCCCTTTCGTTGGAGAAGTAGATTTTTCAACGTGGATTTCTTAACTATATAGGTTTTGTTTTTGTTTGTTTGTTTTTTGGGCGTTTTTTGTTTCTTTGTTTTTGTTTTTTTTGTTTTTTTTGGGGGGGGGGGGGAAGGAGTTGTTATTATAGTTCTGTCTCCAATGACTGTAACTTTCTTTTTAATTATTATTTTTAGTTTAAAACTCCACATTCATCTGATGTCCCTACTTAGTCGTTCAACTTTTTCTTGTGATCTGAATGTGAATATTTAAGACAATTTATCATCTACTATATTAATTTTGTCTGTTTGTGATTTGTTTCTGAATACTGTATTTCAAGCAAACCAAATCTGCAATCTTAAAATTATCGTAATATCATGCCTCCTGATGTTTAAACAAAACAAAACCCAATGCTTCATTCTTATTGTTGCTGTACTATAATGCCCCCAAATATTTTTTTAATTGGACAGAAAGTTTAAAACTAAATGTATATGCAACTAGAAATTTTTACAATAAATAGTTAAAATAGGGAGATTTTTTAAAGGTCACTGATCCTTAAATAAAGAAATCTCAATTTCGATGATTTCATCAACAAACCACTGAGGACTTAATATTTCACAGATAGCCATGTGAATGGCTGGGAATGACAGCAACTCAAGCAAGTAGACTGGCGGAAAATCGTAATCTGTTTCGCAAGAAAGTTCAGGAAGCAACGTCCTACGCAGGATCAGCTGACTAGAGAGAGAGCCATTTGCTTTGCTAACTTATTAATTAACCAGTTAACTGTCGTACTCTGGAACTACACATATTGAAAAATTTAGCCAGAAAACTTGTTCTTGAAATATCGATTAATTTCAATGAACATCATCTTGGCAAGAACTCTCAACCTGGGACTTCGCGAAGTTCCAGTTTTGAGAGTTTTTACCAAAATGAAGGTCATTTAAATAGATCAATACTTGAAGGACAAGTTTTCTGGCCAAATTTTTAAATACTTGTCTTTCCAGAGTAAGGCAGAGAAATTCTACCATTTAATGTTTGGCTTGATATTCACAAATTCAGTTCCATGCCATTAGATAGAATCAAATTTACAAAAACTAGTCAAGATAATGTTATTTTGTTGTTTCTTGTTTTGTTTTGTTATTTTTAATTTAAACCGTCAGGATGAAAAATAAACTTTACCAATTTTTTGTTACCATACTCTAGTGTATCAAATAGGAGGGGTGAATGAGAGGGGGGGGGGTATTTTGGCTAAAGCGCAATAGAAAGGGGGGGAGGGGTACGCAATTTTTTAAAGGTATTACGGCGCTTGCAATATATTAGGGTCACAAGAGGGCCATTAAAAAGGAAGAAAATGGAATAGTAAAAAGTTCTGGAATTACAATTGAAGCACCAAAGAAAAGGTGGGAGACAATTTGACCAATCCTAAGAGGGGGGGGGGGGAGGATGGCATTTTGGGCATTTTTTAAATTTTGACAAGGCAAAATGTGATGTATAAAATGGTCTTCTTTCAATCAAATATACTTTTCTTTTTATTGCTTTATTTTCCCTTTTGGTGAATTTTCACTTGTACATTTCATGAGCTGAAATTTATTAGAGAGGGGGCTGCATAAAAGGCTTGGGGGGGGGGGGGGGGGGTGTGCTAAAATTCTTTTTTAAAATAGATGGGGGGGGGGGGGGGGATGGCGTGTCTATTTGGTATTACAGAGTAATGGGTAAAGTTGTAATTTATCTTTATTTATTATTGAATTATTTTTTTTTTTGTCAGCTTTTATTCACCAAATACGTTGTTTAGGTATGACCGTGTGTTGATTGTTCCAGGCTTTAAGTGTTCCCATCTCTATCAAGGTTGAATGTGATCTATGAATTATGTCATGATACGAGCTTTGATTTTAAAACCTGATGTGTTATCTTTATTATTTTTTTTTTTATTTAGACATGCCAGAATGTGTCAACATTGAATAAAAGAAAAACATTTTTAAGAACCAACAAAAACAGCGAACATTTGTTTTTGTCAAAAATATTTATTTCAGCAGGTCTATATGGATTAATAATGAATACGGGTGGGAAATGGTGAAATGGTACATTTCGTGATATTATAATGTAAAATTTCATTTAGAACACAGATAGGTGAAAGCAGCTCTTTCAAGACATCTGACCCCTACTCCTTCTCCCTGCAGACGGTTTATAGCATGATACAGACAGATAGGACACTTGTCTATATTTGAAGGAGTTTTCTGACAAGAGTTCAGTAGAAAAACAAAAAATTTAAATAGCTAAAACTATTTTATTTTTATCACTATTCATACAATCACCGCGCTTGAGTTCAGTGTTAACTGGATGTACACTGAAACTTTTCCATATCCCAAACTTCACTATTAGGACTAATGACGAGTACTGACTATTAAATTCATGATAGATGTCATTGCTATACCGCTCAATTTACTCATGTAGACACGAGAAGACATGGTTTTAACCTCCTATAAAATAAAATTAAAATTGCAGCCTTCTGCTCGACATCATGAGATGCTGTCGCCTCGGCATTCCATGAAAGAATGTAGATAATCCAAGAGTCAAGCATCTGATGTCAACAAGAATCATCTATGATGTCCAAAGTGAGAAAATTGGGGGTTAATAATCTTGCCCAAGGGGAAAAAAATGAAAATGCCTGAAGCGGGGCTCAAACCTGGTCCCTTGCGGGTCACAGTACAATGCTTTATAAGATTTGTTTTAAAAATCTTAATCAATGAATGATATGATAATTTTATATGGAAACGCATTGAGTAAAAAATATAATATCAATTTACAATCCCATGCACATTCATCAATAGCAGATCTTTTGTCTTTTCACATCCCTTATTCATCTTCAAACACATCCCTCTCTAGCTGAACAAAGGCAAGGAATTCGTCTACAACATACACATTAAAATTATAATTGCATACAGACATTATTAAAGAGACAAATAAATTATAAATACGATCAATTTGAAAGTAATAACCTTTCTAACCTATCTATCAAACACAACTTCATTTGCACAACGTAATGATGAGAAATATAGGGTAGAGAGGGTGCCAAGTTTGAAAGCCATATTTTCTAGTATGGCTAAATAGCTCAATGGCTAGTGCGGCTGCTAGCCTCTCTCTCTCTCTCTCGTTCTCTCTCTCTCTCTCTCTGAGCCAGGTGAAGTGTGCCATATTAATTGAATCGAGTTCAGCTGACACCATGATAATATTTTTATTCTGTTTTCATCTGGCACTCCTCTATATCCTATATTTCTCTTCATTATTAATATAACCCCCCGCTCCACAATTTTTCAGAATTTTGTACAGCATCCACCAATGGGAGACTGGAATCATCTGGGGCCCCATTTAACGTCGGAGAGTCCTTGAAACTGTCTTTTGAGCTGGTTACTGTCGGCCCAGGCAGAGTCTAAATAAGCGTCCTCAGATTCCTTTTCCAGTTTCTGATTTTTAAAAATAAATTTTTAAATAAAAAACTTAAGATTTTATATAGCACAATATCCACTAAACGTATTCAAAGCCTTTACAACGGGTCCCTGACCAATAGCAACAGGTAACATGTAGAACGAGACATGACGCCTTTTAGGCGATATAACAATGTTTTTTCCGACAGAGACAATGCTATGTATGGTCAGGTACTCATTTTACACCTAGTAAGGTGAGAGAATGTGAGTAAAGACCCTTTTCCAAGGACTCAACTATGCACTGAACGAAGCTAGAACCCTGGATCTTCTGATCCAGAAGCAGGTGCCATACCAAAAGGCCGCATAGCCGCAAATAAAAATGAAACATGGAGTGGACAAAGCATAATAAGGAGTTCAACCAAAAGCTAGAGGTGCCTGAATGAGCCAATAAGATGGAGAGAAAAATAAAGTGAGTAAATTTGACTTGTGTTAAAGGAAGGGGACAACACAAGTCCCCTTTAATATGAGTCGCATATACTCACTTTATTTTTCTCTCAATAATAAGGAGTTCTAGAGCACTCAGCTCATAAGGAGAGGGACAGGTTTAAATATTAGATTGAAGCAAAGTTATGGGATGGGAGGCTAGAACACTCAGCTTATAAGCAGAGGAACTGGTTTAAAACATAGATTTTCAATCAGGTAGGGGATGGGAGGCGAGAGCACTCGGCTCATAAGCAGGGGAACTGGTTTAAATCCTAGATTGAATCACAGAGGGGATGGGAGGCTTCAGCACTCAGCTCATCCCTGAAAAGAGTCTTTAGTCTGAATTCAAATGAGGCTTCCTACCTTGAACTCTTCCTGTTTCTTGTAGTAATATGCCATCATGTTTTTCTGGTCTTCCTGGCTGACCACTGGCTCTCTGGCTGGGGCCCCTTGACCTCTCTGATTTACAGAAATAGAATAAATGAATAACAATATGAAATTGAACGAAAGCTTCAATTTAATAAACAAAAATAGATTTTCAGAGAAAATTTAACAAAAAAAAAAAAAAAAAATTGAGCTTTTATATAGCGCAATATCCACTAAACGTGCTCAAAGTGTTTTACAAAGGTCACCAGCCAAAAGCAACAATTGACATGTAGGATGAGACATGCCGCCTGTTTGGCAATTTTACTTTTTTATGACTTTTTTTTTGGACAGGTACACTTCTGAAATCAGCCATGTACTCATTTTACACCTGAGTATGGTGAGAGAATGTGAATAAAAAGCATTTTCCAAGTTCTCAACCATTCACCACTCAGAGCAGGACTCAAACCCTGGGCCTTCCTATCTGAAGGTAAGTATACTACAAGACCACATAGCTGCACAATAGCTTTATTTGCCATAATTTATTGATAAAGCATTTTAAAGTTATTTGCAAACCTTTTGAATTTTAGCTACAATTTTTGTCTTCTCGTTCTTGCCGACGAAATCCCCAAGTTTTTTGTTTGGCAAAAGTTCTTTACCTGCCCACCACAACGATGCCATGTCAATGTCAATTACTTCCAACGATGCCTGTATGAATTGAGAGGGTTAGAATAAATATCAACTATAATGATGATAAGGAGGAGGAGGAGGACATAATTCTTGTGATATAGAGCCATAACCTGATACCATCCCACACCACGAAAATGATATGTTTTGTCTTCAATATCGAAGGTGAGACCTACTTGATTGGATTGGATTAATGATGATGATGATGGTGATGATGATGATGATGACAAAGATAATGTTGATGATGACAAAAATGATGATGATGATGATGATGGTGATGATGATGACGATTATGATGATGCTGATGATACGACGATGATGATGATGATGATGACGATTATGATGGTGATGATGATGACGATTATGATGATGACGATTATGACGATGATGATGTTGATGATGACAAAGATGATGATGATGATGGTGATGATGATGATGATACGACGATGATGATGATGTTGATGATGACAAAGATGATGGTGATGATGATTATTAAGAAGATAAACATCACTTGTGACAGACTCAAATTATATTCATATCTAAAGAAACAGCAACAATAGCAGGAAGGAAAAAAAAAGCTCCTCAACAGTCAATGTTTGAAATGTCAAAATCATAAAGGGTTGACCTAAATATAAGAAGATAGTTGAATCAAGCGAAGTCTGGTTCGGATAAGGAAGAATTAAGTGAAGTTGAATAATACTTGGAATCTATAATTTTTAAAAGCAATTGAAAAGATTAAACAAAACATCCAAATGAATCTAAAAAAAAAAAGATTTAGGATATCTAAAAACAGATCAATATCTAAAAATTCATGTTTGACACATATTTTTAAAAAGTTCAAGATTGAAAATAATCTAAAATAATCAGCCCTTTTTGATTGGGAATCGAATGTCAAACTCTTTGATTGCCAGGATCCCACATCTGACCGGCAATCCAAAGGTCAGGGGCTCAATCCTCAATCTAGGAATGTTGATTTTTCCCTCCTTTGTTTAGTGACAAATTAGAGAGCAGGCACTGGAGTAAGAGAAAAAATATGAAAAGTGTGTATGAAACAGTGCTAGACAAGGTAGAGAGTAAATACCAGAAAAAAAAACCCTTCCCCCCCCCCCAAAAAAAAATCAACCTGCCTTGACTTTGGGCACGTTGATTTTTTGGGGATGTTTTATTTTTCATGTACCAGTAATGTTCTCTCTGCATGTGTGACAATGTTTCATATACACTTTTTCAGACATCCTTTGTTTAGCACTTTATCACACCCAGATCTTCAAATATTTATCCTTCCAAGTGACTTTTCTCCAATTTAGGGCTTCAATATTCTCTAGAAAAAATTTTTTTTGAAAACAACAGACCTGTTTACCAGCCAAGTCCTCCGTATTGTCAAACTCTTGTTTGATTGGTTCATGAGGAGGAAGGCCCATGGGATAGACGATAGTCACAGCCCCTCGTAGAATGTCTAAGGCTTCTTGAACTGTTTTCTGTGTCACCATTTCATCAGCCGTCACTTTTTTCTGAGAAATGAAAATTATTCAAAGATTCTTTAACTAAAAAAAAAAGTGACTGCAACCTTGAGCAAAAACTAATTAATGTGTGCTCAAAGTACTTTAAAGCCAACAATAACACTTAAGATGTGAAACAGACATATCACCTTTAATGCCTCATTAAAATTTTTCTTTTTGACAGAGACAAAGTTATTGCTAGCCAGGTACTCATTCTACACCTGAGTATGGTGAGAGAATTGGAGTAAAGAGCCTTTTCAAAGATTTCAACTTTGAACATCCACAGTGGGATTAGAACTCAAGTGTCATACCAATAGATCACAAAGCCACATGAATAATATAGAGGAACATGTACTGATATACATTTTTAAAAACTCGAGCATGCATTTATATAGCACAATATCCACTTAATGAGCTCAAAGCGCTTTACAAGGGATCACTAGCCAACAGCAACATTTAACATGTAGGATAAGACATGATGCCGTTCAAGCAATAATAGTACAATCTATTTTCGACAGAGACAATGCCGTTAGAGCCCACCCAGGTAATCAACCTACACCTGAGTAGGATGAGAGAATGTAAATAAAGAGCCTTTTCCCAGACCCATGCAGAGTTAGACCGAGAACATTGGCATTCCCTTGCTACTGCCTTAAGCACCAGATGGCACAGACAGGATTTGAATTGAATAAAGATGAAAAGGAAGGTTTAAAACGTAGTCTTAGACAAATTACCCAAACTCTAATAGAATATTAGAAGAAATAATAATAAAGAAACAATTCTGTTTATAAGGACACCATAATCGTAGCCAAGTGAAAATCCAAGCAGTAGGACCTTAGATACAAAAATGGAGCCGGAGTTTATCCTGGTTTCTATAGCATGATAGACAACAATTGCTTGCTATCCTATCCTTTGGATAGGACACTAATACAATTGCTTGCTATCCTTTGGGTAGGACACTAGTCTATCGCAAAGTACTTTCTGCCAAATCTAACAGACTCAGCTACCCATTCACTGCTGGGTGAACAGGGGCATCAGAAAAAATCTTGACTGCACCCGGGATGGATATTGGTCCCTTTGAGTAGGAAGCGAGTGCTCTACCAACTGAGCTATAGGAACCGTTTATCAGAGACAACAGAACTATAAAAATGATGGGGCTGTGATCAGTAAGGCTGATGGATCATACATATGTTTAATGCACAAAACGGTGTTAGAAATATTATGAAATACATAACGTCCAATTCCAAAAGAAAACATCTCATGGTCTCACCTTTGATATCATGTCTTTAGCCTCTTTGATTGTTTTTGTAAGAACTTCTGCCATCTTCTCAGTTGGTGCTGATTGAGATATACATGAAAATAGCACAAATTATTCAATTCTTCAAGAAAGTATGATTGTTGTTATTTCAAGCAAATGTGTTTCATATATTGGTGAGACAATTCAGTAAAAAGCAGTCCCTCAGAGTCATGGAGTCTGTGGGGGCCAGAATTTATCCCATTTCCTCTAGTATCAAACAGACAACATCAATTACATGCTACCCTTTGGATATGATGCCAGTACATTGCAAAGTCCTTTCCATCAGATCTAACAAAACCAACTACCCAATCACTGCTGAGTGGACAGAAAAAATAACTTGTCTTCACACAGGATAGAACTCTGTCCCCTTGCGTGTGAAAAAAGTGCTCTACCAACAAAGCTATCAGGACCCCCAGGTTCAGTAAAACTCCTCAAGTTAAAATATATATATGTAAATAATTTTCATCTGAGTTTTAACAAAAGATAGACTACTTGTTTGGAAATTGCATTTAAGTTGTCAGGTTTCGATCTAAGGTTAAGTGGAGAAATTTATTTTTCTCTACTCGTTTGCCCACTTGGCAGTGATTATTGGATTTGTCAGACCATGGGGAGAAATCCTATCCAAAGGGTAGAAAGCAATTATTAGTCCACATAATGCTCCAGAAGTCAGGATAAACTCTCACTCCCTGGCCTTGTGGTTCGAACATCATTGTAAAGGGAAATGTGAATTTAATGTTCATTCCTTGAAAGAGACGAAATGACCCAGTGCTGCAAATTGAAAAATGGATGAGTATCTATTTCAATTCAATTTCTAGTTCCTGCATGAAAAGAATATATTGGATGCATGCAGTGCTGTCAACCCTAGCGGCTATAAGGTCTTGTGGTATGACACTCGCTTTCGGATCGGAAACTTCAGAGTTATTTTTTCTGATGTGGAATTATTACTTTGTAATTTTAGCACTAAGAAAAATAGTTGGTAAATAAATTTGTTACACCTCTTTGATCTACTGCCACCGTCCATTCTGTGAATCAAGCGTCTCAAAGTCTTCGACCAATCACAGGCTATCTGGCCAAAACGAAGCCGCTTCTCGCTGTCCATGTATTACGCTATTATTATGCAAGGAATATAACACATTTTTGAGTAGGCATAAAAGCTAAAATCTAAAAGTAAAAAATATAATTCTGAGGAATTTGAAAGTCACATTGCTGAAATCAGCTTGAAAAAAAAAGAACATTGGTCCTTGTTTCAGAAAAATCGGTTGAAAATCAACGGTTTACGAATAAATTTGATTTTAAAAATTGTTTTTGTTTATTTTAGCTTTTTTTAGCAACTTTTTTATTTATCGGCCGATTTTCTTGATTTTGTTTGTTTCAAATGTAACTAGAACATAATTTGGCTTTTTTACCTATCAAACCGTGCCTGGATAATGTATTCAACAACACGGTGATTGTGACGCAACTATGCGATGAGCGTCTTCCAGTGTTTCAACGATGATTCAATTCATTGTTGACAGCTGTTGACATGTGGGCTGTCAGAATGACCAATCGTTGAAGGGTCAAGATTCTCAATAGCGAATCGTTCTTCGATCAAAAAACTTAAGAAGTCACGAGAACAAAAGTTTGAAATTTGGTGATGGACGGACCTATGAAATCGCTTCTGGGCGGAGTTTAGCCATGAGTGACCGTAGAAAACGAAAATGCGACTGCAAACATCAAAGGGTAGGCTTATATCATCAAAGGATGTCTACATGATTGACATGGCCATATAGGGAACTCATTATCTACTCCCCCAAAAAGAATCTGAACACTATAGGGTTAAAGTGCTTTGAGCACATTTAGTGGATATTGCGATATATAAAAGCTCAAGTATTTTTGTTTTTTTTTTTTTCTTTTAGCCAATGTTGCTATTTATGTGCACAATGGATAATCAAAATGACTAAGATTTTGAAAAAAATGCATACAATCCTGAAAAAAACTATAATAAATGCTAATTCTGATGATAGGCAATTAAAACATACTTGCAACATAATCGATATATCTAAATTTATGGAAAAAAAGCTAACTCCCTGCTGACGAGATAAATAGTATCAACTTCCAGAATTCATACATCTTACCAATTATCTCAAAACAGTATAATGTCAGGATGAATTAGTAACCCCAAAAAGTAAACTTAGAAATAAAATAATGAGAAATAACAATCTCTGAGTGTTTTGCAAAACAAGAATTAGTATTTATTCTCAACCATAATGAACAGAAACTAACCCAAAGTTTCATGTTTGAGGCTATAAATGGAGTTTCCAGCACCTTGTATATCCCGACATAATACCGTTTTGAGACATTGGGTCACATATACGATCCAGTCAGATAATATTATATTGAACTCCCAGCACGACCTTCAAAGTCATAAAACAAATCAAAGTGTTTAAATACACTAAAAGAGTGTATATTTTTTAAATTTAAAAATAAATTGTTCAAACAAAAGAGATTAAACAATACGTACGACCGTCGCCAAAATATGTACAGGTGTACAATAAACAAAAGTGTGTAAGAATACACATTTTTTTACATACAGTTGACAGTACTGCATATATGATATGATCATTTGCCTAAAATCCGAACATAAAAAGGGATAGGGGCTTATATCTACCTTGGCCATTCCTACAGCCTATTTTGTCCTTGTGGAATTTGAAGCCACCGCTGGGTTGACATTTTTCTCCCCATTCGTCCTTCAACTTCAATTCCTCCACTTGTTCATCTGTTAATCCCTGCATGTTGGGAGGTAAAGATACTCCATGTTTGGCTAACTCTTCCATTTCTGATAAATAAAAACAATAGATAAATGGACATAGACCTTTATTTTATTATTATTATTATTATTATTATTATTATTATTATTATTATTATTATTATTATTATTATTATTATTATTATTATATTATTATTATATAATAATAATCATAATAATAATAATAATAATAATAATAATAATAATAATAATAATAATAATAATAATAATAATAATAATAATAATAATAATAATAATAATAATAAAAATAATAATAATAATAATAATAATAATAATATTATTATTATTATTATTATTATTATTATTATTATTATTATTATTATTATTACTTGGGACGATTCCTTGGGAGTGGAATTTTAAAAATATACCCTATCCAATTCCTACCCATTTAATTGGGAATGCCCGCCATTTAATGGGGAGGAAATTCGACAATGACAATCCCTATAAAAGAGCTTTTTCATAATTTTCAATTAACAAAAATCATCAGGTTGTAATGTATATACTGCACTGTATACTTGCATCAACTCGCGGCATTGTTTTCCATATTTGGCCAAAATAACCCTTCCTTTTTGAACTGACACTGCCGATGGCTTTGTGCTGTTATAAAATATAACCCTCAGTGGAACCCTTATGTTAAGAACAGTTGCAATAGCCCTAATCCTCATTGCTGTGCTTTTCTCCAATGTCAGTATACTTGCTTCATTTTTTATGAGATATCCGTCGTAGAACATTATTTTGAATGTCGACAAATGGCTTTGAAAGAAAATGTTGATGCATATTCACACTTGTAATCAGACAGCCTGAAGGAAACTTACATCAAAAATGGATCATAGTGGCCAACTGTCCTGATAAAATCGGGATTATCCAGATTTGACAAATCTGAGACAAACTAAAGAAAGAAAATTGGACTATTTATGTGTATGGAAATGATCCTGAGGGGGTCCCGATAACTCAGTTGGTAGAGCACTCGCTTCACACATAAAGGGACCGAGATTGAACCCGAGATTTTTTCTGATCCCCCAGTTCGCCCAGCAATGATTGGGTAGTTAAATCTGTTAGATCTGGTGAAAAGTACTTTGAGATAAACAAGCGTCCTATCCAAAGGATAGCA
The DNA here is from genome assembly GCF_034508935.2 of Berghia stephanieae. Classification (NCBI taxonomy): domain Eukaryota; kingdom Metazoa; phylum Mollusca; class Gastropoda; order Nudibranchia; family Aeolidiidae; genus Berghia; species Berghia stephanieae. Next base: position 57,709,296 of record NC_088362.1, read on the forward strand.
AGCAATTGCTATTGTCTGTTTCACGCTATAGCATGAGCCTAATGGCTCTGAAAGACTACTATTAAATGACCTTGACACGTCCCGGGATTATGCTATTTTGAATAGCAAGTTGGAACAAGGATCCGAAAAAAAAACTCAAAATCAAGATTATATTATATAATAATCCAAACATACTGCTTTTCTGGGTAATGACTGTATTTTTTGTTAGGATGTCCGTTTAAGCTGTTTGAAAAGTTGGTCGCTATGAATGGATGTTGTTCAAATTAACACATTCATGTTAAGTGCTCAAATGAGCACAGGAGGAACATAGAAAACCTTAAAAACTAACACAAACCCAAATGATTCCCAGCTTGTGCCTTTTAAACCAATCCAATTATAAGTAAAAGCTCTGCTGTCCTAATTAGTTTGCAAAAGGGTTATATGCCTTACCTCCGCATATTCTTTCTACTTTAAGTCTGCCATTGTAAATAGTAGCACAATCTTTTAAGATATCTCCCATATCCGTGTCTATGGTAGATTCATACATAAATTGGCTGTCATCTCCTCTCTTGATGTGAATCTTAACCATGATTGTTGATTTTATTTTCTGGAATTTGGTGGCTCTGAAATTATTTTTATAAAATAAATAAATAAATAAATAAGTAAATAGCTGGAATTTAAAAGAAAATTCCTCATTTGTTCTTTTTTTTTTTTTATTTGGTAGAAGAAATTTGAATACCTATATTCTCAAAACGGTTATCTCTCAAGATAATTGAAGACATAGAAAAAGTGACCTTTCCATCCATTATGGATTTCTTCACCATACAATTATTGACATTCTTGTTAGCACTCATGACAGTTGTATTTGTAAGACTTTATTTCACATAGCTATGACTGATGGAACACAACGCCTATGAAATCCCTTTAGTTTGAAAAGTAATGTTACAAAAAGGGAAATGCTTTTAAATGAAATTAAAACAGAGGATATGAATTGTCTTTACTTTACTTTACATGGCCGATAGAAGTAACAGGGTTACAAGATTGGGCAATACCATAGTCCTTATCAATCAGGATGAAATTCCTCTTGGCAAGTGAAATTTGTTTATATCAAACCAATTCTATGAAATATCTCAGAAACACATTTATTTGCAGGTCTGATAACTGAACAAAATTATGGGCCTGTTTAAACAGTTGTAATTGTTTGAGAGTATACAGTATATCCATTACAATTACAACAATGATGAGCCCATAGCAATTTGGGTTATCAGACCTGCAAATAATTACATTTCATCATTAAGTCGATAAACACCCATTCTTGATTCTTAGCTTATTCTTCACGCCTCGTACTCGTACCAGTAGAGTCTACGATGAAAATGAGAGCATGTTAAAATGTAACAGTAACTAAAATATATATGTTCGATCGTAACTCTTGACTTTGCGATACACTCATTAGCGATTGTTTAAAACGTGGACCACTCACTGACAACAGAAGATTATGATTAAGTTAAAGATTAAGACTAAGAAGACTAAAGACTGCTCTTTTCTTTTTTCAAATTCAAATCTTAAAATCAGTGGACAAAGTGGATTATTTGTACTGCTAAAAATGGAAGCCCTAAAATAGAATGTTACCTTTATTGAATTATTATGTGGGCAATTAATATTATGAACAGCGAGATTAAGTAATATAAAAATCCTTCCACCTCCACTGGACATCAAATTATGATCAGTTCTAGAAATAACTGTCTCAAAACATGCGACTTCCTGTTACATTATTTTGGTATAACGCAGTGATTACTATGCCAACCCTACAAATAAAGAGTAAACAAATGTTTTTAAATTTAAAAAAAAATATATTTTGAGTGACTGTTTAAGGAATATATTTTCGCACCAATTTAAAAAATAATAGGAAATAAATAATAAATTGCTTTCAGTCTCTCAAGCCCGTAGAGAAAAATTCTTTGTTATTGAAGATAAGAAAATCGCCTAAAAAGACAACAAAAGAAAACGAAAGTAGAACTGAAACTAAACTTTGAATCTTTTGATAGGATAGCTATCACTTGTTTTCTCACGTCAGGTCAGCTGATATAATATATCAGTTTATAAAATTAAAAATACCCTGAGTGCAGCGAGGTGAATTCATTTAATGGATGTAATAACAAGTTCTCTTACTTTTAGTTTTCAAACTATTTAGTAATAGTGTTACTGTTACACTTACAACTTACACTACACTACACTCTACATGTTACAAGTTACACACTTCTTTCATCAATCATCTTAGTTCATCTCTAGACCAAGTTTATGAAAATGTTTCTGTTATCTCTAGTACTAGGACCATTTATAAAATGAAATACAAAATAAATGGTTGGAAGTTTCTAGGGAGACTATGAGAGAGAGAGAGGTGGTATGGGGGGGGGGGGGGGGGGGGAATGTGTGTGTGCATGTGTAGTAGTGTAGTGTTGATATCGTTAGAGTTTGAGAAATGTAAAACTATAAAAAAAAAAATAACACAGGAATAAATCTAAACAAAACAGAACAAATAAAAGTACAATACTCAACCTACCAATACAACTGTCGGTAATATTAGAAATATTTTTTGAATGCTTATTTTAATCTCTTATACTTGCAACCGATAATTTGTAGTCTGGTTTATATCATGTTATGACAGTATTATTCTGATGCTTAAAATTTACAGAAGACATAATCAACAATTAATTGTAGTCCTTCAGAATCATTGGGCCCATAGAGCCTGAGTTTATCCCAGTTTCTATAGTGTCAAACGGACAATAGCAATTGCTTGCTGCTATCCTTTGGATAGGACGCTAGTCTATCGTAAAGTGCTTTCCATCAAATCTAACAGACTCAGCTACCTATTCACTGCTGGGTGGACAGGGGGGTCAGAAAAAGTCTTGACTGCACCCAGGACTGATCTCAGTCCCTTTGCATGTGAAGCGAGCCCCCTACCAACTGAGCTATCTGGACCCCCGAACAATTAATAAATGAACAAATGCCTTGGAATCTCTCACAATTGAATCCAAGGTGGCTTCAAAAGAATGCACAAAATTAAAATCAAATCAAATTGTGAATATGACAAAAATAGATAATCATTGTGATTCAAAGTGTAGAAGATCTATTTCGTCGTTTTGTTTGGTTAATGGAGCTTGTAAAGTCCTTCGGAGACAGTGGACCTATGGAGCCTGAGTTTGACCCAGTTTCTATATAGAATGGACAATAGAAATTGCTTATTTCCCTTTAGATGGGACACTGGTCTGTCGCAAAGTATGTTCCACCAGATCTTGTAATGTGTAACATACTTTTTTTTAAATTTTCAAATGTCATTAACTTTTATTTGTTCACCTCGACAAGTATTCTTGGCCATCATCAGCATCATCATCATATCTCTCACTATATATATCTCTCTCTCTCTCTCTCTCTCTCTCTCTCTCTCTCTCTCTCTCTCTCTCTCTCTCTCTCTCTCTCTCTCTCTCTCTCTCTCTCTCTCTATCCCTCTCTCAAATACACACACACACACATACACACACATTATATGTACACACTCAAAAGACATGTTTACCTATAGGCATTACACACATACACTTTATTTTCTATTTTTATGTTTATTTGCAGCCCTCCAGATCAAGCAGATTGTTGCTTGTTTGACCTGTCTTGTTGACCTTTGGCATAGACATCTTCAGTCTCTTCCTTTTACCATTCTTCAGACAATGAGTTACAAAAATGCAAATGTTGAACTAAAAGGCAGGATTCGTATCCCTTATGATGATGAGGGAGGTGCTAAAAGCGATGAAAGTGATGATGACGACGATGACGACATGTGGCTGGACTACTCCTCTGACAGCGGAGGGCGAGTCAGATCTAAAAAGCCAAAACTTATAAACGGTAAGTACATTCTGAAAGCACAAAGTTATATCGTTTAAAACAAGGAAAGGTCCTCCTCCTCCTCCTCCTCCTCCTCCTCCTCCTCCTCCTCCTCCTCCTCCTCCTCTTCTCCCTCTGAACTTCTTATTATTAATTATGAAGTTTTAAAGTTAATTATATGACTGACTTCCTCCTCTTCTTCTTTCTCCCCCTGCTCCTCATCCCTCTCAATTCGTTATTTTGAAGGTAATTATATTACTAACTTCCTCCTCCTCCTCCACCTCCTCCTTCTCCTCCTCCTCCACCTCCTCCTTTTCCTCCTCCTCCTCCTTCTGAACTCTTTATTGTGAAGATAAATTAATTATATTCCAGATAGACTGAACATATTTCCTTCTTTGTCTTTTTAAAAATTCAAACAGTATCAATTATTAGTGAGAATGGGAAGAAACAAGCCTGCAAAGGGAAATTCCCTCTGACCCACATGTACTGGACAGTCCGCGTCAAAGTTAACAAAACCTGGCTCCAAGCCCCTCCAGCATATTTTATTGAGCAAGACAATGGAATGAAGCAGTACTACGTGTCCTTATTCCTTGACGACTGTGTGAAAGCTTTCCCCCCAGAGGTCAAGGATCCGTTGAAAGCATGCTTTGAAATTTTCTGCAGGTAGGAATACTTAACCCCAAATCCAATTAAGCCCACAGAGCCTTAGTTGAAGTGTGAAGCAGACAATAATAATTGCTTACTACTCTTTGGATAGGACGTTTATCTTTCACAAAGTACTTACCATCAGATCTAACCAAACCAGACTTCACCCGGGATTGATCTCGGTCCCTTTTCGTGAAAAGCAAGTGCTCTACCGACTGAGCTATTGGGACCAACTTGCTCCAAATCTGTGTGTGTGTGTGCGTATGTGTTTAAGTAAGTATGTAGTGCACAGGAACAGATATCATTTGCATGTGTGTGAGTTATTTGACCTACGCTGTGTAAGCTTTATGCAATTGATGTAGTGCTTTGAGGCCTTGGCATAAAGCGCTTCTTCTTCTTCTTCTTCTTCTTCTTCTTCTTCTTCTTCTTCTTCTTCTTCTTCTTCTTCTTCTTCTTCTTCTTCTTCTTCTTCTTCTTCTTCTTCTTCTTCTTCTTCTTCTTCTTCTTTTTGTTCATTCCACACTATTGAAATCGTGATAAACTCTGTATCTGTCTGCCTCATGGCTCTGATGGACTACCTTTACTCTCACTGTTTTCAATCAGAAAAGTTGTGGTCGAATTGAGGGAAGTTTTTTAAAATTTTTCTGTCTTTTTGATAACATTTGATAAACAGAGAAAACTTGGGAGGTGGGCCTCTAACATTCTTAAACCTGGAATCAACGCTCAAGAACTATGTGGCCTCAGAGGGTGAGACCTGCAGTCTTGTCAAGTACCCAGGCTATAGCGACATTGGACGGTGGGCACCTGACAATCATGGGGCTCATATTACATCGGCTGTGTTCAAATCAGGTGCGAATGAATATTATTTATTGAATTAATCTTCTTATGTGTGTAGACGTGTTAGTGTGTATGCTAGTTTATATAGTCTGAGTGATTGTTAAGCGCATTAGAGCACTTTCATTGGGTTAATTTGCGCTATATAAGTATATTATATTGTATTATCTTTGCATTTTGTATATAAATATATATATGTGTGTGATTATTATTGATGGATTTTCGGTAGTTCTGACAGCACTCAATAAATAAACAATTATTCAGAACATTATAAAATGAGTTTTCAAGGAGTGGGGTTGGGGGATGAGGGTCACTTTTACAATTTAATGATCAAAAAGGGGTAACGAAAGATGCGTTTTATGTTGTTGATTCCTTCACATTGAACTTACATAATAGCGAATATCAAATAAGTTATTTGATTCTGAAAAATCATTATTCAATAGAGTACTCAATACCTTTTCATATCGATTAAGGCCCATCTCTAATATTTGGCATTTGCACGTAAATAATATTTGATCAAAACTAAGTTCTAGATTATTTTTCATTAGAAAACTAAATTCTTTTCTCATTACAAAAGAAATCCTTAATATGTTCTATTTGTCAATAGTTCAAAGTGTTATAACATTTGGAATCAGTTGCTGGGGTGGGGCCATCACTGCTGGGGATAGAGAAAGAATAGATTAAATTGTAAGAAGAGCCGAAAGCATTGTGCAGTCCACCCTGCCTACACAAAATACCCTCTGTGAAGAATATTCCTATAAAAAAGTTTTGAATATCTTGAAAGATAAGCAACATCCTCTATTCTTTGAATATAAAATGTCAGATAGATCAGGCAGGTTGATAAGCTTAAATGCCAGAACAGAACGTTTTAAATGTTTCTTTGTACCCCCTACATCAAGGAGACTTTCTAGAAGTAGAAGTGACATTAAGATGGAGATCAAGGACAGTGTCGACGGTGAACAGTGGGTGTGAATATATTATATGTAATTAGACAATAAAAAGGTGATACAAGAGGTGATACAAGAGAAGAGCGTTTGTTTGTTTGTCTGTCTGTCTGTGTGTGCATGAAAGAGTGAGTGAGTGAAACAGAGAGAGAGAGAGAGAGAGAGAATTTTTTTTTTATTAATTTTTTTTTTTAGTTGGTTTACTTCTATGTCATTGTATTTCCTTTTTATTATTTTCAGAACTGCATCAGTGTATGGCAATACTCAATGTAAATTTCCAGAAGTGGATAAATAAAGTTTATCTTATCTTATTTTTGTTTTATTGTGTATGTGCATTGTATGTCTCATTTCATTGATGACATAATTTACAAGATCTTCTAGCGGAGAGAATAAAAGTTTTAAAAAGAAAACAATAAAAAACAATGTCTTCCTTTTGCACTGTGGACAATGTATTACTTCAATGATATCTCTGTATTTAGGTTTAGGTTGCACTGTCTTGAGAGCTGTGAGCCACCCCCAGCTCGTCGAATGCGTGTCCAAACTGCTCCCTTTTGCATTTCAAGATTATCTCTGTAAATTGCACCCTTCGAAACTTAACATGGCTCAGACAATGGCTGTCTCTAGTCCTTGGGAATACTGCTTCAGACAGGTAAGTGCGGCTATGTGGTCTAGAGGTATGACACTCACTTTCGGATCAGAAGATCCTCGGTTCGAGCCTCGGCGCATAGTTGAGTCCTTGGAAAAGACTCTTTACTCACATTCTTTCACCGTATTCAGGTGTAAAATGAGTACCTGGCCGTTTACAGCGTTGTCTCTATAAAAAAAAATTGTAATATCGCCTAACAGGCATCATGCCCTGTCTTACATGTTAATTGTTACTGTTGGCCAGGGATTCCTTTTAAAGCGCTTTGAGCACGTTTAGTGGGTATTGCACTATATAATAGCTCAATGAAATCAATTAATTAAGCTCCTTATCAGAGGTTGAAAGTTGATATTTTGATTGTTACTTTTATTTAATCTTTTACTTTATTTTTCAAAAAAAAATTGTTTTGAGTAAAATAATAAAACAGACATGCAACCTTGGTTTCTAAAGCGTGAAATGGACTAGTGCAATTGCTTGCTACCCTTTGCTAGTATATAGCAAAGTACTTTCCACCAGATCTAACAGACCCAGCTACCCAGTCACTGCTGAGTGGACAAGGGGATCAAAAAAAAGTAATCTTGGCTTCACCTGGGATTGATCTCTGTCTCTTTATGGGTGAAGCGAGTGCTCTACCAATTGAGCTATCTGGACCCCAACTAAGAGGACTGATCTCAAGATAAGTTGGTGTAAAAAGTAATATTTAATTGTTATCAAGCCTAATAAATCAAAGTCCGTTTCAGTCTTTTCAGTCTTCTTTCCCTCTATTTTCTAGTGGAGTGGTATTTCTAGGGTTTGTCCTGGCATGGGCCGGATCCTTGACTGGGAGGAAAACAGTCAAATGTATAGCTATGGTTATGGTTGACAGGAATTGGCTGGAAGCAAGTAGAATGCTCGACAGTTTCTTGGAGCGAATTATTAAATAATATTAAATACAATTATAAATAATATTTAAAATAATTAAAAACAAAAAAAACCATAAAAATCAATACATAACAGAAAGATGATTTACAAGGAAAAAATATAACCATAATGAGGTGAGAATAATAAAATTATATATATATTTATTATTCTCACCTCATTATGGTTATATTTTTTTCCTTGTAAATCATCTCTCTGTTATGTATTGATTTTTATGGGGTTTTTTGTGTTTTGTGAACATTTGAGTGTATTCCTCTTCGTGGGATCCTGTACTGGTATCAAGATGAGGCTTTTAGGTAATCTCAAACTGAGTATATTGATGATATACTCTTGGAATCTGCATCTGTTCGCTTTTTCTTCCTTTTTACTGGCACTGATATGACCTAAATGTGTTGCAAGTGCCGTTAAACCTTTAAGAACAAACAGTCCATTGTAAATGAATTTCAATTCAGTAACTGATTTCAAGCCTTATCATTCATATGATGATAAACTGACTCAACCATCTCACAAGCTCTAATCATCAAAAAAACAATAATTTTAAAAAGAACCCTAAGTCATAAGATGTACTTTTATTAATCAAGGTTGCCAATTTTCCGTATATTTACAGAATTCAGTATGTTATAAGCCCTCAGTATATTTTCCAATCACCTGCTAAACGGGGTAAAAGGTTAAGTACATAGTGTCTTATTAGTGGAGTTAAGAACTCAGAAAGAGGTATGTGTATGTGTTATGCGCAAATTCAGTAAATTTTATCTCCTGAATTGGCAACGCTGATTAATTAATTTGTTTTATTTTGATTTTGATAGAATAAATTAAAGAAATAATATCTTTACGTTTCTAGATTTTGTACACTAAACTGAAGCTATCCGGTGCTGAAGCATATCTGTCAAATTACGAGAAAGCTGGTTACATGCCTGTGACACCTCTGAGAGAAAAGGATGCTTTACACATTTATGAAGTGCTGAAAGTCGATGCAGTGAGGGATGGCCACATGTTCATGCCTTTCTGTAAATTGAAAACGTACTATTATTTCAATAAACTGGGCTACAAGATTGCCGGGGTAAGTATGGGAAAGATTTCATCTTCTTCATGTGTGGCTATGTGGTCTTGTGGTATGACATTCGTTTTCGGATCACAAGGTCCTGGGTTCGAGCCTCGCTCGGCGCATAGTTCCGTCCTTGGAAAAGGATCTTTACTCACTGTACTCAGGTGTAAAATGAGTACCTGGCCATTAACAGCATTGTCTCTGTCCGAAAAAAATTGGAATATTGCCTAACAGGCGTTATGTCCCTTCCTACATGTGAAGTGTTGTTGTTGGCCAGGGACCATTTGTAAATCGCTTTGTTTAGTGGATATCGTGCTATATAAAAGCTCAATTATTTTTTTTAATAAATAAAGAAGAAAAAGAATATCCATTCCATGGGACAGCATGGCTCAGCAGTACAGTCTTTGCTTCGTACATTATGTGGCCTTGAACAAGTATCTCGCCCTCGCTCAGTGTACTGCAGCTTACGCCTGGGTTATTCCAGTCTTCCCTTGGAATAGACCCAAGAGACAAATTTCCCCTGTGGGATGAATAAAGGGAACTTTTTTTTTTAATTATTTTTTATAGCACACAAGCAGCCCCCCCCCCCCCCCCCCCCCCAAGAATTGTTTATCAGTAACCATTTTTTAAAATAATTAATTGATCGATGAAGTTTTTTATTTCATTAATTTAAAAACTTCTTTACACCAATCCCTATTTATTTTTGTCTCCAAGGGGGAGAGATGGAAAGAAGCCCTAGACTACTTAGAGGAAAGCAAGGTCATAGTTCGTGAGGAGTTCAACCAGGATGTCAATGTATTCCTACACCACAACTGGAAGGCTGAAGTGGATACCGTTAAGGGATTTGAAACTGTTTTGACACAATATGAGCCTGACGTGGATGACATGGATGTGGACTTTGATAGGTACTTACACTGAGAGTATATGAAGACCTAGATGGAAGAATGACCCTAGTCATGTCACGTTTAACAAGAAATTGAGAAACCCACTTTTAATCATTGAAAGTCTCAAAGTTATCCATTAATTATTATGAAATGAACCCAATCTTTAAAAATTATTTTTTTACATGAAAGAAGGGCCATTTTACTTTTTATAGTTTAAAAATCATTTTTGTTAAAGCACTTTTTTTCCACCAACCCCCCCCCCCCCCGCCCCCACCCAACCATCACGGACATTGGTCAATTTTCCATCTGAGCGTACATATATCTTATCTTATTTAATTGCCCTATACAATAGCACATGGGGACCCTGATAGCTCAGTTGGAAGAGCACTCACTTCACATGCAAAGAGACCTCAGCCAGGATTGATCTCAGTCCCTTTGCATTTGAAGCGAGTGCTCTATCATCTGAGCTACTGAGACTTCCACTCTACTTATATATGATTCTTATTCAATGGTTTTGGTTTCTGTATACAATCAATCTTATAAATCATTCTCTAATAAATCATACTTTCCACTTAATCACCTTAATACATCAATACATTTATTTAAATTCCCAAATCATATTATCATATTTCCCACTTTCATCTCAAATACAGTCCAGATTTTGATAAGATACGTGGTGACAGGGATCAACTGAAAGCATCCCGTCATATTTCCCATCTTCCCATCGTCGTCCTATCTGGGATGGGTGGCTGTGGGAAGACAACAGTCGTCACCAATCTGCTTAAACATGTTTGTGACAGGTAAGGGGTGTATGTGTCTATTTATTTTCCTTTTCTTTTCTTTATTTTCTTTTTTGTTCTTGTCTTTTTCTTTTTTTTTTTCTTCTTGTCTTCTTTTTCTTTTCTTTTCTTTTCTTTTTTTTATTCTTCTTATCTTCTCTTTCTTTTCTTTTCTATTTTTTTTCTTGTTTTCCTTTTCTTTTTTTTGTTTTTGTTTTCTTCTTGTTTACTTTTCCTCTTTTCTATTCTTTTTTTTTTTTATTCTTGTCTTTTTTTTTCTTTTTTTTTTATGGTTATTATTATTTTTTTTTAATTTATCTTTTGGTGTTTTATTTGGGGGGGAGGGGGCAGGGGTTACTGTTTTGTTTCTTTTTTTTGTTCACCGTTGATGACTGATGGATGGAGAGTAACAAAAATGAAATTGAGTAAATGAGTTTCATGTTTAAAGGAGACACCACAAGAGTTGCCACATTTTTCCCACTTTATATTTCTCCCGGTCTTAATTGGCTCATTTTTTTAAAAAGGAGAAAAACTTGAGGATTTATATGGAGAAGGGTCTTGACACCCATTCTCACCGTACTCAGGTGTAAAATGACTACCAGTCCGTTAACAGGGTTGTTTCTGTCAGGGGGGAGACTTGTACTAGTTATGAAACAATCGAATTATGATTAATTTTGTTTTGCTCATGAATATCTTTCTTTGATGTATTTTAGGCATGAAAAAAGTCTTGCAAAACTAAAGGAAGTAGAGCTTAGTCAGCAGTTGGAGGACACAGTCATACAAGAGGCTGAGCCCCAAGCCCAAAATACAAAATGTGAAGATGAACAAACAAGTCTTTCTAATCCCACAACACGAACTGAATCAGCGTTAAAGGATGGATCAGGAGAGGAGGAAGAGAATGAGAATGAGGAAAGAGACATTGAAGAGGATGTGTCTCGTATTGTCGAAAGCAAGGAGGGACGATTGAGGAGGGAGCTAAAGGAGGATTTGCTGAAGATACTTAAAGATAAGAAAGATACAGATAGTGAGGAGATGGAACGTTTCAAGCAGCAAATTCTTCTAGTGGCACCAACAGGTGATTACACTTAAACTTCAACTTGAGATATTTTTTTTTGTCAGTTTCCACTTAACATCATCAAAGCGTTTTACAAGGGGTCCCTAGCCAACAGCAACACTTAACATGAAGGACGGGACATGATGCCTGTCAGGCGCTATTACAATTTTTTTAATGACAGAGTTAACACTGTTAACGGCCAGGAACTCATTTTACATCTGTGTATTGTGAATGAGAGTAAAGAGCCTTGTCCAAGGACTCAACTAGCGTCGTTCAGAGCTGAACTCGAATCCAGGACCTTCCAATCGGAAGGCAAGTGTGTTTTACCACTAGACCACATAGCCACACTTTTTAGACATATGTAAAAACATCCATTTCATTTTTCAAGCCGATAGCAATAGGTTTTAGAAAAAAAATTTTAAAAGGTTTTTTAATTTGTTTGAAAGATTGTACGCATTTTTTCAAAATCTTACTTGTTTTGGTTCTCCATCGTACACACTTTCATGGGCCAGGGTTGGCAACCATGTGTTTCACTAAAGAGACAATCTGATATAGAAATGCCACATTTAAGTTCTAGCAAAAGGCTCTGTACAGATATTTATTGTAATAACAGATAAGACGCTTCGTGCTGATTTTTTTTCTTTTTTTTTTAGATCTTGCAATCCTTCAGAATTGTTTTCAACTTCGCATTTTTACACCCCTGAGTTAATCTCAACATTTATATAGCGCAATATCCACTTAACATGCTCAAAGCACATTACAAGGAGTCCCTGACACGTAACATCTAGAATGAGACATGATGCCTGTTACGCGATATTACATTTTTTTCCGACAGAGACACACGCTGAATAAAGGGAGAGAAATCAAATAAAGAGCCTTTTCCAGGGACTCAACTTTGCAGCGAGCGAGGCTCTAACCCAGTACCTTCCGATCCAAAAGCGAGTGTCATACCACAAGACCATATAGCCGTACTATAGAAAAATGTTGGTTGTTGTATTGTAGCGAACTTGACAATTTTCTTATAGTTGGTAAGGAGAGGGTTAATCAGAAGCTGTATTATATTCTCTTTCTCCACATCTCCTTAGGAAAAGCTGCCAGATTGTTGGGATGCAAGGCCAGACTTCCCTCTGCAACCATCCACAGTGTCGTCATGAGTTGGAGAAATTGGCAGAGTCCCAAAGAGGACCAGGAAGTGAAGGAATGGACATACTCTCATGTCAAGGTATTGGTATCAGCTCTTTGTTGATTTATCTATTTGTCTTTTTGTTTTGTTTTTTTCTTTTCTTTGATAGCCGAAAGTGTATTCTATTATACCCATTACTTTTTGAGGCAGTTTATTTCCTTCCAAAAAATAGATATGTAGATAACACCTCTTCTCTCATATTTTTTGGTTTTATGCATAATATATATGGGGTTGCTTTTTAAATTTGTTATATATATATATATATATATATATATATATATATATATATATATATATATATATATATATAAATTATAAAAACAAAAACCATGAAATAATAGTGCTCAACTTTAGGATAAAAGGAGCTATTTATAAACATTTGAAAGATAATTAAGATTGTTTGACTTCTACAACATTGATATCGAGCGTTGCTCTCATCAGGAAGTCCTGATGAGAGCAACGCTCGATAACAACGTTGTAGAAGTCAAACAATCTTAATTATCTTTCAAATGTTTATATATATATATTTTTATTTTTTTTTTAATTTAATTTTTTTTTTTTTTTTTTTTTTTTAATTTCATCATTTTTTTCATGATCAGATTCTGGTGATAGATGAGTGTAGTTTGTTGTCGGTGCGATTGTTTGCGGCAATTATCAGCATTCTTCTGGAATATGCCAATTTGTCAAAGCTCATCCTTCTTGGGGACATCAAACAGCTTCCGTCAATAGAACCTGGAGATTTCCTGAGGGTAAGATCAGTTTTGTACAGTTGAGTTCAGATCTAGTAAATTCAGTGAAAGTAAAAGAGCACCTATGTGGTCATGTGACAGAAGCTGCCGGTAACCCTGAATCAAATTTATTTGCTCCTGACCAGAGTTTTTCCCGGTGAATAGTGATAATAATAATAATAATAATAATAATAATAATAATAATAATAATAATAATAATAATAATAATAATAATAATAATATAATAATAATAATAAGAATAGTGATAATAATAATAATAATAATGATGATGATGATGATGATTATGATTATTCAATTATTCTGTCAATAGAACCTGAAGATTTTCTAAGAGTAAGACCAGTTTTGTACAGCTGAGTTGAGATATAGTAAATTCAGTGAAAGTAAAAGAGCACCTATGTAGTCAGGTAACCCTGAATCAAATTTATTTGCTCCTGACTGGAGTCTTTCCCGGTGAATAATAATAATAATGATGATGATTATTCAATTAGTCCGTCAATAGAACCTGAAGATTTTCTAAGAGTAAGACCAGTTTTGTACAGCTGAGTTGAGATATAGTACATTCAGTGAAAGTAAAAATGCATATATTATGTGGTATTGCAGTGTGACCCTCAGCTTCGGACTGGAAGGCCCAGGGTTTGATCCCTGCTGAGTGGCGCAAAATGAGTACCTGGCCATTTACAGTGTCGTATCTGTCGAAAAACAATATGATTTCAACCTAACAGGCGTCATGTTTCGTCCTATTTGTTAAATATTGCAGTTGGTTTGGGACAGCTTGTAAATTGCTTTTATCAAATTAAGTGGATGTTATGCTATAGAGATAGTCATGTTTTATTTTTGTTTTGGTTTTTGGTTTTTATTTCTAGATCATAATAATAGTTTTGCACTCTTTTTAATACATTTGTCTAGCAGCCTGACGAAAGGTGTCACATGGGGAATAATTTTGAGTCCTTGGGGCCAGGCAAATGCACCGTGCAATTCTTCCAGAGTAAGAAGCAGTTTAGAGTTTCAAGATCTCTCAGGGACAATGTTACAGGTAGTGCAGTGCACACTAGTTTTAAAAGAAAAAAATGTTATTTAAAACTTTTTTTTGCTCATATGATGAAAACAGTCAGGGCAAAATCTGGCTCTTTGTATCAAACCATCACACTTTTTTTCATTCAAAAGAGTGACTACGTCATCTAGTGGTATGACTCTTGTCTTCGGATTTGAAGGGTCCAGGGTTTGAAACCCGCTCTGAGCAGTGCATAGTTGAGTCCTTGGAAAAGACTCTATACTCACATTCTCTCACCGTACTCTGGTGTAAAATGAGTACCTGGCAGTTAATAACATTGACTATTTTTTTTCTTTTCTTTTATTTTCCAGGATATATTTAGGACTTTCTCAAAGCCAAGTTTTGGTTTCAGCATCGAGCTTACGCAAAATCACCGATCCGAGTCAACTTTGATCGTAGAAAATGCCAAACGGATCTCCAAACACTTGTTGCCAACCTTTGACCCTGAACAGAGATTTCATTTTATTGGTCTAGAAGAGAACGGAGAGGATAACGGTGATTTTTGATGTGTTTGTTTGCTTGAATTTTTGCATGAGTTTTAAAACATGAAATAGTATTCAAAAATGTCTAAGAATTGACCATTAGCATAAACGATAGCTTTCACAGTGTTTGTCTTCAGATCTTATTGTTTGTCAGGATACATTCATTGTATGGGAACTGTAGTAGCAGGTTTTTGTGTGCGTGTGTGTACATGTGTGTGTGTGTGTGTGTTTGTGTGCTCGCGTGTAAGTGTTTGTGTGATTGTTCAAATATCTGACTTTGTAATGTGCTTTGAGGCCACGGCAAAACACTCTAAACAAATGTGATTATTTCCTATTATTATTATTATTATTATTATTATTATTATTATTATTATTATTATTATTATTATTATTATTATTATTATTATTATTATTATTGTTATTATTTTATTATTATTATTATTATTATTATTATTATTATTATTATTATTATTATTATTATTATTATTTTATTATTATTATTATGACTATTATTATTAGTACTGTTGTTGGTGTTACAATTACCAGTTATAATAATACTAACGGAGCAGCACTTGCAAAGGCATATTGAGCTTTTATCTATTGACTGTAGTATTGTTGTCACTTTACCATTAAAGACTCTCCAATTATAATTCTTTTAAAGCACATTAGGTACTTAAAGGTGTCCATTTCAACTTTACCTTCAATCATAAAACTCACTACTCAGTGATAAAAACTCAGTAGCCAAAGATAATCGCAACTGTGAGTGCAGTAGGGACAGATGGACATGCCTTAACCTTCACTATGATTTTATCTATTTTTCTATAATTGAATGGCGCTGTGTTACTCGTCCCCAGAGAGAGATCAGACCATCATCAACCTGCTTAGACACAATCAAGATGTTCAATGCCATGTCCAGTCACAGTTCGTCTCTTTCAGAAAGTTAGTTTAAGTTTTGCATTTTTGCTTATAAGATTTTCTCACTTCCTCCTTGATTCTCTGCTTATTGACCATTTTCAATATTTTAACTGAGATATCAGTAACATTTTAGAATAGAGAATGGATTGGGTCAATTATTACCAACAATTGTGTTTTTAAACTCAAATTTAAAAGCAATAAGTGCTTGTTGTACATAATTTTGTTGAGCAACACGACATTGAGTTATAAATTTAATCGAAGATTGTTTTTCTTCAAATTTTGTGATTTATAAAAATAAAACAAATTTGAATAAGAAAATTGTTGCTTGTATGGCAGCAACTTCGATGATTTTGTACAGTTGAAAAGGAGGGGTTTCTTATCTTATCTTATCTTATATTATCATATCTTATCTTATCTTATTAAAGGCTGAATAAAGGAATCATCCTTTAAATGCCTTATACATTAGTTTTTAATTACAAAATCTCATATAGGTTGTATTGTATCATTCACAGTCAATTTTACACAACTTTGAATGTAAGGAAAAATTATATCAATATGACAATGTAAAGTCGAAAATTACTATCATAGAATACTGAAGTCATTGAAAATTATTCATGATCGAATGAATCATAAATGTGCAACGTTCAGGGTCTAAAAAGGAGTTAAGCATTGCCCAATTTTTAAAAAATTATTATTATTATTATTATTATTTATTATTATTATTATTATTATATTATTATTATTATTATTATTTTATTATTATTATTATTATTAATTATAATTATTAAAACACATTATCATTGCCAGTCAAGTGATTACTAGAAAGTCAATTATATTTTTATCGGCCTATTCTGGATCTTCTGTCAAATCAAAGTCTGTGGCTGTCTTTCTGTTTTTCCTACAAACTAAGCAATAAATTATCTTGATGATTAAGTTTTCCTTACCTAACAATGTTAAATTGTGTGTTGTAAGCCAAGTGCTCAACAACTCAAGTTATTAGGACCTCAGTTACCATTATATACATTCAGACCTGCCTACTACTTCTACGAGATTTTGGCTCCAATTTCAGAACTTCATGAGCATCTCTAAGTCATTAAACCTTATTGAAAATGAGGTTGATGCCAGATTGCATAATTCTAGGGCTTATGTTATTTCATCATTGTGAGGGTAAATTGTTGAGCGATAGTGTTATCTATAGCGACTTCGAATTTTATCTCCTAAAACTATGAATTTTTTAATTTTCAAGTAGGCAGGTCCGTGCAGTTCACATACTGATTATATGCTTCTCCCATATTGACTATTTGCTTCTCAAAAACTGGAAAATTTTCTCCGGTGTGATTGGTCTCATAGTAAATTGAAGCTTCCAACTTTCACCTATAAGGGAAACTTCTTGAAAGAATTTCAAAATCTTCCATATTGTGACATTAATTTTTTGTGTTTCAAATATATCTATTATCCATTATGCCTTCTGCCATGACATCATAAAATAGCAATGCCTAGGCATTCCACGAAGGAATAAAGATAATTCATCAAATAAGATGTCTGATGTCAACAGGAATCACCCATGTTATCCAAGTGAGCAAATTGGGAGTAAATAATATTGCCCAAGAAAAAAAGTGCCTAAAGTGGGGTTCGAACCCGGGACCTTCTAGGTCATAGTGCAATGCATTAACCACTCAGCCACTTCACCAACCTCTGCTACTTCAAATATATCGGTGATGAGTAATATTTGAGAAGAAATAAAATCTTTCAGAATCTACTGTGATACATCTTTATACATTTTTCCCCCTCTTTCTCCCTACTTAGTGCTCACTGTCGTGCCATTAATGAGCTGTGTTGCAAGTTTTACAACGAACATTCTGTTTTAACCAAAAACAAGTCAAAGGAGATGTTCCACTTTGAACCTGGTGACAAAATCTGCTTAGGAAAAAACCACAAGGTCATTAATCATGTGAAACATCTAAACGAATACATTCAAGAAATCCAACACCTTCTCAACGATGACGATGGACTGAAGCAGTCTTCAAAACACGTAGGAAAACTAGGTTCCTGGTCCAAAGAATCCGATCTGAATGCAACCAATGTTGGCTTAAGCGCCGCTGAAGTGACCAGCCTGTTTACGGGTGAAGACGGTGATCTGGATCAAACGGTCAATGATTTCCGCCAAAGGGAAGTGGAGGCAGCTAGTCGTAGGGAAGAGAGACGTGCCAGGGCTGCACAAAGGAAAAAAGAGTGGAAGGAAAAGCACCATTCTGGACAAACGAATCAAGAGACAGGAGAAAGAGAAAAGAAGAAGGTAATGTCTTTTCCCTATGATTTTTTTTTCTTTCTTTTTTATCTTTTTGTAATTTTATTTTGATAGCAATGAATTTGTTTAAGTTATTATGATGCAGACTTGAAATAGTCTACAGATGGCTTAGACAATTACGGTACGTTTTATTTTTGTTTTTGTTTTTGTTTTCCTTAAATGTTTATCCTTTCTGCACAGCATTATGAGATGCTATTGTAACTCCTTTCTCCAGTGTGGATATAATGAATTTACATAAGATTGTCAAGTTGAATACAATGTCAAATCATGTTTTGTAGATGGCAATGGATGAAACGAAAGTTTGCTGACTCACTAAATCTTCTGTTTGGTCATGAAAATAAAATGAGTACAACCATGACCTAAATCAAATGTTTTTTTTGTTGACAAACATATTCTTCTGATTGGACAGATAAAATTAAATATGTTCAATCTTAATTATTTTTCTCTAAATTTATTAAATCTGTGAGGAAATGTTTTACAAACCTGAAATTATACTGCATAAACTAAACAAATAAATTATAAAAACGCTACTTTTGCAGGTAAATGCCAAACTGCCACTTCATTGAAACTGATATATGACCAATCATTATGCCATAGCAGATTTTATCAATTATCATTTGAGTCAACAGGTGATAGAATTACCCTTAATTTTAAAAAGGTTTACAAGTTACTTGTACATCAATCTCTAAAAAATGGTTTTATAATTTTCAAATCTGTGGCAAAAATTTAACATTGGACCTACCTAGTACTACAGCTACAGAGCTGCATTCGTCTCATTGAGTCAATAAATCTTTGTGGAAAGGTAAATCTATTTATGATGATTTTTCATTTTTTCCCTTGGAAACTACGAATTTTAAAAATTTCAAGCTGGCAGCTCTGGGAGCAATTTTGACTCCCAACTTTTTTCTTTTTTAAAGAGTAGATGATTAATACAAATATTTACTTCGGTTTTTATTGCTGATTGCATTTTCACAACTGATTTCAGAACTCACCGAGCGAAGAGAAGTTGTGCAATGGAGAAGTCTTTTTTATCATGGATGTAAGTAAATATTTGGCTTGATGGTCTAGCAAATAAAAAAAATAAATTCCTTTTATTCATCCCAAATGGGAAAATTTTTATTTAGGATCTAATCCAAGGGAAGACTGGAATAACCCAGGCATCAGCCGCAGTGCAGTGCTGCAAAGTGAGCTAAGGCTAGGTGACTTGCTCAAAGCCACACAGTGCAATGGGTAGTCGAACTCGGTACATTTCGGGTATGAAGCAAAGACCTTACCGCTGAGCCATGGTGACCCTCAAGTTTGGTCCCAGAAACAAATCAATTCCTGTTACCAGAAAGAAATTGACGACACTACTCTGACGAAATTGTCCTGTGAGATCCTTTTCAACCAACATATATGATGGCTGGCTGATGGCCGAAGGACAAGGAAGACACTCATTGGTGGCCAGTCAGTAAGGAAATTAGCAGTGTTAAATCTTGTTTTGCAAGTAGGATGGGTAGATAGCTCATTTGCTAGTATGACTGCTCGCTGATCTCCCTCTCTCTTTTTCTCAGCCAGGCAGAAGGTGTCGTATCAAAATTGGATCCTGAGTTTGGCTCTCTGACACCGTGAAATGTTTATTCTCTGTTTTCACCTGACACTTCTCCATAAAGTTAAATAATTATTAACATCATTTAGGAAATCAAATGAGAGAGGACGAGAGAGAGAGAGAGTGTGTGTGGCAGAGAAAGAGTGTTTGTGAGAGAGAGAGAGAGAGATTATACTTAATGACTAAATATATGCATGCTCAACTTGTCTTTCCCTTGCTTGTGGAAGAATAATTTTGAAAAGTTATTAATTTTTTTCACATCTTTTGACTAGTGATAATTGACCATAAATTACTAGTCAATAAATAATCTAAATTTTTTTTTAAACAGCAAAATAACAAGAACAAAATAACAGTGTTTCTTTATTTCCCCCTTCCCCATCCCTAATCCATATACTGTTTATCAGGAGAAGCAGATTCAATCGTCAGATGGTAGAATGACCAAGTACCTCATCCTGTCCGACCGAGACCCCACTCTCCCTCGAGTCGTCTGTGTAGCAGAGAAATCCCTCCGAAAAGATTGCAAGATGAAACATTCCTGGGTCAGAACCATTCACACTTATCAGGTAATGCTATTAATATATGTGTTCACAGTGCGATGGGTTGAGAGTAAGTAGTCAGGTCTCTTTGCTTCATATTCATATTGTTATCCAATTTGATATCCACTGGGTTTTTTTGTTCATCACTAATCAATCACTTCAATACAGTGGTATCTGCATACAGTTAACACTCTTAAAGTCAACTTTAGGCAGGGGGGTCAGAAAAAAATCTCGACTTCACCTGGAATTGATCTCAGTCCCTTTGCGTGTGAAACGAGTGCTCTACCAACTGAGCTATTGAGACCCCCACCCCACGCCACTCTATTGTATTCATTCATTTTTGCTTTGGTATTTTTTACATCAGGGATCCGAGTCTGACACAGTGGTGTATTTCCTTGGTCCAGCAGCTCCCCAGAACTGGCAACACGTCTACACAGCTGTGACACGCGGCAAGAAGGCTGTGTACATCATTGGCAAGATGTCTCAGCTCAGAATTGCTGTCGAACGCAGGAGCATGCCACGCTTTAGTCGTCTGCGTCAGAGATTGGACGACATGCTGGTTAATCACACCCAGAACATGGAGGTAGGATTGTGTTGCTGGAATTTAATTGTTGCTCCTGAAAGATGTATCAGAGTGTGGAGGAATCTGTGGAAAAAGAGAGAATTTTACACAGCTTTACATTATAGCAGAAATGGTAACATGCGGCCATGTGGTCTTGTAGTATGACACTCATCTTTAGACGAGTACCGCTCTGAGCAGTGCATAGTTGAGTCCTTGAAAAAGGCTCTTTACTCACATTCTCTCACTTTACTCAGGTGTCCTTTCACATCAGTGTCTCTCTTGGAATAAAAATTTGTAATACCGCTTAACAGGTGCCATCTCTCATCCTACATGTTAAGTGTTAGTGTTGGCTAGGACCCCCTTGTATTGCGCTTTGAGCACAATTTGTGGAAATTGCACTATATACAAAATGACATGTAATTCACATCAACGGGTAGAGAGTACTCCAGGGAAGAGATCCAATTTTTTTCAGACATTTTCTTCAAATGGTCTTTGAAAAATAAAGAGGTGAACATCAGGAAACACGCGATTTTGCATGTTGGCAGAAAAATAGCTATAATCACGAGCAAAATGTATAAAATATTAAATATCTCTCAAAATAATGAAGATAGAAGAAAATTATCACATGCCATAGGAAACCGGACCTGCTGAATTAAAAAATCATCTTAACTTTTTGGTAAAGTCAATATTTCCTTCTCAAAATTCAACATGAAATCGTGAATGATAAGCACACTGTTGGAACCAGCAGCATAAAATAATAAATCAACCTCTTAAGAAACACCTATAATCTAAAGACATCATGTTTTTACTTCCACAACGTCTGTTTTCACTTCCATTCTACTTTATGGACTTGTCTGGTAATTATATTGCTTGGTTTTGCCTTGGCCCTCTCTGGGATCCTTAACCGAAAGGGTGCAGTAAAATGTATTATTCCTATAATGGGGGATGATTTTTCCACTGTAAATCTTCCCTTTGTATTTTATTAGGAGGGTATCGATATATACGTTGGCAGTAGAGTGCTTTCCTCTTATACGGAATCATGCGCTTGTGCCCAGCAGGTGTCTTTTGCGTCCTCAACCCCCTACCACCCCAAAGTCTTTTAGCACCTTAAGGTCTATAACGCGTGACTGTATCCTGATTTCTGTGTTACTGCTACCCTTTTGATAGGACGCTAGTCTGAAATAAAGTACTTTCCACCACACACACCCTAAAGACCTAGCCACCCGATTATTTATGATTAATGTCCCTTTGCTTGAGAGGCGAGTATTGTACGAATTCAGGTATTGCAAATCTCACCAAAACCAAAACTGAACAAAATCTCTTTATTTGCTTCTTTTCTCGTCTTAAATTTACATCTCTTCCCGATTTAAAACAAAAACATACAAAAACAAAAATACAAACAAACAAAAACAAATAACTACACGTCATCCTATTATCCATTTTGATGCAGTTTTAATGGCGTAAAGAATTATTATTGAACTTCTACAGATATACTGCTTCATTATCCACTAGTAACTCTTATTGTTCCTATACATAGTCTATCACTGTCATGAAAGCATCAGAAAAAAAAAATTGTTAGAAAACGAAGTGGCACTTCGAAGTCTTATTTCTCCAATCTTATAACCATTACAAGTACCACTTTTCCCAAATAAAATAAACAATAACAATGCTTTTTCAACTTTCTAACACATTGGGATGAATCAATGTGTGTCTTTTGTCTATTTATAAACTACAAGTAGTGGGTATTCCTATGCAATTGATTACACCTTAAAATCTACTTCAGTTCTAACGAGGTCAAACCATCATTTTGTCATAGCAACAACATGGCTGCCATGAGTGGAGAGTGTGTGTATAAATTCGTCCCGTGTTTTTTGTTTAGCAAAAAATAAACATCGAGAGACAAACCAGATACGAAAAAAAATTACATATATAAATTGATAAAAACAAAACGTCGTTCAATGAAAATCAAGGCTAGAAAGTCATCCAAAAAAGATTATACGTTAATAATAACCGGAAAAATGAGAAGTTTATTTAGGCTGTTCCATCATTAAAACATACCCACTTACCGACCCAAGTTATCAATTGAAATAACAATATTTATTGTATTCATTTTGTTTTAAACTATCTAAAACATAAACTATGAAAGACTTTAATAAAATATTCATGTGGTTTTCGTGAACTCTTTTTTTTTTTTTTTTGTCAATAATTTGAGATCTCATTCTCACGGCATTTTTTGAGTGCTGTTACAAACTACAATGAGGTGTAAAAAAATCTGATAACACCCAAAGCTGAAAACAAGGATTTGGTGGGCTTTTTAAAAATGCGATACCTCGGCCATTAAACAACCTTCAATAAAACAAATTGGTAGAAATAGAGATAAGATGTTTGTCTTTTAGATAGAATCGGTTCAAAATTTTTATCAATAATATGTCGGGATTTTTAGTTGCTTTAAAGTTTTAAAACGGCAATTTTGAACCTTTAATGTCCATTTTTTAATTTTGAAGTGGTATAGAAATAAAGCTGAAACCTTCCTCTTTAAGACGATGCCAAATTTAGCTCTGTACGTTTTTTAATGGTTGAGGTATGAATGGTTGAATGACCTGATTTAAAAATAGTCCTTTTCTTGACGCGTGACGCAAAATATATAGAGTTTTTTTCTGCCACAAAATGACGTCTATTGTGGTACCTAATTTGAGCTAGGGCAAGGTGACTTACTCAAGACCTCACAGTGCAGTTGATCGAACTCTGTACCTTTCAGGTACAAAGCAAATACCGTACCATTGAGTCAAGATGCCCCAAAATGTGTGACACAAAATTATGCATGTGTTGATTACCACTTCTACCCATATGCCTGTTTTTCTTGCTTCTGGGTGGCTGGGTGCTTGGGCCAAAATCACAATAATACTTACCTTACAAGGCAATCTGGTAACAAAATAATCCGGTGATCCAGACAAATCCTTGTCAATTTCTTTTTCCTTTTTATTGTTTCTATAGAAAGTAAAGGCCGATAGACTATCAACCTCCAAGTGCAGTGATCCAGACAAATCCTTGTCATTGTCTTATGAAAGTAGTGATGACAGCTGGATATCCAGCATGCCGGACCCATACTTCACACAGGCCATGAATGACACAGGTCAGTCAGTGCTGCAGTCGCTGTTGCTTCTTCTCCTCTTCCCCCTCCTCCTCCTCCTCCTCCTCCTCCTCCTCCTCCTCCTCCTCCTCCTCCCTCCTCCTCCTCCTCCTCCTCCTCCTCCTCCTCCTTCCTCTTCTTCTTCTTCTTCTTCTTCTTTCTTCTTTCTTCTTCTTCTTCTTCTTCTTCTTCTTCTTCTTCTTCTTCTTCTTCTTCTTCTTCTTCTTCTTCTTCAAATTCATATTCTTTACTAATGATTTTACTTTTTTTTTTAAAGCTTTTTCTTGTTTTTTGTTTATTATTTTTGATTGTTTGGAGTGTTTTTGTTTTTAAGGTTTTTTTTGTTGTTTTTTTTTTTTTTTTTTTGTTATTGTTGTTTTGTTTGGTTTTTAAAAAATAGTTTTTCCTTCTTATTTTTTTTTTTAATCTTTAAAAATTGTATTAAAATGATGTGAAATCTTTGGTTATATTTGCCTTTATTTCTCTTTCTTTTCTTTTTTTTCTCTCTCTCTAAATTAATTTACAGCTGTAAATTAATACTTACTTTTTAGTAGAGCCAACAATTAATTGCTGTTATTAAAATAATACCTCAGAGACGTAAACGTTTTTGGAAGGTATCTTCTATGAGAATAAAATAAATGCATTTGAAATTAAATGATCCCGAAACATTCTCCACATTCCTGAACAGCAAAGAAAACTAACAAAAATATGAAAGAGTCCCTGGGCATTAGGGAGCCATATCTCATCAAGATAATACAGAAACTAAAACTCCTTACTTTAAGTTTTAGCTATCTTTGCATATCTTCCTGATTACTCCATATTTTTTCTTTATCTTTCAGATGTGTCACATCCCAGCACATCTAATATTAAAGAGGAAGAAGGCGAAGTCGTTGATGTTGTGACAGGACTCAACAGAAATGACAGACCAGCGAAGGCAATAACCCTCAAACACTCTAAAGTGCTTTGCAAAAACCCAAATGGCAAAGTCAATTCTCTAGTCAATGAAGATGATGTAGAAGATTTTTCCATTTCAAATTTTTCTGACAGTGACAATGAAACGGACAATCATGTTGACCAAAGAGTGCCTATTCTAAATAGTTGTGAATATAGTCCCATCAGGGGTGATACTGGTGGTTCAAATAAACCAACTCAAAGCAAATTTCTTACCCTTAAGTCTTCCAGTGAAGGAACTCAAGAGGATTCAAGCAATTCACAACAAAACAGAGCTGTCAAAAATTCTACGCATTCACCACATAAAAACCTTTTTACCACATCGTCATCATCAAAAACTCCCAAGAAAACTCCACCACGATCTTCCTCTTCTTTCCACACAATCCAGAGTCCCTGCAAACAGGCTCGTTTGAATGAGGTCTCTGTTGACACTCCATTCCGTGATAATTTTAAATCAACTCTTTCTCTAGATTTCTGTGACGAGGAGATAGAGGAGAATGAATTAACTGAAGATCCTATCCCATCAACGCCTCGAGATAAAGTCAAAAGAAAACTTTTATAACAATTGTACAACTGCAAGGAATACTTTTTACAAGCATGATGATTTTATTTAAGGAATTTCTAATGCATTGAACATTTTAGTGTCTTTGACCTTCACAAGTCACCTCGGCCTAGCTCAATTTGCGGCACTGCATTGCCGCTGACGTCTGGGATATTCCATTCTTCCCTTGGAAGAGACCCAAGAGAAAAATTTCCCCTTTTTTAAAAAATTTTAGTTTCGATATAGATGACCTTTTATCAACAATGGCCTGTTTCTTTGCAAATGGTCCAGTGCATCATGATAGCCTGTCCTTTGATTGTACACGATTATTCTCTTTCTGGCATCATTAATTTCATCTGTCTTTAAATCTCTTGTCAAGTTTTTGTCATTTAAAAAAAAAAAAATTTTGTAACCTGCAGCTTTGACAAATCTTAAAACCCAACCAACAGTTCTAATAATGAGTTTGCTCCATTTTCTAAACCTCTCAAACTACAAGAAGTGATCACGTCCAACATCTTGGACAAAGAATGCTACAACATTCTTCTTCTCCTCTATCACTTTTAGTGATTCAAGACTGGTCATGTCTGATTGGCAGTCCTTTTTTTGTCACTATCCATTTCATCGTCTGTGTCAATCTACATCGATTTTACACACTGTTGTGGTCCATGCAACCAAAATAAATAAATAAAATAATAAGATTCCCTTTATTCATCCCATAGGAGAAATTTGTCTCTAGGGTCTATTCCAAGGGAAGACTGGAATAACCCAGGCATCAGCCACAGTGCAGCACCGCAAATTGAACTAGGGAGAGGTGACTTAATCAAGACCACACTGTGCAGTGGCGGATGATCGAATTCAGTTCCTTTCGGGAAGGAAGCAAAGACCATACCGCTGAGCCAAGCTGTTGATTTTGTTGATTAAACTTTTGGCATCAATAACTCTTGTCAATAAATCAGCAGGATTATATTCACTGCAACAATCAATGCTCTCAGTTCACAGGGTTTGTCAGTTCCTTGATCTCCACTGCTTGATTTCCTACAAATTGCTTCCATCTAGTAGAATCCCTTTGAATCCAGCAAAGTATTATTTGCGGATCTGTCCAACATGTGTACTTGTGTTGAATCAACATTTTCCACCATGAAGATTAGAATATATACAGGTTTTTCCCAAAAAGAAAGATTAAAATCATGGCCAGACCATTGATTCTGGTACCGTTTCCTGATAGGATAGCTGACCATTCTTCTCCAGCCATCAACTTGCATCAAATAGACATCCATTGTGACAGTTCCACTATTTTTATCTTGGTCCAGATAGTCAAGTGATCACTTACGGCATCTTGGACAAAGGATGCTACGATGTCCTTCTTCTCTTCTATCACCTTTAGTGATACGAAGAGGAGGAAACATCATAAAAGATCCCACAATGCTAGAAAATATTGGCTTTCCTCAAATCACCTCTTACTGGATGTGGAAGAACTGCATCAAATATGTGCTATTGGAAACTTGGGAACAGTGATGCCTGCCGGAAATGTTAGGCAGCTCCAGAGACCAGCGATCACATCATCCTCCACTGTCCAGTTACTAAACTTGCCGGTGGATATGAAACTGTTCTTAGGGAAGAGGAAGACGGGGTTGACGAAGTGAATTTGGAGGTGTGGCCATACGCTACTACTAATACTATTACTACTACTACTGCTGCCACTGCTACTGCTACTACTACTACTACTAACTACTACTACTACTACTACTACTACTACTACTACTACTACTATACTACTACTACTACTACTACTACTACTACTACTACTACTACTACTACTACTACTACTACTACTACTACCACACTACTACTACACTACTACTACTACTACACTACTACTACTATACTACTACTACTATACTACTACTACTATACTACTACGACTACTACTACTAACTACTACTACTACCACTACCACTACCACCACTACTACTACTACTACTACTACTACTACTACTACTACTACTACTACTACTACTACTACTACTACTACTAGTAGTAGTACTACTACTATTACTACTACTACTACTACTACTACTACTACTACTACTACTACTACTTCTACTACTACTACTACTACTACTACTACTACTACTACTACTACTACTACTACTCCTACTACTACTACTACTACTTTGGTGATTCAAGGCTATTTGTGTCTGAATTACAGTCCTCCTCTTCACTCCCCATTTCATTGCCTGCACAACCTAGGGCCTATGTGAGTGTCCAACAAGAGTTGGACAAAACTTATTTACGATCAGAACAATGAATGCACTTGATCTTAATATATGTACAATAAATTCTTAAACAATAAATAATTGTTGTAATGCTGTTGATAGAGAAGCTTTTATTATTGATACGTTGTTGTATTCAAAGCTTTTTTGTTTGTTTATTTGTTTGTTTTTGTGTCTTGTTTTTTTTTTTCTGATTCTCAATCATCATCATCAATATCCTGGGTGGGATCTTTTGACCTCCCATGGTTGGCAGGTGGTCACATATTTTGTCCTCTATCCCCTCATATCTGTTTTCTGAGTTGCCTTCTTTGTGCCGGGGTCCTTGGCTGAGAGGGAAACAGTCAAGTGCATAGTGTTAGTTTTGGGAGATGATTTTTTTTTTTACTTTGTAAATCATTTCTCTGTTCCTTACAGTTAGTTAAGTTTTCTTTTTTTTGGACATATTCTGTAAACATTTGAGTGTATCCTCTCAGTGGAATTCTTTGCTGGTGCCTGGGTGGGACTCAAACTAAGCACATTAATAGTGTGCTCTTGTAATCTACATTTGTTCTCTATTTGATTTTGAAATT
Organism: Berghia stephanieae; assembly: GCF_034508935.2. Taxonomy (NCBI): domain Eukaryota; kingdom Metazoa; phylum Mollusca; class Gastropoda; order Nudibranchia; family Aeolidiidae; genus Berghia; species Berghia stephanieae. Next base: position 57,737,732 of record NC_088362.1, read on the forward strand.
TGAACCATTCATCTTTGTCTTACATTTTTTTATGTCCTTTTGTACCTTTTTACTGGCGCAGAAATGACCTAAATATGTCACAAGCGCCGTAAAACCCTTAAAAACAAAAGTGAAAAAACTTCCTTGGCTGGTAGGGAAACAGTCAAATATATGGTATTCGTTTTTGGGAGATTATATTATTATTATTATTATTATTATTATTATTATTATTATTATTATTATTATTATTATTATTATTATTATTATTACTACTACTATTATTATTATTATTATTATTATTATTATTATTATTATTATTATTATTATTATTATTTGTGTTTTCTCATTAGCATCTCTCTGCTGTGTACCTTCTATAGTTTGTTCGTTTTTATTTTTATTGTGGGTTTTTTTTTTCTTCTGTTTTGCTTCTTTTTGTTTAATATATAATATTTTTGAAAACCATTTCAGTGTATTCATCTTGGTGGGATCCTGTGCTTGCGTCTTGATGGGACTTTTTAGGTGATCTCAAAATAAGCACATTAATAGTTTGCTTTTGATATCTAGTTCTGTTTTCAATTTAAACCATTCCCATCTCCCTAACTTGTGCACGTGTGCTTTTGATTATAAAAATTGCTTTTTTTCTTTTCTTCAATTCCCCCATTCTCTTCCTTTTTATTGTCGCTGAATTAACCTAAAAGTGTCGTGCGGCTATGTGGTCTTGTGGTATGACACACGCTTTCGGATCGGAAGGTCCTGGGTTCGAGCCTCGCGCTCGGCGCATAGTTGAGTCCTTGGAAAAGGCCCTTTACTCACATTCTCTCACCGTACTCAGGTGTAAAATGAATACCTGGCCGTTAACAGCGTTGTCTTTATGCAAAAAATTGTAATACATGTATCGCCTAACAGGTGCCATGTCCCGTCCTACATGTTAAATGTTGCTGTTGACCAGAGACCCCTTGTAAAGCGCTTTGAGCACATTTAGTGGATATTGCGCTATATAAAGCTGAGTTTTTTTTTGTTGTTTTTCTTTTCGTAAGACCTATAAATTTATTGGAAAAACAACACAATACTCTCACTGATTGCAGGGGTTGGTATCGGTCGCGGCTTCGTGTCTGCTTATGAACAAAGAGGAACAACTCGTATGACGTAGCGTTGCCAATCTAATATATTTGAATAATCTCCCCTGCTCAAGAGTTTCTGGCAAACGACAAAATAATTACTGTATGTCACGTGCACTCCGCTGAGAGAATGAATAGCTGAAAGAAAACTAATGGATATATATATATATATATATATATATATATATATATATATATATATATATATATATATATATATATATATATATATATATATATATCTATATATATATATATCTAGTCTCAGTCTCAGTGGCCTTGGTCGAAGGGTGAAACAACATTCATCAAGAGATAATTGAATATTACATCCGTATCTTGAGAAACTGGTTATAGAAGAAGCAGCAGAAGGAATACCTGCTCCGTACCTACTGCCTTCATTAATAGTCGCTAGAGGGTTTGAAGAAGGCGAGTTCTTTTCAATAAAATATTAAGTTATTAATTGGTAAATATGACCATTTCATACGAAGGCCACATTCCTGCATTCAAATCATTCGTCTGCAGAATAAAAAATGTCAATTATCTCAATTATCCATTTTTGATTTAAAGTTCAAAAAGTGATACGTTTTCTTCTTGTTTTATCGGGGGGGGGGGGGGGGGTGGATTATTTAGGGTTTTTTGTTGTTGTTTTTTTTGGGGGGTGTTGTTTGTTTTTAGTTATGTTTTGTCTGTTTGTTTGTTTTTAATTTCGTTTTGATTTATCTTGTGTGTGTGTGTGTGGTTTTGTTTTGTTTTTTGTTTGTTATTTTGTTGATGGTTTTGTTTTGTTTTGTTTTTGCATTTTGTTGTTTTGTTTTTTTTTTTGTTTTTTTTTGTTTTTGTTTTTTTTTTTGGGGGGGGGGGGGGTTCTTGTGGGTCTTTGTTGTTGTGTTTATATATGTGTTTTGGGGGGTTGTTTTGTTTCCTTTTTTTTTTGGGGGGGGGGGGTTGTTTTTTGTTGTTGTTGTTTTGGGTTTGTTTCCGTTTGTTTGTTCTTTTTGTCTGTGTTGTTTGTTTTTTTTTATTTTAATTTTTTTTTGTTTGTTTGGGGTTTTTTTTGTTTTTTTTTTTGTTATCAGGCATGCAAATACTCGGGGCTGAGCGCATAAGACTGATTTGTCTAGAAACTGGTTCTACTTAAACTTAAATTGCCAACATTTAAATCGGGAAAGTAGTTGATAATAAAAATATAGAAGTTGGGGAAAGCTTTTTATATATGATGATATACGTATATATATATATATATATATATATATATATATATATATATATATATATATATATATATATATATATATATATATATATATATATAGATTGTGTCATGATCGTTTCATTAGCAGCATCGCCATTGCATCTAACTCTAACATACTACCACAATCGATTCTAACCTCAATAGGTGAAGCAAGAAAACCGTTAACCATTCATGTTATTTACAAGACGCTTGGAAACAGAAGCCTGGGGCGGATTGAATTTTCAAAAATTGTGAATGAATTTGGTTTTGTGTCAATGATATTGATTCGCGTTTTTGTTTTGTTTTTTCCAATGAGTTCCTCGTCGCCAAAGAGAAAAAGTACTGCCGTACTCTGGAAAAACAAATATTTAAAAATTTGGCCGGAAAACTCGTCCTTCAAATATCGATCGATTTAAATGACCCCTATCTTGGCAAAAACTCTCAAACCTGGGACTTCGCTATCAAACAACCCTCATTAGAATAAAAACAAACAAAACGGTATAGATAGTTTGAAGTTGACGTCACTTAGGTCTTTGTTTTTGCCATCCACGTTTATGAGTATTTCTCACTAAACTGCATTAACCAGATTATAAACGTTCAAGGTTACACATAGTTTTCTCTACGTATTGGTCCATTATAGATAGTATGCGCTTGGCTAAGGAGTTCACAACATTGCCATCCGAAGTATAACGCACCAACACACAAAACTATGTGTAACCATGAATGTTTATAGTCTAGATAAAACAGTTTAGTGAAAATTACTCATAAACGCGGATGGCCAAAAGCAATAACAAAGACCTGAGTGACGTCATCTTCGTTCTATCTATAGATAGAATGCGCTTGGCCAAGGAGTTCACAACATTGCCATCCGGAAGTATAACGGACCAACACACAAACCCTGTGTAACCATGAACTTTTATAGGCTGGTTAATACAGTTTAGTGAGAACAACTCACAAACGCGGATGGCAAAAACAATAACAAAGGCCTGAGTGACGTCATCTTCGTTCTATCTATAGTTCCGGATGGCAATGTTGTGAGCTTCTTAGCCAAGCGCATACTGTCTATAAATAGAGATAAATTAATGTTTGTGTCTTTTTGGACAGACTCAGTGTAAGATTTATATAAATAAAATGTCAGGGTTTTTTTTTTCCGCTGCTGTAAATGTGTAAAACGGCATTTTGCTACCTTTAATTATTTTAATCGAAGTCGACTATTCTTTATTTATCAACTCAATTGTTTGCTTATCTATTTATTCGGTTTGGGGTATGTAGTAACAGTAGAGATGGTTTGTGTAGCTGGTAGGGAGATTAATTTGTGGATTTTTTATGTATGTCATTTTTCTATTTAGCCATTCATTTATTTATTCATTCCTTTGTTGTTGTTGTTGTTATTTTGTTTTGTTCTTTGTGTTTTTGTTTGCTTTTTTTTTGGGGGGGGAGGGTTGTTTGTTGTTTTGTTTGTTTGTTTGTTTGTTTTGTTTTGTTTTTGTTTTTTTGTTTTTGTTTTTTTATTTTTTTTTGGTTGTTTGTTTTTTTTTTTTTTGTTTTTTTTTTTTTGGTTGTATTTACCTGTTTGTTTTGTTATTTTGTTGGATTTTTAATTTTTGTTTTTGTTTTGGGTTTATTGGGTTTTTCCTTTATTTTTCTTGTTTTTTTTTTTTTTTTCATTCACTCTTAATCCAAATACTCAAGTTCAAGAATCAGATGAGTCGGCATCCCGTCTCCTCAATCAGTCTATGTAGGAGCTTCAGTCACATTATTATTCTAGATTATTTGTATTACATTTATTATTATTATTATTATTTTATAGCGTGATGCATCGGCGTTGGAAATATAAATGGAAAACCCATGTTCCAATATAACGTCAATCGGGTACGTCCCCTGTCCCGGTCCCGGTCCCCGCCTACTTATTGCCCTAGACAGTGAGTGGTCGATGTGGATATTGATAAGATGTTGAATTGATACTTGAAATAACCTTAGTTAAACTATCGGCATCAATATAATTATATATATATATATATATATAATATATATATATATATATATATATATATATATATATATATATATATATATATATATATATATATAAAGAAAGAAAACCGGGTCGTTATGTAAGAAAATAATCAAGGATAGATAGGGGGAAGGTTGTGACGTCAAACTTTCTACTCTTCTGATTCCAAAATCATTGGAAGTGTGTATGTAACCAGTCCTTTGGAGGACCAATAATGAATAGGTTACGTATTGAATGATAAGAAGGCATAAATGTTTTAGCAACAGACTGTATAGGCAGGTTCTTAGGATTATGGGACGTAAAGAACTGGGGTGGATGATCTTAATTGGATTCAACAGTCTCTGATGTCACGTCGCCCAGCAACGGCGGCCATCATGGTTCTAAACAAAGAAAATCGGCCCTTTTTATTCTTCATGCTGGCTAGAACTTTTTCATATGTCTTGTGATCAGAATGTGTAAAAGTAATAAACATGATCAGATTTCTAATGTTGTTTTTTCCCTCTGGGTATGCTTTTATGCTCGTCGGAGAAATATTTCATAAGGGCGTCCGCCATTGTTCTTATAGTTTAGAGCCAGTTACTGAGTTACCATGCGTCATTACGAGGGAAGCGACGTCATGACTGTTGAAGCCTATTGACGACCATCAATATATTTTGACTAGATAATAAAGGCCATCCACTCTAAAACTGAAACCAGTTTCAATTACACAAGGTATGTATCTAGTCATCAGGAAGAGTGGTTTTACATTTCCAATGAGATTGGAACCAGTTTGTTTTGACATCACACTTTGTTCCTTATATTTAAATAGCACCAACTAATGTCAGCATAAATAGATGGGTTTTATTTGTGATCTTTGCGGTGGTCCAATCTCATGGCTAGATGGCTGCGGGTTCGATCCTCGCGTGAATCAATAGATAGTTCGAAGATGACGTCACTCAGGTCTTTGTTATTGTTTGTTTTTTGCCATCCGAGTTTATGAGTAATGCTCACTGAACTGTATTAACCTGACTATTAACGTTCATGGATACACACAGTTTTGTGTGTTGGTCCGTTATACTTTCGGATGGCAATGTTGTGATCTTCTTAGCCAAGCGCATACTATCTATAGATTAATTTTTTTGAGCAATATAAATTTTTAAAAGAAAATTCCCTTTATTCATTCCATAGGGGAAATTCGTCTCTAGGGTCTATATATTCCAAGGGAAGATTTGGAATAAACCAGGCGTGAGCCGCAGCGCAGCACCGCAAATTGTGCTAGGGCGAAGTGACTGCTCAAGGCCACACAGCGCAGCGGCGGGCGATCGAACTCGGTACCTTTCGGGTACGAAGCAAAGCCCGTACCGCTGAGCCACGCTTCCCAATAAAAACGAGAGTGGATGATCTTTATGACGACCATTATATATTTAGACTAGAAAATAAGAGGTCGTCCAATCTGAAACTGAAACCAGTGCAATAGGCTTCAATAGTCATGACGTCACTTCCCTCGTAATGACGCATGGTAACTTAGTAACTGTCTCTAAACTATCGGCCACTGGCGGACGCCCTTATGAAATATTTCTCCGACGAGCATAAAAGTGTATCCAGAGGAGAAAAACATTATAAATATGATCATGACTTTTATACATTTTGACATGTGAAAAGTTCTAGCCAGCATGAAGAATAAAAAGTACCCATTTTCTTTGTGTAGAACCAGGCTGCTCGCCGTTGCTAGGCGACGTGACTTCAGACTATATCTGGAAGAGTGGTTATACACTTCCAGTGAGATTAGAACCAGTTTGTTTTGACATCATAGAGAAATAGATTGGCTTTTTGTGTGATCTTCGCAGTAGTCCATTATCATTGCTAGATGGCTGCAGGTTCGACCCTCATGTGAATCAAATAGGTTAAGGGCCTTCGGCCAATGCAATGCACTATCACTCCGAGGACTGGGGTTCGAGCCCATCTTCCGTCTTATCATATTAGATTATTAAGAAACTAAAGCATCCTGCATAGTGCACGCTTGATTGCTGAGAAAGACAACAATAAGCGCATTAATAAAACAAGGAACACATAATTCAATTATTTTTAATCGAGCATACATATAGCGCAATATCCATGAAACGTGCTCAAAGCGGTTTACAAAGGGTCCTTGATCAACAACAACACGTAACATGTAGAACGAGAAATAACGCCTGTTAGGCGATATTACATTTTTTTTACCGACAGACTACGCTGTTATTGGCCAGATACTCATTTTACACTTGAGTACGGTGAGAGAATAAATAAATAAAATAAATAAAATTCCCTTTATTCATCCCCAAGGGGAAATTTGTCTTTAGGGTCTATTCCAAGGGAAGACTGGAATAACCTAGGCGTCAGCCGCAGAGCAGCGCCGCAAAGTGAGCTAGGGCGAGGTGACTTGCTCAAGGCCACACCGGGCGGGTGATTCGGGTAGGAAGCAAAGACCGTACCACTGAGCCACGCTGCCCCTTGTGAATGTGAGTAAAGAGCCTTTTCCAAGGACTCAACTGTGCGCCGAGGGAGGCTCGAACCCAGGACCTTCCGATCCGAAAGCGAGTGTCATACCACAAGACCACATAGCCGCACAATTACTCGGCAACGTTTGGATGACAAAAGGAGACCAAACTAAAAACTTACCAAAGTTGTATTATTTCAACACTTATGTATAGATCCGAATGGCAGACAGTGACCTTAACAGATAGTCCTCGAGAGCCATAAGGCCCATGGGGGGGCGGAGTTTATCATCTGAGTACGGTGAGAGAATGTTAGAAAAGATGGCTGCTCCAATGACTCAACCATGCACCGATTAGAGAGGGACTCGAGCCCATGACCTTCCAATCCAAAGGCGAGTGTCATACCACCGACGATACAGCCTCGCTAGCCAATGTATTTTATTATTGGTGAAATCTACTCACAAAGTTATGAACTGAATGTCAATGGGCATGATCTATATTAACTTTCCATGTGCTCGAGGTCATTGGTCACATTGCAAAATGTGGTCAAAGTGACCCACTTAGTGAAAAGTGTTCACAGCTTTTTGAATATCTAACATCACGATAGGTCATTTTATTCAGCTTGACACATGGGTATGTTTATAACATTTGTAAACAAAGCAACGTGTTTACATTTGTTAAGAAATGTCCAATGGCTGGACAGCAACAAATCATGTGATTGATGACCTGCTTTAATGAAAAGATGAATATAGATCGCTCCCATTGAGATTGGACCGTGGGAAAGGGGGGGGGGGGAGGGGTCTCTCTCTCTCTCTCTCTCTCTCTCTCTCTCTCTCTCTCTCTATCTCTCTCCCTCTTTTTTTTAAAACTAACTTGTCATATTATGAAACAAGGATAGGGTGAGTAGTGTTCGTGTAGCTAAACAAATTACTGCATCGCTCGATATAGATAGAATGCGCTTGGCCAAGGAGTTCACAACATTGCCATCCGGAAGTATAACGGACCAACACACAAACTCTGTGTAACCATGAACTTTTATAGTCTGGTTAATACAGTTTAGTGAGAACAACTCACAAACGCGGATGGCAAAAACAATAACAAAGGCCTGAGTGACGTCATCTGCATACTATCTATATGATATTGCATGCTCGAGTGAAAGGGGCCAGTGTGAGTGTGATTCCCTTTTTAAATGTGTGAGTAGATCACACAGAAATCAACAGAAGTAGAACACATGATCAGTTCCCAAAAAGTTGCTTTTGGTAATTTTAAAGTGACCATGGCTCGGATGAATAGTGCTAATAAACATAAACAAACCACTGTGTTACTTTTTGTTATCTCAACCACGGTGCACGCCAAAGTGAGAAGCGATCAGTTTTTGCATTTTTAAAATTTTTGTTTGTGAGTAGATAACACAGAAATCAACATATCAGTTCCCAAAGAGCTGCTTTTGGTAGTTTTCTTGTGACCATGGCTCGGATGAATAGTGCTTATATACATAAACAAACCACTGAATTACTTGATGTGATCTCACTCACGGTGCACGCCAAAGTGAGAAGGGATCAGTTTTGTTGGTTTTTTTTTTTTTTTAAATTTTGTGAGTAGGTCACACAAAAATCTTCACACAGAGCAGTTGAAACAGCGTCCTTCTGTCTCCGAATAGAGGTCATCATTCCATCTTTGTTACTGTTTTTTTCCATCCGCGTTAATGAGTAATGTTCACTAGACTGTATTAACCAGACAATGAACGTTTAAGGTTACACATAGTTTTGTGTGTTGGTCTGTTATACTTAAGGATGGCAATGTTATGAAGTTCACAACATTGCCATCCGGAAGTATAACTGGCCAACACACAAAACTGTGTGTAACCATGATCTTTTATAGTCCGGTTAATGCAGTTTAGTGAGCATTACTCATTAACGCGGGTGGCAAAAAAAAAAAAAAAAAACAATAACAAAGACCTGAGTGACGTCATCTTCGAACTATCTATAGATAGATTGAAGTTGACGTCAATCAAGTCTTTTTTTTTTTTCTTTTTTTTTTCTTGTCATCCACGTTAATGAGCAATTCTCACTAAACTGTATTAACCAGACTATAAACGTTTCAGGTTACACATAGTATTGTGTGTTGGTACGAAATATCCGATTGGCGTTGTTGTGAGTTTTTTTTATAGTAAACTCATAGCATCAATATATTTATCTATTTTAAAGCCGATTTGTTTAATTAATTTTTTGATTTTCGTTTTCAGCATTTATTTATTTATTTTTATTCACTTATTTGCGTGTCTTTTTATTTATATATTCATTTCTTTTTAAGTCGACGTGTTTTCATTTGCAGGTCTAATAACCCAAATAGTTATGGTCCTTGGTGCACATATTTGCAGGTCATATTACCGAACGCAATAATGGGCTTGCTTTAAGATTGTTGTAATGAACAATCTGTACAGTCGGTTTGAAACTATTTTCGTTACAAGAATGAGACGCTAACAATTGGGGGTATCAGACCTGCAAATAAGAACACGTCGTTATGGTCCCATTGTTGTAAAGGAACTCACACAACGCAAAATATTGTACGATTACAACGATGTTTAAAAAAGCGTTCGGTTATCAGACCTTCAAATAACTACACGTCAGTCATAGCCCATGCTTCATCATAGTGGTTGTTTCATGAGTGCATCTGTTTTTGTTTTTTTTCACAAATGAATGACGGTAATTTAAAGCCGCCTTACACTTTACTATGATTTATTTTTCAAGAGGAGGAAACATCATAAAAGATCCTCCCCAAAAGAATGCCTGCATTCCACAATGCCAGGAAATACTGGGTTCCCTCAAAGCGCCTGGAAATGGCAGGCAGCTCCAGAGATCACCGATAACATCGTCCTCCACTCTGTCCAGTTACTAAACTTGCAGGTGGATATGAAACAGTTCTTAGGGCGGAGGAAGACTTCCGAAGCTGGGTTGACGAAATGAATTTGGAGGTGTAGCCATACGCTACTACTACTATTTTTCTGTTTGATATTTATTGTGCGGATTGGAAAGCGAAAACCATAGTGCAGTCGTTTTGGTTTTGTTTGTTTGAGAACAAAGATGTGAGCAACGTGGAAAGGGAAAACAGATTAAGAGGGATATATGACATAGCAATAGCGGCACAGGCACTGATTTCCCATGTAATTAATGATTGCGTCAAGGAAAAGAACCACGAGGTGGGTATTTGTTTTCATAATAAAACATCATCAAGATACGAATAATCTTAGGCAAATGAACATAATAATAATTGAGCTTTTATATAGCGCAATATCCACTAAACGTGCTCTAAGAGCTTTACAAGGGGTCCCTGGCCAACAGCAGCACTTAACATGTAGAACAGGACATGACGCCTATTAGGCGAGATTATAATTTTTTTTCGAACAGAGAAAACGCTGTTAACGACCAGGTACTCATTTCACACCTGAGTAAGGCGAGAGAATATAATCGCAAAACTCTGGTCCCCAGTGTTTTCTCCTTGACTAAAGCATTTTACAAATTTTACAGTTGTGGATATGGGTAGGACAGTTATTGTAAGATTGCTAGAACAAACAGGACGCACAACAAGCGACTTGTACTGTGTAAAATAGAAATTTGGTTTCCGTGGTCTGCTGGGGGAAAATAATGACGTGTTGTGTTGCGTGCGTATTGAGAATGATAAATCCATGGAAATGCTGTATATAGGCCCTAAGTCCATATTTACTTTTCACGAGGCTTCATGGGTTTTGTGACATGCAAGTTAAGATCAATCCTATTGATTTTGTGTAAATTGTCAAAGCGTAACAATGAACAAACGAACTTGTATATAACGCAATATCCACTAAACGTGCTCAAAGCGTCCACTAAACGTGGTCAAAGCGCTTTACAAGGGGTCCCTGATCAACAGCAACACGTAACACGTAGAACGAGACATGACGCCTGTTAGGCGATATTTCAATTTTTTCCCCGACAAGGATTACGCTGTTAACGGTCAGGTACTCAGTTTACAACTGAGTACGATGAGAAAATGTGAGTAAAGGGCCTTTTCCAAGGACTCAACTATACGCCGAGCGAGGCTCGAACCCAGGACTTTCCGATCCGAAAGCGAGTATCATACCACAAGACCACAAAGCCGCACAATGAACATCACTATATTATTTATTTCAGAAAAGTGAGTGGAGCAGGCACTTATGTTGGTAACAACAAGATATGAAGTGAATAGAAAAGTGCCAGAAGACAATAGAGAATAAAAATTTTTCGCGGCGGTGGTGGGGTTTGAACCTGCGACCTTATTGGTACGACAACTCCGCCTGGCAGGTGAGAGCGTGGCTCTACCGTGTGAGCTATCCACGAACACAAAAATATTCGTTTCAAACTCAAAGTCATTACTGGATACCTCTCTCACCTACTTCTTGAGACCGCCGATTCATTCGTAAACCACCATCGCGAATAATTTTGACCAGCAGTTAAGCTTAATAGCCAATATTCTCAACACAAACATATAACATAGAAACGATTGAGACATTGAGTATGCTCCGGTGTATGGGGTGAATTTTAATTCAGAAAAGTGAGTGGAGCAGGCACTTATGTTGGTAACAACAAGATATGAAGTGAATAGAAAAGTGCCAGAAGACAATAGAGAATAAAAATTTTTCGCGGCGGTGGTGGGGTTTGAACCTGCGACCTTATTGGTACGACAACTCCGCCTGGCAGGTGAGAGCGTGGCTCTACCGTGTGAGCTATCCACGAACACAAAAATATTCGTTTCAAACTCAAAGTCATTACTGGATCCCTCTCTCACCTACTTCTTGAGACCGCCGATTCATTCGTAAACCACCATCGCGAATAATTTTGACCAGCAGTTAAGCTTAATAGCCAATATTCTCAACACAAACATATAACATAGAAACGATTGAGACATTGAGTATGCTCCGGTGTATGGGGTGAATTTTAATTCAGAAAAGTGAGTGGAGCAGGCACTTATGTTGGTAACAACAAGATATGAAGTGAATAGAAAAGTGCCAGAAGACAATAGAGAATAAAAATTTTTTTCGCGGCGGTGGTGGGTTTGAACCTGCGACCTTATTGGTACGACAACTCCGCCTGGCAGGTGAGAGCGTGGCTCTACCGTGTGAGCTATCCACGAACACAAAAATATTCGTTTCAAACTCAAAGTCATTACTGGATCCCTCTCTCACCTACTTCTTGAGACCGCCGATTCATTCGTAAACCACCATCGCGAATAATTTTGACCAGCAGTTAAGCTTAATAGCCAATATTCTCAACACAAACATATAACATAGAAACGATTGAGACATTGAGTATGCTCCGGTGTATGGGGTGAATTTTAATTCAGAAAAGTGAGTGGAGCAGGCACTTATGTTGGTAACAACAAGATATGAAGTGAATAGAAAAGTGCCAGAAGACAATAGAGAATAAAAATTTTTCGCGGCGGTGGTGGGGTTTGAACCTGCGACCTTATTGGTACGACAACTCCGCCTGGCAGGTGAGAGCGTGGCTCTACCGTGTGAGCTATCCACGAACACAAAAATATTCGTTTCAAACTCAAAGTCATTACTGGATCCCTCTCTCACCTACTTCTTGAGACCGCCGATTCATTCGTAAACCACCATCGCGAATAATTTTGACCAGCAGTTAAGCTTAATAGCCAATATTCTCAACACAAACATATAACATAGAAACGATTGAGACATTGAGTATGCTCCGGTGTATGGGGTGAATTTTAATTCAGAAAAGTGAGTGGAGCAGGCACTTATGTTGGTAACAACAAGATATGAAGTGAATAGAAAAGTGCCAGAAGACAATAGAGAATAAAAATTAAAAAAAAATTAAAAAATCTTGTTGTTACCAACATAAGTGCCTGCTCCACTCACTTTTCTGAATTAAAATTCACCCCATACACCGGAGCATACTCAATGTCTCAATCGTTTCTATGTTATATGTTTGTGTTGAGAATATTGGCTATTAAGCTTAACTGCTGGTCAAAATTATTCGCGATGGTGGTTTACGAATGAATCGGCGGTCTCAAGAAGTAGGTGAGAGAGGGATCCAGTAATGACTTTGAGTTTGAAACGAATATTTTTGTGTTCGTGGATAGCTCACACGGTAGAGCCACGCTCTCACCTGCCAGGCGGAGTTGTCGTACCAATAAGGTCGCAGGTTCAAACCCCACCACCGCCGCGAAAAATTTTTATTCTCTATTGTCTTCTGGCACTTTTCTATTCACTTCATATCTTGTTGTTACCAACATAAGTGCCTGCTCCACTCACTTTTCTGAATTAAAATTCACCCCATACACCGGAGCATACTCAATGTCTCAATCGTTTCTATGTTATATGTTTGTGTTGAGAATATTGGCTATTAAGCTTAACTGCTGGTCAAAATTATTCGCGATGGTGGTTTACGAATGAATCGGCGGTCTCAAGAAGTAGGTGAGAGAGGGATCCAGTAATGACTTTGAGTTTGAAACGAATATTTTTGTGTTCGTGGATAGCTCACACGGTAGAGCCACGCTCTCACCTGCCAGGCGGAGTTGTCGTACCAATAAGGTCGCAGGTTCAAACCCCACCACCGCCGCGAAAAATTTTTATTCTCTATTGTCTTCTGGCACTTTTCTATTCACTTCATATCTTGTTGTTACCAACATAAGTGCCTGCTCCACTCACTTTTCTGAATTAAAATTCACCCCATACACCGGAGCATACTCAATGTCTCAATCGTTTCTATGTTATATGTTTGTGTTGAGAATATTGGCTATTAAGCTTAACTGCTGGTCAAAATTATTCGCGATGGTGGTTTACGAATGAATCGGCGGTCTCAAGAAGTAGGTGAGAGAGGGATCCAGTAATGACTTTGAGTTTGAAACGAATATTTTTGTGTTCGTGGATAGCTCACACGGTAGAGCCACGCTCTCACCTGCCAGGCGGAGTTGTCGTACCAATAAGGTCGCAGGTTCAAACCCCACCACCGCCGCGAAAAATTTTTATTCTCTATTGTCTTCTGGCACTTTTCTATTCACTTCATATCTTGTTGTTATATTATTTATTGCGTTTTATGTTGCAATTATGAAAAAACATGTGCATTTGTCATACACAAGAAGGACAAGTCGTTTGAGACACAACCGGATGGTATACCATATACTTCAAGATGCCGCATTATGCCAAACCCAGAAACCCACGTGCCCTCCACTCTTCTCTATCACACCGTACACACCTATAGTTTACTTTAATGGAATACGACTAATGGCTTTGATCTATCTAGCACTGAATTGATAAAAGCGTAAAGCATTTGACGAGCTCACATATAATTATTTAGACTTAGACTATAAAAGTGGAGAATTGTATTATTTCAGACGAAAAAAAAGGGAGTCGATTTGATCGACTCACCAATAAGCGCGAGTGATGTAAGGGTGGTCTCCCTTTTCACCCTTGGAGCCCTGACAGTCATCGTCGATTGCCAACGTCCAACGTCTTTCATGTCCGCTCGATGCGCGCCTGAATTCTTTGCAAAGCGTGAACTTCTACGAGGGAGCAAGTTTTATAACGGGAACAGCCATACATAATAGAAGAAGTGAATACAACTCATTTAGTAACGAATAAGTTGGTTTTGAATGAAAGAAAAAACAATTCAACAATATTTTAGGGATCAACTATAATGCCAAAAACGAGAAAACGCGAGAAAGTTGTCAATTTGTGTAGAAAATTAAATATGAAATTTGGCCAAAGGGAGAGAATAAAGGTCGCTCGATAACATCTGCGAATCTCGAAATGCGTGCTGTGTTCAGCTAAGTAGGAAAAGGCCTCTGGCTGTTCCTTTTTCCTCCCCGCTTAATGAAAATCACAGCTTTGAATCATCGGTTTCGATTTAATTCATCTTCTTAAAATTTCTTTCAGATTATAAAAATACATAAACGACCTGGGAAAGAGATGAGTGGAGTTTTTAATCGTCGTTTGTTGTGAATAAAGTTCCGTATCTGTCACGGGGAAACGGGTATTATTGCATCGGTTAGGCAAAGGCAGAGGTCGGGGATGAAAAGTATGCTCGTGACGCATCACTACTCAACACAAAGTAAACCTCCGCTCAGTCAAGGGACAGAAGAAAAGAATTCCTAAGTACCGTGAAGCGGATGCTGTGTGCCAAAACAACACCAAACGAAAGTGGCATTTTTTCAGAACATTGACAAACCGAAAGTAATGGCAAAATTTGATTGTAAAACATTTTCTGATAAATGTCCTCTGTCAACACGCCTTTGCGGATGAATTCAAGCCTGTGTTGAAAAAAAAAACCTGTGATGTTCCCGCTTACAAAGTGAACATAATTTTTTTTACTTGACCATGCTGGTCGACAACTTTCTTTTTGTTTTGTTTTTGTTGTGACCCTGGTGTCCACTCGGCACCTTCTCTAAGACCACGTGTATTATTATTCAAGGATTATCTAAGTTTTAATTCCATCAAAGATTTCTCATCTAAGGGAGGAAGTACCATTCGTCAGAACAAGGCTCAACGGAACAGGGTACGTCATAGTAGCTATTGAGTTAGTGTGTTCTGTTAACGTGACTAAGACTAAAACTAAAAGTAAGCTGCTAAACTAAAGTAAAGACAACTCTCCCTAGAAAAGTCTGATATTTGCTTTGTTCTCGTCCATTTATTTGTAATGTCCACCTTCACCTTGCATTGTTGCCTATACTACTATATACCTTGACTTTTTTTTGTGTCTTCGTATTTACAATGCCACAAATATGAAAGCTCTGGCCCTGTTGCCTGTAGACTGTACTGTAGTCTGCACTTTGTTATACTGAATTTGAGTTCGCAATGTTGTAAGAGTAAGGTCCCGTAAGGATGGGAGATTTTGCTGGTTTAGGTATATGACTAAGACCATGTCCACCTGGATGGTAGGATTAGTATTGCTGATTGTAGTATTATTATCAATCCGGATTTTAGATACCCAATACAGTTTCAGTTAGCCTAGATCCTGTCACAGTCACACACAACCAGCAGAGCCTTTTTTCTGTACCACAAAGGAATGGAACAATCTGTCAGAAGAAAAGGTGACTGCACAAAGTCATGAACAATTCCTGACTTTTCAGAGCGCCTACAACTAGGCACACAATTTTCGCCTGCTTGATGGCATTGGCTGCCCTAACAAACCACGAAGTAGATTTTTGTCTCTTGCTCTTACTCTTACTATTTTATTGTAGCCATGCTTTTTTTTTTTTGGGGGGGGGGGGGGGGGGCTCTGTGGAGTGGTCATATTATTATGCTGCCTTGTTGCATCTTAAAGACATGAGGACTATATTTACAGCAAGATTCATTTTTAGTTTAGCATCATACAATTCCATTGATTTCTCTACTCGGAAAAGCGGAATGGATGAACACAGTATATCCTGTCGACTGGAGGTCTGGTTACACAGAATGTTTTCCCATCCTTTGGAGGACTGAATACACTCTGCAAATTGCAAAGCAGACTCTTTGATCACTTGACTTGATTGATCATGTGACTATGAGTCAATGGCACAGTGAATAGAACCAAAATTGGATGTTGTGCTGCATTTGGGAAGTATTACGAATGATTTCTTACTTTTCTTACTAGCACCAAGTCAAAGTATCCTAGGGCCAAGAGAGTCTTAGACTAGAAAATACTCATAGGAACGCTCACAGAGCCAGGGTCACATGGTGTATCAAGTCAACGACAAAGTTTCTACAACACCAAGGCTTTCTTCTGTTGTTACTTATTACTACTTTTATTTTGTATTTCATTTGTCTAACTTTGGCATGGAGGAAGCTTTGTCGTTGATTGAGGACATTGCCTCAAAAGACTTGGCAATCCCCAATATCTTATATGCATCCTTTTATTTTCTCAACAAGCTACCGCTGTTGGTAGTCTTTGATTTAAGTTCATTTGTCTTCTCCATTTAATTTTACTGGCCTAACTGTTTTTAATGATTTTGCTCTCTTGCAAGTTTTTACGTAAAATTTTGTTACTGATTTCGATATTTTACTTTATAATTGTTATGCCCTTCACTCTGGCTGGTGCACGGGCCATCGACAAATCCTGTCCATCTTTTCCTGCTCTGTACCATCTCCGTCCTTATTCAAATCCTCCATTAATGATAATGATACTGCCCTCCTCTGGCTGATTTCAAGGCTGCCCTGTTTTTCACGCACACTCTACATTGCTTTATGTTTAAACTCTCATGTGGAACAAAGCTAGCAATTTGGATTATATTTGCTCAATAGATGGTAATTATTGTAACTTGTTGGAATGATTTTCATCTGTAAACTTACAAGTCATTTATGGACAATGAAAGTTTTAATATTTGAATAGATCAATGTCACGTTTAAATTTTCATTTCTTGGATTTAAGATTATGAGCTTTTTTCAGATTTCAGGACCCTTTATACTGATGAACATTGCTAGTCATGTGTAAGGGTGGTGGATTTTGTTATGTCAATGTCAGAACGTAATGCTGACCAAAATGGGTTTTGACCACCAAAAGTGTGTCCTGATAGCTCAGTTGGTATTGGTAGTACACCTGCTTCGGATGCAAAGGGACTGAGATCAATCCTGGGTGAAGTCGAGATTTTTATTTTTACCCCCTTTCCACCCAGCAGTAATTGGGTAGTTGGATCTGTTAGATCTGGCTGGAGAGTGGTTTGCAATAGACTAGCATCCAATCCAAAGGGTGGTAAGCAGTCGCTATTGTCCGTTTCATGCTATAGAAGCTGGGGTAAACTTTGGTTTCACGGGCTTGGCGGCTCTGAGCAACTACCAAAAGCCCCTAGTCTGGGCCATTGGGCCTTGTATATCCTGGGGTCCTTTTACAGTCATGATAGTCCAATAGAGAAATTTACGTGACTGATTTATTTTATAACATAACACAACATGGCTGAAGGCTTAATTTATGGTCATAACCTTAAATGCCTTTGGTGTGTATTATACAAATTGATTTGTCAATGAATCTTCAAACTGATTAAAGAAAACATTACTGGTCGTATTGAAATCTTAGTATAATACAACTCTTGGTTAATCAAAAATTAATGCATTCTTTGTTTCAAATCTAATATCGTTCCACACAATTGAATAGTACGAAACATGGAAGATTTTTGTTTAAGATTAGTATTACATCTTGATATGCATATATTTATCTCCTCTTGTGAATGTTACGGTAAAGAAATGTATGAATTGTGATGTTTTGATATTACATGAGGCCATTCTTTACCCCCGTCTGCTTAATAAAGACAAGTAGCATGCTTCATTGGAAAGTCTAAAGGGGGAGGTTGGGATGTAGGGTTTGGTATAAAATGGACCATAGCTGATCATGGTTCTATTTCAAATTTTTACTGTCAGGATAAGCTTCTATGTATATGTTAATGTTTTAATGTGAAGGTATAAGAACAATGACCATCGTTTAGTTGAAATTAACTCTTTAACGACAGGTCAGATTCCCTTTTCCTTTAATCATCTCCATGGATGAAATTGTCTAAGAGCATTTGTTTTGCAATATGACCAACATAATTGAAGGGTAGGCTGCAGTATTTTCACTGTAGTTGAGTATCTGGAGATACAACTAAATTTTAATTAAGTGGTGCTGTATATGTATGCTCAGAAATTCAGTTCTTAGTTAGTTAATTTACAGTTAGAATGGCAAATACTATGTTTCTTGTATTAATTTATTTTCGGTCTGGATATTGGATTTTGAAGTCGATATTTAATACAATTGAATGAAGACACACACACACACACACACACACAACAGAAGCAAATGTATGGCTGTTCCGAAGGATCAAAATGGCTAGGTGGTCTTGAGGTATGACACTCGCCTTCAGACTAAACGCTAGGGTCATGTTTAGTGGATATTTTGATTTTTAGATGCTCATGTTTTTATTATGGACCAAGGAATGATGATATTTAATTGGATACGTCTCAGCCAAGCCAAGCTTTTGTGGATTTGGAAATAGCATTTGCAACAGAGATTTGACATTTACAGTCAGAATTAAAATGTTATTTTTGGTCAGACATGCCATGTGATTGTGAAGGTTGGACTATGAAGAATGAAGTAAGGAAAGAGCAAGTTTGAAATGTGATGCAATGAATACATACAAAAAGGAAGTGGTTTTTAAGACAACTTGGTATCTTTGGACATTTGGTCTGAATGGGAAAGTTTGAATTACTATGATAAGTAGCGAGAGTGAAGAACAGTCGTCAACAAGTCGAAGAATGACATGCTCTAAAGAGTTTTCAGTGAAAGCTCAGCTGGCTGAATTGACAAAGGCTAAGACTAAGAGTGATGTACAGCAACAAATTCTGTGAAGTCTCCGAAGTTCAGGACAAGCATGGGACCTAGAGAGAGACGTGATGATTTAAAAAAAAAAAAACATTTGCAGCTCTGATTATATGGATTACTGTTTTTGTTGTTTGTGTTTGTGTCTTTGAATTGGAGAGTTTTTGATATAAGGCCTTATGGCTTTCTTCTTCAAATAACTAATCTGAGTCATTCAGACTGAGTATTACTACTGTTGTGAATATCCAGAGGAAAAGGTTGGTTGAACTTTCTTGATTTCTTTATCTAGCTCTTACCGCTATTTGTGGTTCTGGAATCAGAGTTGGGTGCGTATTGGTTAGAGAGTTTTGCACTGCTTGATCTGACTGTGAGGGATATCTAGTTTCTGATTTTTGATGTCGCTCATTAGTGGTGCTTCAGTGAAAGTCTGTTTTACTATCAGTTTTGCATACCAATGGATGGCACAGTATCACAAATTTCTTGGCAAAGAGTTTGATTTTCTTTATATGAAATTTCACATCATTCTCGTGGCTATTAGATTTTTGTTGGCTGAAGAGTGACTGGCTGATGTTTTAAAACATTGTGAGAATGGTGTGTGTGTCATTTTGGCATATTGAGTCGTATTATTAGTGTGTGTGTGTAGTTTTATGCCTTTGTAGGAAACCTCGGTAATTTGGTGTTGGCAATCCAGATGTAGTTTGAAGACTTTATATCCATGAATGTATTCAGCTATGATTAGAAATGTATTTTTGCCTTTTCCCATATCTTTTTTTGCTTTTGTGGGGGGTCCTGAATGTTAAATGCTTTGTATCAGACTCCCAGTATAAATTTCAGACAATAAAGGGAATGTTTGGTGCGAACGGTATTTTTGTTGAGTGTGGTTATATTAGTAACGTATTTTATCTGTGTGTTTTCTATTGTTTGTGTGTTATTTCTCAAACAATCTGATTGAATCTATTTGTATTTCCCTGTTATATATCTGCCACAATCAGGATTGAATTGATGGAGTGATCTTGTGCAGTTTATGTCCACATGGAATATGTCATCAGCCACGGGACCCACAGGACCGTCACAACCATCTCAGGGTGGGGACGGCTTCGGCCAGCCACAGTCTAGAATGCATTCGCACGCTGGGCATTCGTACAACAGTGGTCCGCTCTCTGATAATACACCCACGCTTAATCACTTGCTCCAGTCAAATAGTGATCCTCGTCAGAAGACCACCACCGACCCCAATAACTCCTCGGGTGGATCCGCATCTTACAATAGGGACGAGTATAATGCCATGAACTCTGGAGGGAAAGGGGGGACTTATGATCCCTCCCAGTCTATGTACATGCAGCCCATGCATCATTCAGCACAACAAGTTAGCGGATGGGGGTCGCATCCGCGTGGAGGAGGGGGTCATCAGTATATGTATCAGCCTCAGGGTCCTGGTCCGGGACCGTCCATGTATCCTAGCCAGGTAAATTTTTGCACCTGAGCTTTTTGGCATGACATTTTGGTTGGTGGATGGACGTTTATTTATTCCCTTATTTTATATCAATATAATTATGTTCTACTAATGTCCGTTTCTTATGTGACGAATTGTTTTGCATGCTTTCATTCCCAGCCCTCTGCACTTCAATTTTATGATATTTATATTCACATTTTTATCATTGTTTCGTTTTTTCATCGCCGTTTTTCTAAAGTTTTTGGAATTGTGGTTGCATGAGTATATTTAATGTATTTTTGATAATATAATATTTTGTATAGTGGGAGCTTTGGTGTCTGTTTTATTCAGATTATCTTGCCCCATCTGAGGTGTTTTAAATTTTTTGGTTAAGTGGTTTTGACTGTCTCTGGTATGGTGCTTTTTTCTTTTTGTTTGTCTATGTATATTTTTATGTGTATGACCCAATGTCTCGAAACGGTATTATGCTAAGTACATTGATGGTATGCTCTTGGAATCTACATCTGATCCCTATTTGTTCCCAATTCCCCTTTGTCTAACGTTCTCTTGGGTGCTTTAATTGTAATTCTAGAACTTTCTACTATCCCATTGTCTTCCTTTTTACTGGCGCTGATATAACCTAAGTGTGTTGCAAGCGCCGTAAATCCCTTAAAAACAACATTTTATAATTTTACTGGGATCTGTTTTTTTATGTGTTAGCGTCAAAGTTCGGTAAATTTTTGCCTCTTTAATTGGCAATCCTGTAATAAGTGATGGAAATTTTGAAGTGTAGGTCTTTCGCAGCGTAGGATATTATATTTATTCTCCACTATAATGAATAGAGATTAGCCCCAAGTTTCAGAGTTGTGGCCATTATATTCATTCTTCTTCTTTTTCTTCTTCTTCTTCTTCTTCTTCTTCTTCTTCTTCTTCTTCTTCTTCTTCTTCTTCTTCTTCTTCTTCTTCTTCTTCTTCTTCTTCTTCTTCTTCTTCTTCTCCTTCTTCTTCTTCTTCTTATTAGTATTATTATTATTATTATTATTGTTCTCTATTGTGTCTGGTACTTTCCTACTCACTCCATTTCATGTTATTATTCAGCCGTTCGACCAGTGGGAACATTTGTTTCCTTGAGCACTACTACTAACAACTCGCTTGGCAGTTCACTGATCTATAAACGTAGTCTGGTGTCAAATTCGAGTGTCCAGGTTATTATGAAGGCTGCGGCGCGGCGCACCGCCGAATGATACAATGGAGTTAACGTCACTCAGGTCTTTGTTATTGTTTTTTTTTTTTTTTGCCGTCCATGTTTATATATCATTCTCACGGAACTATTAATAGTGTGAAATTGACGTCACTCAGGTCTTCTAAGTCTAGCGCATACTATCTACCAGACTATAAACTTTTAAGGTTACATATGGGTTTGTGTGTTGGTCCGTTATACTTCAGGGTGGCAGTGTTGTGTGTTTCTTAGCCCAGCGCACACTGTCTTTTGAGTTGTCGAGAGTCGTCGTTTGCAGTGCTCAACGAAACAAATGATCCCATTGGCTGAACTTTTGAGTACAACTCACGTTGTTGTTTTTTTTTTTTGTCTGGCCGGAGACAGCGATATAAATAGTATGCTAAGAAGCTCACAACATTGCCATCCGGAAGTATAACGGACCAGCACACAAAACGCTGTGTAACCGTGAACTTTTATAGATAGTATGCAGATGATGTCACTCAGGCCTTTGTTATTGTTTTTGCCATCCGCGTTTGTGAGTTGTTCTCACTAAACTGTATTAACCAGACTATAAAAGTTCATGGTTACACATAGTTTATGTGTTGGTCCGTTATACTTCCGGATGGCAATGTTGTGAACTCCTTGGCCAAGCGCATTCTTTCTATAGTCTGGTTAATACAATGTGGGAATTACTCATAGACGTGGATATATAACGTGAGACAATTGATATTTGCCACGGATTTTTTGCAGATTTCTATATCCACTTGGTGATTTCTTCTCACTAAATTCTCTTAACCTATAGATAGAACGAAATTGACGTCACTCGGGTCTTTGTTATTGTTGTGACGTTCATGTTTATGATTAATTCTCATATAACTGTTTTACCAAATTGTAAACTTTTAAGGTTACACGTACATAGATAGTTTTGAGTGGTTGGTCCATTATATTTCCGAATTTTATTAAAACGCATACAATCAATTCTCAAATGCCATGTTTACCGACTTACATTCAATACCCACGTACTGAAGGAGTCCCTAAGTTTCATGTCTCCATATCACTGTCTCCGATCTGGCCTTGTATTTTGGGTTGATGGGGAAGAAAAGCGTAAGGTCAGAAGAAAAAAAAAAAAAAACCCAACTGGTTCCTATCCGAATCGGATTGTGAAACCACTCTTCCGGAGGACTGAATACGTAGCTCAGCGCTACGGTTTTTGCTTCATACCCAAAGGATACCCGGGTTCGAATACCCACTGCTCCTTGAGCTAGTTGCCTCGCACTGGCTCAATATGTGGCGCTGTACTGCGGTTACCGCCTGGGTTATTCCAGTCCTCCCTTGGAATAGGCCCGAGAGACACAAATTTCCTATTTGGGATGTATCAGGGGAATTTTATTTATTTTTTAAAGAAAATGTACCTTGTGTAAAAGCTCTGAGTGATGGCATCTTATTTTTGTTTAGTCTAAAGGTATGCTGGTCGTCAATAAAGATAATCCACCCTGCAACTAAGATATCTAGTTATGTCACCTTATGATTTAAAATGTGTCCTATTCATTATAAGTATTCCGAAGGAAAGGTTACATTCTTTCTTCCAAGGATTTTGGAACTGGAGAAAAGTAGGCGTGACGTCACGACTCGTTATACCCTCGTTTTAGACCCGTGTCGGGCTGTGCGTTTACGAAGGCTACGGGTGAGCAGAGGGGTGATTCTCACTCTTCTTGTATCTGTTTTCCGTTTTTCAGATTGATTTTGTCTTTATCATCGAATGTGATTACTTTGGTTTTCTCTCAGCTGTGTGTGTGTGTGTGCGAGGGGGGGGGGGGGGCATATATTATTGTTGTGACAGTGAATGAGTGCTCTTGAACAGGAATTCAGGTCAAGGGTATGTCATACTAGTCGTGTTACAGTTACATCATCTCCATCATAATCTTCCATCTCTAATGGTGAGGGGATGATTACAGTTTCCTCCGTTAGGTGTAAGAAAGGTCGTTGACTTCATTTTATTTCTCCCACTTTGATCCTTCCTTCCTTCCTCGTCAGTTCCAATAATCTCTCTCTCTCTCTCTCTCTCTCTCTCTCTCTCTCTCTCTCTCTCTCTCTCTCTCTCTCTCTCTCTGTATGAACTCCCCTCCTCGAGTGTAATAATATTTACAACCGTGTTGGCGTTCCTATAATTCTTTTGCCCACCGCTCCCCACCCCGCTCTCATCATAATGGCTTGATAATGTACTCCGTCTCGTCCCATTCAAATCAGTTGAACTCCCGACTCATCCCGCCCCCTTCTCTCCCCTCCCCCTTTCCACCCTCTTTAAAAAAAAAAAGTTTTATTATTATTTATTGCTGGCACGCGACTCCTCTGTCTACCCTGCCCTCTCCCGCCGCACTACTTTTTGATTTTTTCCCGTTCTATTACGCCGGAGGGGGTGGTGGCGGCGGCCTTTTCAAGGTCAATCTTACGCTGTTTGAGTTTGTGTATGTTGTGGGTGTGTGCGTGTGTGTTTTCTGTTTGTGTATGTATGAGTTGTGTGTTCCTTTATTGGATCGATAAAAATAAGCCCCTTGTGACCGAAGTAGGGGTCAGTATACCTTTCCTTTTTCCCACGGCCCCTGTCATTACCCTTCATCAACTGATACCGAACTGACTCAGCTGATTGGACTTGGATCGGGGCAGACCCCTATAAAGCCTTGGCTTGGATTGGTTTATTCCTATAGATAGAACGAAATTGACGTCTCCCAACTCTATATTACTGATTTTAGCTTATCGTTCTTAACATTTTTATTAGTAGTTCTCACTGGAGTTGTATTTTTTTTTTTAAAATCTGACTATTAATATTTAATTAAGGTTACGCAGTGTTTTGTGTGTTGGTACGTTATTTCCGGTTGGCGGATGTTGTGATTATTTTGTCCGAACGCATAGCATCGGGAGCTCAGACTATAAATATTTAAGGTTACACATTGTTTCTTGTTTTTGCTACGTTATATTCGGGTGGCGGTTGTTTCAAGCTAAACCCAGAGAATCGATTTGTCATTACGCTCGTTCGCTTTTTTTTTTTTGTTTTTTTTTTGTTTTTTTTTTTTTGCATACATAGCATAGCAGCAGTGTCAGTTCGATGCTGTATGGAGTATTAATTGTGTTGACTCGTCGGGTTTGGGTTTATTAATTCAGATGAGAGCTGTTTACGCTGGTTTGTTCCCTACATTTCTCGTTTGGTCTTGCTAATCCTTCGATCTTTCGTGTTTATTTTACGATAGTGGATGAGTTATCCCTGTTTTGTTTTTGTATTCCTTCTATTTTTATTGACTATAGTCTACTTCTGATTTTCTTTTAAAAATTTGGTATCGAGTCATTTTATATGGTTTATTCGCTTTCTAGTTGTTGGGATTTTCTTTTTTAATTTGGTATCATTTATTGTGATTTTTTCGTTTTCTGGTTGACACAATAGGGTGCACTTCTATCCCCTTATGTCTGTTTTCCATTATGCTTTCTGTCTTTTGTCTTGGAATGAAATTATTTGCTTTTGTCCTGGCCCATGCCCGATGTTTTGGCTGGGAGAGAAACAGTCAAATGTATAGTTTGGGAGATGATGTTTCTTGTCTTGTAAATGATCTCTCTGTTGTGCATTGTATTATTTTTGTTTTACCTGTATTATGATTTGTAGACACGTGTGTATGTTCCTCTTAGTGGGGACTTGTGCGTTTGTCAGGATGAGACACTTAAGTAATCACAAACTAACTACACCGATATTATGCTCTCGGGAATCTTCACCTGTTTATATATATGTATATATATATATATATATATATATATATATATTATATATATATATATATATATATATATATATATATATATATATATAGTTCTTTTATTTGTCTCTTATTTATTTTTTAAGGG
Source organism: Berghia stephanieae (assembly GCF_034508935.2). Lineage (NCBI taxonomy): Eukaryota > Metazoa > Mollusca > Gastropoda > Nudibranchia > Aeolidiidae > Berghia > Berghia stephanieae. Next base: position 57,763,365 of record NC_088362.1, read on the forward strand.
GAGGGGCGACACCTGAAATATCGATTTTTGGGTCAAAATATAAAATTTCAGTTTTTTATTTATTATCAAAGAACAATCCTTTTTTCACATATTTTCAGCACTGATATGGTGATTTGGATAATATAAAGTTTGTAAATCGTCTTTCATAGCCATGGAAGTCGACATGAAAATACCAAACTTTTCAATTTTTTGTGAGAATTCAACTGAAAATAATAGGACTGAAAAGCATTATAATCCATATCGATGTTGTAATTTTTGATATCGATAGTTTAGTCTCCTCTTTGCCCGTCTATTTGACACGGTTTCAGTCTCAAAAATATCAGAATATGGGCAGGGGAGGGGTTTAGAAACTGTGAGTCGTGAACGAAGATTGTGTGTCAAACAGCTGATAAGAGGTCAAGTTGTCAGGTAAATACAACGTGATCACGAATGGTGCGATCTGATTGGCTGACCTTGTTCTCGACCTCTGACTCCGCGCCAGGGATTGGATGTTGAGTCAGGGTGAAAGTTCGCCTCTCTTACTATTATATTTTACTACGATTTGTTTACATTTCGATTGATCAGTTGTTTTATCAAATTTTGACACGTATTCACGTTAATTATCTCTAAATATTTCCAATTTTTACTGGATTATTATAACTATACCTAAAGTGACAAAAAAATCCAAACGTTGGCTACAGTTATTTGCTACAAAAGCCAAGAAAGCAAGAAAGTTATGATGGCTCGTGGTTGACCCGTGACCACAAATCTTTGATTGGAATTTGGTGTGTGATAGTAAGTAGTATTATGATAAAGCGATTCCAAGCAATGCCACAGCGGAAAGAAATGAAATGGGCTATTCTTGCTGGTCTTTACCACGGTTATTACACCAATGACTTCCCTCAACATAGGTATTGTCCTCCTGAACCGGACTCCAGATGCTTTTATAAAAAATATATTGCTGCCCATGTGTAAACTGTTGACACAAGCAGCGTGTAAATACACTTTTGAATTTTGATTTAATTCATGAGCACTTGAAGCCTGTATATGCTTTGTTGAAGTGTTGTGAGATGAAGACAACACAAAATCCAAACGAAAGGTTTCATAATTCTGTTTGGTCAAGATGCCATAAAACATACTTCCATTCCCTAAAAAAAAGTTGAGTTTGGTGCAGAGTATAATTTTGGTCCAACAGAAATAACATCCCTGAAAGTGTCTTTGGGCATCGGTGGACTGAGAGAACACTCCCAGATGTTGAGTCAGCAAGCAGAATCAAAAAGACTTGACCAGAGCATAAGGGTTGCTCAACACAAAGAGAAAAAAAAGACGCAAAATGAAAGCTCAGACCCGTGAAAAAGCCCAGAGGGAGGCAGAAAAAGAACACGGGGGACCCTCATACGGTGCTGATATGTTTTGAGCTGGTTGTACCGTTTTGTCTTATTATTTTCATTCATTGTTATCTTTGATCTCGTTTTTCTCAAAATGACATTTTTTAACACTATTTTTTATCTTATTTTGTCATTTATCAATCAATTTGTTTAAAATTTTGCATGTCTAGAGCTATAGTGATTATCTAAAATCATACAGAAGGAATTTTAAATATCTTTATTATTTTTTGAAAAATTGACATTTTTATGTCAAAAAACATGATTTTTATCATACCGAAAAAATATTATTTTTAAAAATTTGTAAATAAAAATCTATTTAAAATATTTAAAAAATGCTCTGTATTTTTTTTAACAATATACAAATATACAACCATGCCAAATTTCAAGAAAATTCAATGGAAACTTATTGAGAAAGTAACTTTTTAAAATAGCACCCAGAGAAGAGAAAAATCCAAGATGGCGGCCGTCACCATGGCAACCGGACACGCCCACCGAAATAAATCACATGGTTCGAATCCATTGGTCATAGGCAATGTCCCAATATAAAAAGATATTGGATATAATCATTATTCTTGAAAATAGTTTCAGGTGTCGCCCCTCCCCTTAATATTTCTTTCTTGTATTTTCTCTCCGCTTTGTCTGGCAATATTTCATATCCAATTCTCTCACGGTCTGGCTGGTGTGTATTTTAAATTAAATCAACTTTTCCTTAATATTTCAAATTCACTTTCTACACATTTTGTTGGTATCGGCATAACTTATAGGATCATCTACAAATGTAGCAGGTTGTGACATTTATTTTGATTAATTAACATTCTCGTGTCATTTCTCTTGTAAATCGCCATGCATTGAGCACGTACAGTGGACACTGGCGCTCTTTAAATTTTAGTTAATTTATATAGCATTAATCGAATGCCCATTTGACTCAGGATTGTTTTGAAAAGTAGCAAAAGTCTCTAGGATTGAGTCGAATTGTCATTTTATCGTTCGTCGTGGATATCCGCGCTTTACAAAGGATCCCTGGCCAATACGTAACATGTAGAACGGGAACGGCATCTTTTAGGCGATATGACATTTTTTTCCACGACAGAGACGAGGCTGTTAACGGCCTGGTGTTCATTTTACACCTGCGTATGGTGAGAGAATGTGCGTAAAGCGACTTTTCCAATGACTCAACTATGCGCCGATCCGAAAGCGAGTGTCAGACCACATAACCACACAAGCTCTTTTGTTATGTTGGGTTTGGTGACGTTTAACTATTCCGTCAATTATTCATCTTTTAAAAGAAATGTTTGTTTGTTCCCCTAGTACTGATGTCTACTTTTGGTGGTCGCACTTGTGGATTATCACTAGCTCTACTGTGTGTATTACCTTCTGTTTGCAGCGAATACTATCGCCCGCTGTTTATTACTCTATAGATAGAATGCGCTTGGCCAAGGAGTTCACAACATTGCCATCCGGAAGTATAACGGACCAACACATAAACTCTGTGTAACCATGAACTTTTATAGTCTGATTAATACAGTTTAGTGAGAACAACTCACAAACGCGGATGGCAAAAACAATAACAAAGGCCTGAGTGACGTCATCTGCATACTATCTATATATCTGCATACCTGCCAGCCCTTCCGCTTTTGTCGGAATCGTTCCTATTTTCACTCTTCCTTTTCTACAGGCATTGTCTCTAAAATTCCGATTTTCAATAAAATGATGGTGAGTAGCAAAAAATAGAGAAAGGGGGCAAGGGGGGGGGGGGGGGGGCGGAGTTAAAAGGTGAATTAAAAAATAATGGTTGCCAAAAGGGAGTTAAGTATGAAAGTTAAATGCACTCTTTTCCCCCTTCCCCAATCGATTACCTAATACTGCGTATGTAGTTTTGCCAGCTGTGCCCGAATACTGTCTTTATCTGTTTGGTGGCAAAGTTGGTGGTCATTTCGATACAGAATCATCCGTTGTTAATAATAAAGTTTTCTTTTATAGCGCTAAACGCCGAAGCCTTAAAGCGCTTAACAATATACTTATCAAACCATAGACACACTCGTACCGAGCCAAACAGACACACAACAGTCGCACACGTTAACTATGCAAGTTTTACAAAAATGAAATTGGCATTCAACATTATGGCATAAAAAATACGTATAATTTACTCATCAATAAGAAAATGCCTAGGATAAAAATTTCTGGAACTGGAAGAGATGAGTCTTTAGATTTTTCTTAAAATTTTCTACGTTGCCCGCTCTTTGTTAAGAAATTCCTGATTTTGTCTCATTTTTCGAATTATTTTTTTTACTTCCTGATTCCAATTTTAGAATATGAAGGGTTGGCAGGTCTGTATGTGAAATGTATTGTGTGTGTGTGTGTGTTGGGGGGGGGGGGTATGTATATGGTGACGTAAGAATCGTGTTGCGTTGTGTGTAGTCTGGCCTTGAGTGGCGTAATACACTGCCCCGTCTACCTCCATTCGTCATGTACAGGGCAGCCCGTCGACATTGACCGCTCTTGACCTTTATCATATTATTATTATCGAAACTGCCCGCCTGCCTCCTTGTCATTCTAATACTTATGGATAATATTAATATCGGTTGTGCTTGTTTATTTATTATCCCACAGTTCATGTAGCAGGAATGAGGTCGACGTCACACAGCTCTTTGTTATTATTAATTGTTTTTTTAGACATCCCTTTAATGATTAGTTCTCTCTTAAGTTACACCAATCCGACTAAAACCATTAATGTTTACGAGTACCTTCGTTGTATTTTGATACATTTGATATGGCTGGCGGATGTTGGGAGAATTTCCCTAGACGCATAGCACCGATATCTGGCATCTTTTTGGAAAGAGAGAGCGGCGGAGGGGGGAGGATTCCGATGGTTACCTAACTCGACTTGCTAACTGATGCTGCCGTAGCATTTCATTGTTATTATATTTTTCTTATTTGCTGACTCCATGGTCGTTCTCAAATTTTTTCCTGTTATACTGTTGTTGACTGGGCTAATTTGCTTGGTGTTCCTTCAGTATTTTAAACATTGTATCTTATAATTGTATTCAGGATGTGGTCTCTCTCTCTCTCTCTCTCTCTCTCTCTCTCTCTCTCTCTCTCTCTCTCTCTCTCTCTCTCTCTCTCTCTCTGCGTATGTGTTGGATTTTAAAAATATCTCCTGGCGTTTGTCCGTGTATCTATAGTAGATGTCTGTAGCGTGTTTCCCTCTTCTGTGCACCTTTATTTGTGGGACTGCTGTGCTGTCTCGGACATTGCCACATCTGTCTGTAGTATATAGAATTAAGGAGTTCCACTTGATCCGGAACTATAAAGGCTCGTGTAACCATCTTTTAAGCAGTTATAGTTTGTGGCAACTAAAATGTAGGCCTGATCTCATCTGCTATATTAAGGACACGACTGTACACACGTTATGCACATGGGTTCTCCTTCTTACCCTACTTGGGAACTGAGTCTCTTCTTCATGATTTGTAACACATTTGAATGTGATCCTCTTAGTGGGGACCTGTGCTTGTGTCGGGTTGAGGTTTTTCGGTGATCTCAAACTAAGTACTTTGATAGTGTGCTCCTGAAATAATCTGTTTCCTATTTGAACCAGTTCCCCTTTGTCTTAGTTAGGTCCTTTAATTGTAATTGTAGAACTTTTTCCCATCCCATTTTCTTCCTTTTTACTGGCGCTGATATGACCTTAATGTGTTGCAGGCGGCGTAAATCCCTTTAAAAAAACAACAAAAGAAAACCCAACAAATTTTCCTTTTCCACTGCACACCCTTCTGAGCCATAGGGCCCAGGGAGCCGGGGTTTATCCCGATTTTTGCAGCGTGAAACTGTCAGTAGTAATTGTTTGCTACTCTTTGGATGGGACTCTTGTCTATCGCAAATATACCCAGCTACCCATTTACTGCTGGGTGGCGCTGGTCAGGAGGAAAATAATTCTCGACTGCACCTGGGATCGATCTTCGTCCCTTTGCGTGTGACGCGAGTACTCTACCAAATGCTTGTTTGATGTCGCTGAGCTTGCCTTAGCATTTCGTAAGCGCTCTATAACTCTTTTGCCTATAGGAAAGAGAAATAATTAAAGAATCTCCCCTATGCTTGTGGTTGTGTCACTTTTTTGTGTGTTATCCACGGGTTGGAAGTAAGTCTTGACACGTAAATTGCTGTCTGATAGTATATGGGGGTGCAGATTGTTTCGCAGTGCACTGTGTATCGGAGTTTCTCGATCTTGAGCCCCGATTTAATGACCGTTCGTTTTTTCTTTTCCTTGGGCAAGATACTCTCGCCCTTCCGTGAACTGATCGTGCTCCGTATTTGATGGTTGCAGCGCGTATTTTTTAAATTTTAAATATTTCTTCCATTTCATGTGGTGATCGCGTGTGGAATTCTTTGGCATTTATGAACACTTTTGTTTTCCATTGGCGTGCTGTTGTCGACCCCCGTCGTTAGTTAGCAAGGCGGTTTCCGAAACGTAAACAATAATATTGTGTGTGCTACTGTCGTCGTTTTCGTCTTCAAGTGGATTGTGCGGGAGTTGTTTGTAACGAAGAATAAAAGGAGCGAGGGAGGAATAAAATCGGAATTCTTTTTATTTCCCCGTTAACTGCTAAACTCTGGAAAAACACCTTTTTAAAAGTTTGATCAGAGACCTCGTCCTTCCAAATAATATATTCGATAGATCTAAATCCCCCCCCCCCCTCCTCTTGGCAACAACTCTCAAACCTGGGACTCCGCGTGAGTTTTTGAGTTTGTTTATTATTTTTCCAAAATGTGGGTCGTATTAATCGATCTGTAGTTTTGAGCGGCGCGTTTTCTGGCCGAACATTTCAATAAGCGTTTTTTCCAGGAAACGGCCGTTAACCGTTTAAGCACGGGCCAGCTGTTTTCTTGTCTGGCAAGCTTCGGGTTGTACGTTGTGACCCCTGGTATTTTCTCATCGCCGTCGTAATATTTCTCTTCTTCTCCCCCCCCCCCCCCCCCCCCAACTTCTTTTGTTCCTAATCTCTCGGTTATTATCATTATTTTTATTTTTAACATGGTAAGGGGTCCCGGTGGGGGGAGGTGTTGGCATTGTTGTCTTTGTGTGTTTTTCAATTCCTTGATAGAGCCATCTCTAGTTATAAGTAACAAGGCGTTAGGACCTGGATCGAGTGAGACGAATAGTCTCTCTCTCTCTCTCTCTCTCTCTCTCTCTCTCTCCTCTCTCTCTCTCTCTCTCTCTCTCCCTATTTTCTTTCTATCTGTCCGTGGGATCTTGACCTCATAGCGGCGGAGTACTGTCTTCTTCCTATATCTTTTCACATGCTTGCCTTCTCGATGAGTTACTGGATTGTCCTGCACTGCGATCTACTGGAGGGAACAGTCAATCTAGTTATGTTTGGATTTTTCTTAAACATCTCTCTTGTTTATTATTGTTTTTAATGTATATGTAAGCATTAGGTGTCCTCTTGTGGATTTGGCTTGTGTCGGAAGACTTAGGGATTTCAACTAGTACATGGAGTATGCTCTGGAACACAGATCCTATTTGTCTCAGTTCCTTGTTTATTTTCTGAATCTTAATTGTAATCTAGACTTTTCATTTCTTCTTTACTGGCGCTGATAACTAATGTTGCAAGCCCGTAACACTTAAACAAATCAAAAAAATTTCTATCTGTCGCTGCTCTCTACTACCTCTCTGTTGGAATTCATTTTATGGACACGCAATAAAGTTTTTATGCGACATATTAGTTCAAAGGTATCGTAACTCGCAACGATATCATGTTTTCATGTTTAATCACTATCGTCTTAAATAACGATATTTAGTCTAAAATGACACATAACTTAACAATGAGAAATAATTAGAGGCGTCGTGACACACGCGTGGGTGGAGGAGGGGGATGATGATAATGCTGTGTTGTTGATCTGTTAATTGATAATCAGTGTCATTTGACTTCAGTTAGTGCTTCTTTTAAATGGGTTGCTGGCCTTGTTTTCTTTTCTGGTCGAATCGGATGGCTTTTAATATTCGATGTTTGTTTTTTTTTTTGTGGTGTATTGGTTTTAATTTATTTTTGTTTTCTCTTTTTTTTCTCTCTCTCTCTTTCTTTCTCTGTCTTATTTTTCTATCTACTTTTGCTCTCTCTCTCTCTCTCTCTCTCTCTCTCACTCTCCTTCTCTTCTTCTTCTTCTCTCTCTTCTTCTTCTTCTTCTTCTTCTTCTCTTCTTCTTCTTCTTCTTCTTCTTCTTCTTCTTCTTCTTCTTCTTCTTCTTCTTCTTCTTCTTCTTCTTCTTCTTTTTTTTTTTTTTTCTTCTTCTTCTTATTCTTATTCTTCTTCAACTTTACTTTTTCTTCTGATGATGATGAGGAGAAGGAGGAAATAACAGCAAGTAAGGAAAACGGTCATACCTGATAATTATTTGATTTAGCCGTGTGTTGTTTTACCAAAGGGATCAATTCTGCTATGTCAATTATGCATTTTATTTGACGACATATCGATGTCTCTGCTCGTGGGTAATTATTTTTAAATGTCATGGATATTTTTATTTTGACTGCGACAAGCCACCGTCTTTCCGTCTGGTTTCATCAATATGTATATATGGTGATGCAGCCTTTTTTAAATTTTTTTTTATTATTTATTTATATTATTTATTATATATTATTATATTATTATATTATTATTATTATTATTATTATTATTATTATTATTATTATTATTATTATTGTTATTATTATTGTTATTATTTGTGGGACTCGGTTCTTGTGTGGCCTGTGGCCAAACGATAACTTGGTAGATCTCACTCTTCATTGCTGGTCGCTTGTTGTGTTTCTATGTGATTTGGTGAGAATAATATTCCTGTTTGTGGTCTTGTGACCGTATTGATCGGTTAAGGGTGAACGAAATTGACGTTCACTCAGCTCATTTTAGACAGCCGGTTTAAATATTAGTTCCCTCTTGATTGATATTAATCAGATTATAAACGTTCAAGGTTAGATATAGATTTGTGAATTGGTGCGTTATATCCGTCTTGCGGATGTTGTATTTTACCTAAACTACGCATACTATCTTTATATAGTATAGTCACGCAACTAGAGCATCCCATATAATACTTGAAGATCCCACCAGATTTATTACCATCTACAGTTATTATGTCGGTAGTGGTTTAAGTTAATTAGGTTTGGTATCTTGTGCTAGTTAATGTCCTTTATTTTTTAAAATTATTACCCCCTCTTTTTTGCTTTTATTCAACTGTAACGTGTTTAGTCAGTGTCCGTTCATTCCCGTTCATTTTTTTTCTTTTCTGCCACTTTTACTTATTTTATTTTGTTAGTGCCTTACTCTTGTACGAGGTGTGTTTGTGTGTATGTGTGTGTGAGAGAGGGGGTTGCATTATAGTTTTTACGTCAATCGTATCATGTTGCCATTGTTTATCTTTCGAACCATTATAAAGGTTGATATAATTATTTGTTCACTCAACAGTTCGTTATATTATATATTTACATATTTATTTATTCACACGCAAACAGGCGGTGAATTTCATTTCATTTTATAACATAGCATTCGTCATTTTTTTGGTTTGTTTTTATAATAGGTCTATTAGTTGGCATTCGTTTTATTGTTTTATTTGTTGTTGTTGTTTGTTTTTATTAGTGGTTTAGTTCATTATTCATAGTAATCTTGTGTAATGCTGTTGTCATGTAGTTAGTTGTTGATTATAATATCATTGGAACCCCCTCCCGATCATGTATGCATGAAGACGTGTATTGTAAATCTTGGAATTTTTACGTACGAAGTTGCCATTTTTCATTATGTCCTACGTTTAGGCAATGAGCCCTTTGAATCTAAACAATACACATTCTATTCATTGCTTGTTTGCATGCGCACTACCATTTGTAAATGATGTGCCAAAATTGTCGATTTGTACAGCGTTCAACATGAAGATGCAGGCAATTGGGCGATGATTAAGATCGAATGATCCAGTCGGGCTAGGCTGCGTTGAAGGCATGGGTGGCCTTGAGAAGCTGGCTGCTCTTGTTATTCTTTGGATGCCAATTTCGCTGTCTTCTGTTGAATGTCATTACAAACTTGATCTTTTTGTCACAGCAATATTTTAAATGTTTTCATATTGACACAGTTCCTCTGTTTTTGTTTGTTTTGTTGTTTTAAAAAAATATTTTTATCAAGTTAACTCATGATATTACAGAATCAGCATGACACGACGCGGACTGTCATTTTTTAAACTTTTTTACACATAACTTTTCTCATTGGTGATGGTTTATTGCTTGTAGTTTTTACATACTATTAGTTAAGGCTCTGTTGTTTACGATTTGTTTTCTCTCTTGGGTTGCCGAGAATTTCCAAGGGGAGATTAAGCTAGACCATGTAGCTTCACAGCGATATGAATGGGCGATTCTTAGTTTAGAACAGCGATTATCTTGTTATAAGGGACCGATTTATGATATGTCTTGATTTCTGTATTATGGTAGACCTTCATTCTTCAATGGCTTGTGTTGGCAAAAGCCGTATCAGACTTACATTTTGGTCGTAATTTCTGAGATACTAATTGTTAACATTTAGATCACCACGTTGTCTGGTTTTAGAACAATTGTATTTTTTTGTATTGAAGGCATATCTAACTTGGATGCTTTTTTTTTACTCCAGAATGTCTCATAATTTCATTTACGATGTTGAGTTAATTCTCTCCTTTAGTCTTTTTGTTTTCTTCTCTTTCTCATCCTTCCAGCCTGGCGGTGGATCTAGTTCCGACATGAGCCAGGGCCGGCGACCGCCGATGGGCGGGTCCCCTTACCCCCAGCCCGGAAGCCAGTACATGGGGGGCCAACAGATGGCAATGGGACCCGGCCCTCAGAGATTCATGATGCCAGGACAGGTGAGCAGGAATAAACCGGGTTTTTTTTTTTTTTGTGTGATCTCTTTCGGGGGAATGAATATATTCAACCCTTTCCAGCAGGGTTCTCTTTTGGGTTTGGGTCTTTTGGCTTCACACGATGATGATCTGAGAAGTCACTCTGCTTAAGTCTTCTATCTAGCCATATTCTCTATTTTCCTTTTCCAGGTCAGTGTTTGTCTTGATGGAAAGAGTTAGAGGGAGATATTTTTTTCCACTTGTAATTGTAACTCATCTCTCTGCTGTTCACTATTATTTTTTTGTTTTGAATATAGTAGGATGTTCCTCTTTCCATTTTCTCATAATGTTTTTGATTGTAAATTTAGTATAAATTTTTTATTTATTTTTTACTTTTCCGTCTTCTTCCTTTTACCTGGCACTGGAATGTACCCTCAATAACAGAGTTCCTTTCTTTTCTTTTTTTTTTTACCCTTACCTGACTGCAATGATACGTTTTCTCTAAGAGACTAGAGAGCTGTAACAATAATGTTACTTGGAGTCCGTCTTGAAAGCCATACTATCTATAGATAGTGTGCGCTTGGCAAAGAAGCTCACAAAATTGCCATCCGGAAGAATAACGGACCAACACACTAAACTGTGTGTAACCTTAACGTTCATAGTCCGGTTAATACAGTTTAGTGAGAATTACTCATAAACGCGGATGTCTGAGAACAATAACAAAGACCTGAGTGACGTCATTTTCCCGATTTCGGTCATTTTCGTATTATAACAGCTTTTCTTCATATCTAGGGAAGATGAAAACTATTTAAAAAGGCATTATTTAATAAAATACAACAACATGATGGCTGCGATCTATATTACCTTTCCTTGTGCTCGAGGTCATTGGTCACATTGGAATAATGTATGCTCAAAATGACCCACATGGTGAAAAGTGTTCACAGTTTGAGAAATATCCAGCGTCACAATTGGTCATTTTGCTCGACGTGACTCATGGGTATGTTTACAACTTTCATAAAAACAGCACCGTGTTTACATTTGTTGAGAAATATCCAATCGTTTGTACAGCAACAACTCATGTGATGGATCACAAGGTTGGACGAAAATATAGATAGTATGCACTTGGCTAAGAAGTTCACAACATTGCCATCCGGAAGTAAAACTGGCCAACACACAAAACTGTGTGTAACCTTGAAGGTTTATAGTCTTATTAATACGGTTTAGTGAGAATTACTCATAAACGTGGATGGCAAAAAACAATAACAAAGACATGAATGACGTCATATTCGAACTATCTATGAATATAGATGTCTCCCATTGTGTACTACTTTATCAATGGGTCAGATATCACATTTTATCTGACCTGTATTTCATTAGAGACAAAGAGGAGAGCGGTGTTACAGTTATAATGGAATTATTTGATCCGATAGAAAAGGACTCGAATTTACGATGCCTTTCGAGTCAAAACACTCATCGGTAAAATTACTAATATATGATATTGTATAGATGGAATGACAATGACGTCACTCGGCTCTTTGTTATTGGTTTTAGACAGCCATTTTAATGATAGTTCTCCCTGAATTCTTTCAATTGGATTCAATAGTCTGATGTCACGTCGCCCTGCAATGGCGGCCATCGTGGTTCTAAACAAAGAAAATCGGTACTTTTTATTCAGAACTTTTTAAATGTTTTGTGATCAGAATATGTAAAGTCAAAACATGATCAGTTATCTATTTTTTCCCCCTCTGGATACTCTTTTATGCTCGTCGGAGAAATATTTCATATCATAAGGGCGTCCGCCATTGTTCCGATTGTTTAGAGCCAGTTACTAAGTTACCATGCGTCATTACGAGGGAAGTGACGTAACGACTGTTGAAGCGTATTCGCAGATAAACGTTTATGGTTACACATAGTTCTGTGTGTTGGTAACTTATATCATCTATAGCACCTTCTGCAAAGAAATTCAGGAATAAAAGTATAGGTAGAACGAAGTTGACGGCACTCGGGTTTTTGTTATGGTTTTTAGCCAGCCATTTTTACGAGTAGTTCTCTTTATTAATCACTCTATAAATGATCAAGGTTACACATTGTTTGTTTGTTTTTTTGTTTTTTTTTTTTTTGTTTTTTTTTTGTGTTGGTACGTTATTGTCGGCTCAGGAATCATTCGTTGTAAGCTTTTGAAATATCAAAACAAAACGTAGGCATAATCTATTATAAACGCACGGGAAAGGAATGGATGCTCTTATCCAAAGAAGAAGGAAAAAAAAGCATTTTGTTGACACACTTGACACAATTCTGAGTGACAGATGTCAAGTGTCAATCGGTACACAATTACAATTGGCCGATGCCGGTTGATTTAAACGGTTCGTTTCCACTACATTATTTTTGTTTTCATTATTTTTGTTTTGTTTTGTTTTTTTTCTTTCTTTCTGCTTTCGTGCTAATGAATGTGTATTCCTTGAACGTTGAATTGGAGAATAATGGAGCATCTTCGTCCAGAAAATAAGCCCTGGTATCACCACTGTGCTTTTGTTTTGATGAGACAAGACCTGCCTACGATTACGAAAATTTCTTAGAACTACGAATTTTGGGGTCCTATTTGACACTTGTATAAAGATTTTTAAGTCTAGAAAACGAAGTTGTGTTGCCAGTATATATAGTATAAAACGGATTTTAAAGAATTACTTTAATGTATTTAAACACATATTGATAATTTTTAAGGGTAGTTATAATGTCTACTATGTTATTTATTACCCCTGAAACTTACAAATTTTTTTCCAATTCCAAATAGGCAGGTCTGTGAGACGTTTTGTTATCGGTGGAATTTCCAGCTCTTTGGGGTGGGGTCTTCTGATCTCCTATGGTGGACAGGAGGTCACTTGCTGTGCCTTCTAACCCCCTAGATCTCTTTTCCAAGTTGCTTTCTACCTTTGTACGGTTTTAGTTTTGGGAGATGATTTTTCTTTTCTCCTTATAATCATCTCTCTGTTGGTACTGTAGTTATTGTACTATTTATATATTTATTTATTTATTTATTTGATTATTAAAATTATTATTATTATTATTATTATTATTATTATTATTATTATTATTATTATTATTATTATTATTATTATTATTATTATTATTATTATTATTATTATTATTATTATTATTATCGTGTTTTGTAAGCATTTGAGTGTGTTCCTCTTGGTGAGATCCTGTGATTTGGAGTTCGTCCGCGCGACGACAGAACAGCCTGGGTTGACTTATTTGTAAACTGTCAATTCCCTCGTCGTCGAGGATACGACTAAGTGTTCGTCATAGTATTTAATGAAATGATGTGTGAGATCTTTAAATATTATTAGTGGTTCTTCCGATCCTGTCAGTTGAGAGACAGTTGATTTTCACAAGGATAGGGTTTCTTGTTTTGTTTGGTTGGTTCCCCCCCCCCCCCCCCCCTTCCACCCTCTTCAATGCGTAGATTTGAGTATGTAATCGATTATTATTAATTTGACGCCTTCATCATTAATCTCGATTTCAGATGGCCAATCAAATGTACAACCAATCCCCGATGTATATGCCCCCGTCCCATCAGCAGCAGCCACAACAGCAACAACAGCAACATCCTGCACCATCGGTGTCCCCTGCAGGCGGGAGAGCCCTTACCCCCCAACTACAGCAAATGCAGAATATGATTACCAACTCTCCCAAACAGCCATCCCCCGCCCCCTCCATCTCCTCCGATCATGGATCAACACAAGTGAGTTACTTTTTTTTTTTCTTATTTCTTTTCCAGTCCTGCCTACATGATATTGGAAAATGTCTTAGTTTTCAGGGTGGAAATAATAGTGTAGGCACCATAACTTACTTCATAACATACCAATCTCTCCTTACCAGGTTGGATAACGCTTCAACTTGCTAAGTTAATGTGCTGTGGTCTCACTGTGGCACTCAAACTTCATTTTCAACAAGTTTTATTGAATTTAATGTCTTTATACAGCTCTGCAATTGAAGCCAAAAATTCGTAGAGCTACCAAGCTTTTCCTCTCGCTTATCTGTTCTTTCAAACAGCAAAAAACAAGAACAACAACATAAAATGATAATAAAAAAGAGGTTGAGGGTCGAAATTGCTCCGTACAGCCTATGTTATACAGTTGCCAATGAGCGCAGTATTACTGGCAAATCTTAAATTGTAAAACTGTTTTTTTTTTACTATTTACGTAGGAGTAATGTGTTTTAAAAATGCCTTTTTGCTAAGATGATGCGGTCATTTAAATAATCGATCGAAAAATGTGTGATAACTAGCCACCCATCTGGCGATATAGAAACAATAACATCGGTCAGACTGGATGGAGTTCCTGACCTCCCATAGTGGGCAGGGAGGTACTTACAGTGTCTTCTATCCCCTTATATCTGTTTTCCAACTTGCTTTCTGTCTTTGACTTGGAATGAGATTACTTGGTTTTTTCCTGGCCCTGGTTGTATACCCTGGCTGAGAGGGAAACAGTCAAATGTATAGTCTTGGGAGACATTTTTTCCTTGTAAATCATCGCTCTTTTATGCATTGTATTGTGTTGTTTACTATATGTTTTGTAAACATTTGAGTGTATTCCTCTTAGTGGGGTCCTGTGCTTGTGTCTGGATGAGACTTTTAGGTGATCTCCAACGTACTTTAATAGTGTGCTCTTTGAATTTACATCTGTTCCCCATTTGAACCAATTCCCCTTTGTCGTACCTTTTCTTGGGTGCTTTAATTGTAATTCTAGAACTTTTTACTTTCCCATTTTCTTCCTTTTTACTGGCGCTGATATGACCTTAATGTGTTGGGAGTGCCGGAAAACCCATTAAAAGAAAAACAAAAAAACAAACAACGGTCAGACAGAGGTCCGTTTCATTCACGTTATTGTTTTATAAACAACCAACTATGTTTCTCTGAGCAACTGGGAAGGTGTGTCACGAATTCCATGTTTTGATTGGTCAAAAAAAGTCTACTGGTTAATTGGCTAACAGCTGGTAATTGTAGACTCGCGTGAGACTGAGACTGGGACTGGGACAAAAGGTCGTATCGAAGTGGATGCGACAAGTGGGTTATCTCACGATTACAACATGATTGCAACCACTTTATTAAAAAAAAACAAATCTCGATAAGATGTCGATTTGATATTGGAATGTACTTTGTTTCCAATGACATGGAGTTGTTTTTAGTACATATCTCTAGTCGTGTACTTTGTCCACCGTCACACACCCGATCGAGTTTGTCCACAGCACCTCACCGTACCTTGTAATCCACATAGATTTCAAATTGTATATTTGAACCTAGTCGTCATGCAATACTTTTGGAACCCTATAGGAATTTTTTTTTTTTAATCTGAGAAAGTGTGTATCAAACAGTGCCAGAAAAAGCTATATAATACGAACTAGAAAAAAAATAATCCAGAGGCAGATTTTTTATTTTTTGGCATGTTTTTTTTTTCCATTTATTTTTCTTTCTTTCTTTATCCGGCACTGTTTGATACGTACTTTTTCAGATTCTCATCTTGCCTGCTCCCCCTAATTTGTCCATTTGCAATACTTTTGGTGTGGGGCTCGCTCTCTCTCTCGCCACTAGTGATTATTTTTTTTAAAATCCGAATTAATTTCTGTCTGTCACATCTAGACACTGAAGGAAAGGAAAATATCAGTCGTCCACTTGGACTCTTTTTCTTTTTCTGATCCTGATTTTCCTTAGATCTGTAATTTATTGATGTTTGTTTCGTAAATTATTATTATTATTATTAACAACAAGATATGAAGTGAGTAGAAAAGTGCCAGAAGACAATAGAGAATAAAAATTTTTCGCGGCGGTGGTGGGGTTTGAACCTGCGACCTTATTGGTACGACAACTCCGCCTGGCAGGTGAGAGCGTGGCTCTACCGTGTGAGCTATCCACGAACACAAAAATATTCGTTTCAAACCCAAGTCATTTCTAGATCCCTCTCTCACCCACTTCTGGGACCGCCGATTCGTTCGCCCACCACCATCGCGAAGTATTTTGACTAGCAGTTAAGCTTAATAGCCAATATTCTCAACACAAACATATAACATAGAAACGATTGAGACATTGAGTATGCTCCGGTGTATGGGGTGAATTTTTAATTCAGAAAAGTGAGTGGAGCAGGCACTTATGTTGGTAACAACAAGATATGAAGTGAGTAGAAAAGTGCCAGAAGACAATAGAGAATAAAAATTTTTTATTCTCTATTGTCTTCTGGCACTTTTCTACTCACTTCATATCTTGTTGTTACCAACATAAGTGCCTGCTCCACTCACTTTTCTGAATTAAAAATTCACCCCATACACCGGAGCATACTCAATGTCTCAATCGTTTCTATGTTATATGTTTGTGTTGAGAATATTGGCTATTAAGCTTAACTGCTAGTCAAAATACTTCGCGATGGTGGTGGGCGAACGAATCGGCGGTCCCAGAAGTGGGTGAGAGAGGGATCTAGAAATGACTTGGGTTTGAAACGAATATTTTTGTGTTCGTGGATAGCTCACACGGTAGAGCCACGCTCTCACCTGCCAGGCGGAGTTGTCGTACCAATAAGGTCGCAGGTTCAAACCCCACCACCGCCGCGAAAAATTTTTATTCTCTATTGTCTTCTGGCACTTTTCTACTCACTTCATATCTTGTTGTTACCAACATAAGTGCCTGCTCCACTCACTTTTCTGAATTAAAAATTCACCCCATACACCGGAGCATACTCAATGTCTCAATCGTTTCTATGTTATATGTTTGTGTTGAGAATATTGGCTATTAAGCTTAACTGCTAGTCAAAATACTTCGCGATGGTGGTGGGCGAACGAATCGGCGGTCCCAGAAGTGGGTGAGAGAGGGATCTAGAAATGACTTGGGTTTGAAACGAATATTTTTGTGTTCGTGGATAGCTCACACGGTAGAGCCACGCTCTCACCTGCCAGGCGGAGTTGTCGTACCAATAAGGTCGCAGGTTCAAACCCCACCACCGCCGCGAAAAATTTTTATTCTCTATTGTCTTCTGGCACTTTTCTACTCACTTCATATCTTGTTGTTACCAACATAAGTGCCTGCTCCACTCACTTTTCTGAATTAAAAATTCACCCCATACACCGGAGCATACTCAATGTCTCAATCGTTTCTATGTTATATGTTTGTGTTGAGAATATTGGCTATTAAGCTTAACTGCTAGTCAAAATACTTCGCGATGGTGGTGGGCGAACGAATCGGCGGTCCCAGAAGTGGGTGAGAGAGGGATCTAGAAATGACTTGGGTTTGAAACGAATATTTTTGTGTTCGTGGATAGCTCACACGGTAGAGCCACGCTCTCACCTGCCAGGCGGAGTTGTCGTACCAATAAGGTCGCAGGTTCAAACCCCACCACCGCCGCGAAAAATTTTTATTCTCTATTGTCTTCTGGCACTTTTCTACTCACTTCATATCTTGTTGTTACCAACATAAGTGCCTGCTCCACTCACTTTTCTGAATTAAAAATTCACCCCATACACCGGAGCATACTCAATGTCTCAATCGTTTCTATGTTATATGTTTGTGTTGAGAATATTGGCTATTAAGCTTAACTGCTAGTCAAAATACTTCGCGATGGTGGTGGGCGAACGAATCGGCGGTCCCAGAAGTGGGTGAGAGAGGGATCTAGAAATGACTTGGGTTTGAAACGAATATTTTTGTGTTCGTGGATAGCTCACACGGTAGAGCCACGCTCTCACCTGCCAGGCGGAGTTGTCGTACCAATAAGGTCGCAGGTTCAAACCCCACCACCGCCGCGAAAAATTTTTATTCTCTATTGTCTTCTGGCACTTTTCTACTCACTTCATATCTTGTTGTTACCAACATAAGTGCCTGCTCCACTCACTTTTCTGTATTATTATTATTATTATTATTATTATTATTATTATTATTATTATTATTATTATTATTATTATTATTATTATTATTATTATTATTATTATTATTATTATTATTATTATTATTATTATTATTATTATTATTATTATTATTATTATTATTATTATTATTATTATTATTATTATTAATTTCCCCCCACCTTTTTATTACAGTCACAATCTAGCAAGCCCGGAGAGGAAAGCTTAGAAATCAAATCGGTGAGTACAACTTTAAAAAAATTGGTGTTCGTTCAGTAGTGTGTACACATGAGACATGACCACGGCGCTACACACTGATTTTTTTTTTTTATGTGTCCTATTACCTGCATTCTCATTCTGGAGCTCGGACCATACGGATTCCCATGTACTATGTGGAGGCTTCTGAGATTGTCGTGTCCTCTTAATCTGCAGTCCTTTTCTCTCTGTCTGTCCTTGTCTTGCGGGGCAACGGCGTGGCTCAGTGGTACAGTACTGTTAAAAAGGTGAAATTCCTATTTTATGTCTCAAATTCCTGTTTTTAGGCATTCGGATTCCACTTTTGGAATGTGAAGGGTTGGCAGGTCTGAGTACTCAGAAAAGGGCCGGTCGATGTGTTTGCGTCAAAGTTAGTAAATATTTGCCTCCCTGAATTTAAAGGATCCTTTTAATACTATTTCATTGACTACTCTTTCATTGAGAACAACAGTCTCAAATTGTTTCCTGTTTAAGATATCTTTGTCATAGGCCGCAGCTAATTTCAACGCGTTTTATTTGAATTGTAAAGTGTCTGAATTATTTTACGATGTGCTGATTTTTAGCCTGTATTAATTTTCTCTCTGTTAGCTTTAGGTCTTTAGTCTTTACATATTCCTCCATCCATCCAATCCCTTTTGTCCCGGATTTGCCCGTTTTAATTTTCACCTTTACGTTTATTATCCATTCAAGTCACGTTCCGACGCGGGCATACGATTGGCTTTGCCTTCGTCGTTCTGAGAGTCGAGAGACATGGGTCTGGTCTAGTGTGTAAGTTTTTCTGTGAACTTGCGTGGAGCGTACTTGTGTCTCCCTTCATAGTGTCTTTAACCAGTTAACTGCCGTACTTAAGAAAAAAAAACAAACAAAAGACAAAACAAAACAAACTTGAGCTTTTGTATAGCGCAATATCCTCCACAAAGGGTGCTCAAAGCGAGTTACAAAGGGTCCCTGGCCAATAGGAACATTTAACATGGAAAAAAGCGCAACTCGGATTTAAACGAGATGGAAATCATAACTGTCGCTTCACATTCCAGCTGACGGCGGTGATGACATCTTATGTGAATTCTCGATTTGATATATATTTATTTATATTACGATAAACCTCGTATCTCAATTCGCGTCCACGACCTGGTGACGAATGCCCGATACAACGTGATAGCGTTTGCATAATCTTGTGTATTTCTTATCCCATCTTTCTCTTGGTGGCAATTTATACAAAGTAGACCTAGACTTTGTTGTAGACTATTATGGCCTCTACGAGAAAAAATATTATGGCTTAAAGAAAAGAAAAAAAAAGCCAAAGGCATTCCTAGTAATGGTGTTTCTTCTTCCTGATCTGACATTCGCCTTCTTACTTGTAGGTTCCTGGTTCAAGCCCGGCTGTTGAGTCCTTGGAAAAGACTCCATACTCGCATTCTGTCACCATAATTTGACGAAGAGCGAAGTATTTTCAAATATTATGTATGGTCTTTACGAGAAAATATATTCTGACTTTTTAAAATTTTTTAATTTTTAATTTTAAAGCAAAGGGCATTCCTAGTAATACTGTTTGTTGCCTCGTGGTCTGACACACGCCTTCGTATCCGTAGGTTCCTGGTTCGAGTCCAGCTGTTGAGTCCTTGGAAAAGACTACATGCTCGCTTTCTTGTAAGGTGTACCCTGTACGCATCTAACAGCGTTGTCTTTGTCGGGGGGAAATTATAGTAATGGATATCGCGTCTCACAGGCGTCATGAAATCATCCTTGACGTCAAGTGTTTCTGTTTGCTTGATAAATTATAACAATGTGGAATTGAAGGTAAGCTTCAATTTAATTACGAAAACAGATAGAATGGACGTTTCGGGTTTCCCCTTTTATGAACAAACAGGATGAATGAAATGCTACAGATGAATAAGATGTGGTAGTGACGTTGTTTGCTTGGCACCATTTGTATAGCTTTTCGAGACCATTTTAGTTGATATTGATTGCGCTGTATAAGTTTTTTTCAACACACACACACAAATAAACATATAAAATTCATTATTTGTAGTTTGTAGCAGAACTCCGATTGTTCTCATTATCTCGTTTTCCATATTAATGATATAGCTTGATTTTTTTCATCATCATCATCATATTCATCATCATCGTCAACTAACAACGGCAGTATGAGTTTTTACTATCTTTCTTTCTTCTCAATCCAATTTAATTTAATAACTGGAATCGACGAGTAAACTCGCGTTCAATATTATTTTCTCAGCGTTCAACATAAATAATAAATACGATAACGAACTCTCTTCTTCTTCTTGTTATCTTTCTATATTACGCTCTCCCTCGCGAGTTTCTCTCTCTCTTTGATACTCTTTCACACATACACACACGACATACCACTCACAAACATACACACACAGACACACACACAGATTACATACACACACGGAACACTATACTGTAATATTTGCCCTCATTTCGCCATAATTTATACCGAGTTGAGAGAATCTCCCCTCGCCCCAGCTGGTTTCCCCCGAACGTAATTACAGTCCGCCTAGAGACCACCCGTTTAAAACGACATATCCCTGTAATAAGCCGCTTCCCCCCCTTTTAAAAATACATACATACCGGCCGGCTTTTCAGACCTCTTTCATTTCAATAACAATGGCTGTTTAAAGATAGGTCAGCAGTAGAGAGGTCAAACCCGACGGCCTTTTTTTTTTTTTTCCATTTGACGATTGTTAATATTATCTGTCTTTTTAGAATCTATTTATATTGGCCGGTTGGGGGGGGGGGGGGGGGGGGGGGGGGGGGGTCTGTTACCTGAATAAGTTTGTTGTATTGGGTTGTTTTTTGTCTTACCTCGACAAAATTTCGACTTTGTCTGTCGTTTATCATACATGAAACATTTTGTAAAAATATCTTCACTCGTTAGTTCACAACGTGCTTTTTACCCCTCTTCCACCCCTCATTAAGACATCCATTTGGTTAAAATTAAAAATAAAACGTTAGAACTCTGAATTACTGCATTTCATAGCATTAATATGAATTCATATCTGATTTCTCTCTCTCTCTCTCTCTCTCTCTCTCTCTCTCTCTCTCTCTCTCTCTCTCTCTCTCTCTCTCTCTCCCCCTCCCCCTCCCTCTCTCTCCCTCCCTCCTGACTCTGCCCCCCCCCCCCCCCCCCCCCCACCACCACCACAACCCTAGTCATTTTTTAAATGCTAAATTAAATAGATTATAAAGCTAGGATAGTATTTCAGTCTGTCAAATAATTATATTTAAAGAAGTATGTTCCGATATTGGAAAAAATATTATTCACACGGTTTAGCCACTTAAAACTGCCTTACTCTGGAAACACGTATTTAAAAATTTGGCAAAAAAAAAAAAAAAAAAAAAAAAAAATTTAAAAAAAAAAGACACTCGAGAGGATTGATATTATTTGCTAAAATGAGGGTCGATTTAAAAAATCGATCGATATTTGAGGGACGCGTTTTCTGGCCTAATTTCTAAATACGTGTTTTTCCAGAGTGCGGCGGTGAACTTGCTACTCCTCAACCGGCTTCCAAGCAATGAAGTTGGACCTTTTTTTGTTTGTTTTCAGTGTCCGCGATATCTATATAGCCGAATGCAAATAGTAAATTAATTAGAACGATTATCTCTTGAATAGTTTCATTGTAAAAGTCTCGTTTTCTCAATTTGTAATTCGCTTTCATATATCTCCCCCTCCCCTCAACACCTCCCTTAATGTGAAAATAAATGTGCTAACCATTTTCTTTCTCTCTTTCTCCCCCCGGACTCTCATCTACCTCATATTTCATAGCCTCCTTTATATATTTTCCTACTCTTACTAAACATTCTCCTCTATTTTCTTTACTCCCTCCCTCCTCTCACCATTCTTTACGTAGTATGCATACAGCACAAAACTCTCTGCTGCACTCTCCCTCCTCCCTCCGTCCTTATAGCGTTGGTTCCGTTCGTACGTTCGTTATTTCGACGCTCTTCGCTCGGTTTCCCTTCACTCTTTGTTCAAGCTAGAAGGGAAGACTGATAGGGTTGTCTAAAAATAACACGCACCACGACCCAAGCACGCCCCAACACACACGCACACACGAACCGCATACGTACACACTTCACTCTTTACAGTCACACTCGGTTATGCGAAGTGCGTGTGTGTATACGCGAATACACACACACACACACACACACACACACACACAGCGTTTAATGACTAGGAAACACACAGGTTGTCGCGGTGTATTGGCTTGCTGGGAGAGCTAGTAGCGGGGGGAAAAAAATAATAAAAACATCTGCGTCAGAGGAAATTGCTGAGGCTCTGCTCGGGGTAGATAATGGCTTTTCAGTGTCTCATCGTCCAGTTCTCGCCGTGTGGTCGATTGTATAGCGCGGTATTAGTAGGTTTCCATATAGTGTGTTCCAAAATAAATTATATTATGTTGTACTTCGTACACTGCTTTATGAGATATGTGGATTTGTAGTTGAACCATAGAATTAAACGAATGAGAATACGTACGAAGCCTAAAAAGTGTCCACCAATGAAAGCATTCAGTGCCATTTTGTTGTTGGCTGAGAATGTAGTAATTACCATTCATTCGGTATCTATGTCAACATAACGACACAAGAAAAACAACAAACAATATCAAAATCCACAATAAAATGTTTCAGAACTGTTGCGTATATTTATGGCACAACGAAGCTGTCAAAAAATGAAGTTAGAGAATGTGTGTAATCATGTATTATAATAACCTGTAATGTGTTTTCCAACCACCACATCATCTACTACTACAACCACCACCACAATATCATCACTAACACTACTACTACAACACCAGCCCCACATCATTATCACTACCACTACTACTACACCACCACCAGCACATCATCATCACTACCACTACTACAATCACCACAACCACACCGTCATCACTACCACTACTACTGCAACCACCACCACCATATCATCATCATTACCACTACTACCACAACCACCACCACCACTACTACTACAACCACCACCACATCACTACCTCAACTACTACAACCACCACCACAATAGCATCACTACCACTACTACTACAACCACCACAACCACATCGTCATCACGACCACTACTACTACAACCACCACCATATAATTACCATTACCACTACTACTACAACCACCACTACCACCATATCATTACCATTACCACTACTACTACAACCACCACAACCACATCGTCATCACTACCACTAGTACTGCAACCACCACTACCACCATATCATCACCATTACAACTACTACTACAACCACCACAACCACATCATCATCACTACCACTACTACTACAACCACCACCACATCATCATCACTATCACTACTACTACAACTACAACCACCACCACATTATCATCACTACCACTACTACTACTGCAACCACCACCACCATATCATCATCATTGAAATATTTTTTTTTAATTGAGCTTTATATAGTGCAATATCTACTAAATGTGCTCAAAGCGCTTTACAAGGGGTCCCTGGTCAACATTTAACATGTAGAACGGGACATGACGCCTGTTAGGCGATATTACATTTTTCGGACAAAGACAACTCTGTTAACGGCCAGGTACTCATTTTACACCTGAGTACGGTGAGAGAATGTGAGTAAAGAGCCTTTTCCAAGGACTCAACTATGCGCCGAGCGCGAGGCTCGAACCCAGGACCTTCCAATCCGGAAGCGAGTGTCATACTACTAGACCACATAGCCGCATCATTACCACTACTACTACAAACACCACCACCACATCATCATCACGACCACTACTACTACAACCACCACCACCACCATATCATTACCATTACCACTACTACTACAACCACCACCACATCATCATCTCTACCACTACTACTACAACTACAATCATCACCACAACCACATCATCATCACTATTACTACTACAACTACAACCACCAACAACACCACATCACCTCACTAACACTCAGTACTACAATCACTACCATTAGGTTTTGGAGCTTTACTTCATTTGAAATAAGGAAACTTCGGAATTGTATTTGGCATTGTGTTTATATATCATAATATAATTCTAATCAGTTATCTATTTAGAACTAGATACTATACAATATGTATGCCAAATACCACCCCAATTCCCCTTTCTTGTGTGCGGGAATTCCTCTTTCGGCATTGAAATTGAGTGTGAGAGAGTCATCACTACACACATAAACAACAGAAACAATTTAAAAACAAGACTATGACACGCAACCACTCACACACGAGGCTATACTATTTATCCTTTTCTCTATATAGAATAGGACAAGACAAACAATAGCTTGACTCTCGCTACACTTCCCATTGATGTTTGTCGTCTCACGAGTTCAACTCTCGGTCGACCTGTCAATATTCCTTTTTGCCTCGGACGTAATCATTAATAGAATGTTGTGTGGTTTTGACCGTGAAGAAAACCTTAAGAAGTCACATTTATATCATTTTAGAGAGATCGTTTTGAATAATTTTGAGTTAAACGAGCGAGCAGCAACTTGTTTTCATGAACGGCCGATCAGCGCTTGTTTACTATAGTAACGCGATTCCCAGCCAACAGCAAAATGGCGGATATTTTTCTCATCGAGGCCGCTGGTTGGTTAGCCAATAAGAGCACCGTACGGTTTCCATTGGGTAAATTCCTTGAGTTGAACTGATATATTCATACTCATAAAAAATGATAATTCCGATCTACAGTTGAGAAAATAATAATAATAATAATAATAATAATAATAATAATAATAATAATAATAATAATAATAATAATAATAATAATAAAATAATAATAATAATAATAATAATAATAATAATAATAATAATAATAATAATAATAATAATAATAATAATAATAATAATAATAATAATAATATGAAGGGGAAATAAGAAAAAAACACAAACAAAACAAAAAAGACGTTTTTCAACGGTCATAATTTGAAATTGTAAAACCGTCTTTTTTATTTAATCACTTCGTCTAATTCAAGTCGTTTTTCTCCTCATTGTAAGAATGCTATCATTAACTAAATCTTGCTTGATTATCAGATCAGTCTCTCTCCCTCCCTCCCTCCCTCTCTCTCTCTCTCTCTCTCTCTCTCTCTCTCTCTCTCTCTCTCTCTCTCTCTCTCTCTCTCTCTCTCTCTCTCTCTCTCATTTTCAATATTGGTTCAGTGGTTTTAGTCTTTATCTTTGTATAAAAGTTTATAGATAGAATGCGCTTGGCCAAGGAGTTCACAACATTGCCATCCGGAAGTATAACGGACCAACACACAAACTCTGTGTAACCATGAACTCTTATAGTCTGGTTAATACAGTTTAGTGAGAACAACTCACAGACGCGGATGGCAAAAACAATAACAAAGGCCTGAGTGACGTCATCTGCATACTATCTATAGATAGAATGCGCTTGGCCAAGGAGTTCACAACATTGCCATCCGGAAGTATAACGGACCAACACACAAACTCTGTGTAACCATGAACTTTTATAGTCTGGTTTAATACAGTTTAGTGAGAACAACTCACAAACGCGGATGGCAAAAACAATAACAAAGACCTGAGTGACGTCATCTGCATACTATCTATACCGTCATGTTGTAAAGTTGTTTGACGGATTTAACACAACGTCTCATTTTTGACGAAACATAACGTTTGCATTCTTGATAACCATAGATATATAGATAGTATGCGCTTGGCTAAGAAGCTCACAACATTGCCATCCGGAAGTATAACGGATCAACGCACAAACTGTGTGTAACCTTGAACGTTTATAGTCTGGTTAATACAGTTTAGTGAGAATTACTCATAAACGTGGATGGCAAAAAACAATAACAAAGACCCGAATGACGTCATCTTCGTTCTATCTATACAGCTGGTAGATTGGGCAGATACAAGGAGCGTTTGAGGTACAATATCCTTTTAATCACCAGTCATAGACGTCGCTTGAGGATTTGAAATAACATATTTCCAATATTATTGGAGGGAAATGTCTTGCATAATAATATGTACTGGGAACGCAAAGTAGCCTACTGTTTGGTCATATCCAAAACTGAAATAAACATTTTTTTATAAATGTGTTGGAATGTTTTTATCATCAATTTTTTTTTAAAATAATGGCGAGACTTACCAAAGTAAAGAAAAACGAAAAAACCCCCCAACTTTTTGCCATAAGTGACACAGCAATACTGTCATACTCCGAACAAAGCTGCCAATTTTCCGTATATTTACGGAATTCAGTATATTTTTATAAACCCTCATATTTTCCAATCACCTGCTAAACTGAAAAGAAAGTAAGTACATAATAATGGCTTTTTTTAAACTGAAGTTCAGCATTCATAAAAGGGTCGGTCTATGTGTTTGCATAAAAGTTCAGTAAGTTTTTTTCTCTCCAGAGTTGGCAACCCTGTCTGAAAATACACGTATTAAAAATTTATATTTGAAGGACGACTTTTCTGGCCAAAATTATTAATACGTGCTTGTTTTTTATTTTTATTTTAAATTCCGAGTACGGCATCACGATCTATTCAATAGAATTTGTAGAGAGAAGGACATGTTATTGATATCTTTAAGTAAAACTGCATTAAACTCGAATAATCGACCGACCGCTTGTGTCTGGTTACATACAACTTAACTCAGAAAAGTGAGTGGAGCAGGCACTTATGTTGGTAACAACAAGATATGAAGTGAAGAGAAAAGTGCCAGAAGACAATAGAGAATAAAAATTTTTCGCGGCGGTGGTGGGGTTTGAACCTGCGACCTTATTGGTACGACAACTCCGCCTGGCAGGTGAGAGCGTGGCTCTACCGTGTGAGCTATCCACGAACACTAAAATATTCGTTTCAAACCCAAGTCATTTCTAGATCCCTCTCTCACCCACTTCTTGAGACCGCCGATTCGTTCGCACACCACCATCGCGAAGTAATTTTGACCAGCAGTTAAGCTTAATAGCCAATATTCTCAACACAAACATATAACATAGAAACGATTGAGACATTGAGTATGCTCCGGTGTATGGGGTGAATTTTAAATTCAGAAAAGTGAGTGGAGCAGGCACTTATGTTGGTAACAACAAGATATGAAGTGAAGAGAAAAGTGCCAGAAGACAATAGAGAATAAAAATTTTTTTATTTCTCTATTGTCTTCTGGCACTTTTCTCTTCACTTCATATCTTGTTGTTACCAACATAAGTGCCTGCTCCACTCACTTTTCTGAATTTAAAATTCACCCCATACACCGGAGCATACTCAATGTCTCAATCGTTTCTATGTTATATGTTTGTGTTGAGAATATTGGCTATTAAGCTTAACTGCTGGTCAAAATTACTTCGCGATGGTGGTGTGCGAACGAATCGGCGGTCTCAAGAAGTGGGTGAGAGAGGGATCTAGAAATGACTTGGGTTTGAAACGAATATTTTAGTGTTCGTGGATAGCTCACACGGTAGAGCCACGCTCTCACCTGCCAGGCGGAGTTGTCGTACCAATAAGGTCGCAGGTTCAAACCCCACCACCGCCGCGAAAAATTTTTATTCTCTATTGTCTTCTGGCACTTTTCTCTTCACTTCATATCTTGTTGTTACCAACATAAGTGCCTGCTCCACTCACTTTTCTGAATTTAAAATTCACCCCATACACCGGAGCATACTCAATGTCTCAATCGTTTCTATGTTATATGTTTGTGTTGAGAATATTGGCTATTAAGCTTAACTGCTGGTCAAAATTACTTCGCGATGGTGGTGTGCGAACGAATCGGCGGTCTCAAGAAGTGGGTGAGCGAGGGATCTAGAAATGACTTGGGTTTGAAACGAATATTTTAGTGTTCGTGGATAGCTCACACGGTAGAGCCACGCTCTCACCTGCCAGGCGGAGTTGTCGTACCAATAAGGTCGCAGGTTCAAACCCCACCACCGCCGCGAAAAATTTTTATTCTCTATTGTCTTCTGGCACTTTTCTCTTCACTTCATATCTTGTTGTATACAACTTAACTGTAGACGTCAGAATATATATCGATATATTATTGAATCGAATTGTAATCATATTCTTTTTTTAGTTATTGTTCTGTACCTACGTATGATATCGATATAATAATCAACAAATCTTTTTAACGTTTGGATATTACTATTGTTCTTTTAAAAGAATTATGTTTAGTCTATATCTACGGTTTGTTAAAAGTTACGATTAAATAAAATGCATACGTAAAATATATCGATGGACGATAAACGATGACGCACAAAAATAAACACACACACAGTACTATTTTCACCAACACGATTACTCATTGCGGACGCGATTTCTTTTTTAAGGTTTTATTGTTTTATATCGATATATATTTTTTAATAAAATTGTCGCATTTTAACGCATGGGAATCATCTAAACCGTCTAATAAGTTCGCCGATGCTAAGAATAACCTGTCGTAATATCGATATTTATGTATATCGTTATTGACGATACGTTTCCCCGACCGAGCCTCAATCGAGGACCGTCAAGCCAGAGAGTTTGTGATAAGCCTTGTGTTAGCCCTCCTCTATGCTTGCTAGTATTGATTTTCGGGCCGTGGGCTATAGATTACCCTTAGCCAAGCAAGCAAGCAAGCAAGCTTTTCTCTTCTCTCTGTCTCTCTCCACTCCTCTCATTTTCTCCTCTGTGGCCTGCGCCTGTCTCTCACAACTGACATACTCGACACAAGCTGTGCTTCCCCCTTATACTATATTTTTCCCATTTTTATTCCGCCTACGGGCAAATTCGCTTTGTTGCAAATGGGAATTTATTATTATCTCTCTCAGTGTGTGTGTGTCTCTCTCTGTCTCTCTTCTCTCCTTCCTCTCTCATGATGCATGCCAGGCAGGCGGCGGTCGCAGATGAGTGAATGGATGATTGAAGCCCCATTCCGGCCCATTATCCATTAATTTTATCCATTCCCAATCGAGTGGACGGATGGATGGATAGATAGATAGATTGGTTTAGTTTTGGCGGTGGTGGATGGATGGTGGATGTGGTGGTGGTGGTCTTCTAACTCTCTGGCTTCTTGGCTCCAAAAGTCTGTTGTCTTGTCACTTTGTCGTTATTGTTCATTTTACATTGTATCATTCGTTTTTAATTTTTTTAAAAAAAGTATAATTAGATGATAATAAAAGTCATAATAGCAATATTGATAGTTATAATAATAATAATAATAATAATAATAATAATAATAATAATAATAATAATAATAATAATAATAATAATAATGATATAATAATAAATGTAATAATAATGATATAATAATAATGTTGTTGATGGTGATGATGATGATGATAATGATGATGATTATTCCCGTTTGCATTCTTTCTTGCTCCCCCCCCCCCCCCCCCTCTCATAGACAGATTAAATCACAAGATTATAACAGTTTATATAAATAGACAGTTCATTTTCAAGTAATTAATTTGCTTTAAGCTGTTTTTAATGAGAAAGGTGATAGATCACGCTAAAAATAAAACAGAGGGGACCAAAAAATAGAATTTAACATCATATTGTTACCCAAATAAAAAAAAATAATTAAAAAATCGATTTGGCGAACTATCCGTCTAACCGAATCGCCAAAACGGATAAGTGAAATAACCGGATAGTATGGAAAGGTATATTTTATACAGTGTACCTATATTATACGTATCTCTCTCTCTCTCTCTCTGTCTGCATATGTAATTTAATGGAGATGTCAACCTCGGTGAAGTAGAACAGCATGTATACATTTTTGTGTTTTTTCTTTTAATGTCTCTCTAAATTAAGAGGACGATGGTGAATTACAAA